>NC_140532.1:39605953-39953453 GCF_057382185.1 Mchenga conophoros
ATGAGAGCATGAGGGTGGGAATGGATGTTTGTATCTGTGTGTGCCTGTTTGTCTGTGTCCATATGTCAGGTTGGGTATCAGACGCCACCTCTCTGGGGACATCTCAGGCCCTCCAAGGTTTGGAGGCCCTCAGACATCGGTGCGTTGGTGGTTCTTTGTGTTCGGGGATGGGCGTCCAGGTACCCACCGGCTCACTTCTGGTGGGTGCTTGTCGGAGCCTGGGGCTCGCTCGGGCTCCTTCGGGGGTGGGGTGCCCTCGGCCTGGGGCTCGGTCACTCTGGCACAGCTGGCTGCGGCGGAGCTTACAGGCACGTCACTGCAACTCCCCCTGGCTTCTGCTCCGCGGCTGCTGAGTGACCCCTCATCTGGGGCTCTCCTCAGCTCTTTCTGGGACAGTGGCGCGGCTGCCCCTCTGTTGGTCTCTTGTGCTCTGGGGGCCTCTGGATGTCTGGAGCCTTGATCTCCTCCATACCTCCATACCTGCTTCATGCCCTGGAGGACGGGGCTGTGGCTCCCCACACCCTCTAGCAGATCATTACATGAAGGAACCTGTTAAATACAAGCACGTCCATGCTCACAGGTGTACACACGGGTGCTCACACACACAAACTACACTCTTTTTGGCTCCTACCTCAAAGCACACTGTGCGCTGTCGATCTTACGTGCTGCACAATAATATTTAATATTTAGTATTTACTGTTATCTTCACATAGATCATCGCGATGATGTTGTTTATTATATTGCTCTCTTTTTCTTTGCTTGTTATCTCTTTTTTTCTTTCTCAACAGGTGATCCAGGTGACTGATATGTGTATTTTTTGTCTGTTTGTTTTGTTGGTTTTTGCCCTTTATCACCGCCCCTCTTCCCCGCTCTTTTTCTTTCCCTCTTTCTTTCTCCCTTTTCTTTTCTCCAGTCAAGTCTGTCCCGTGTTCAGCAAATGAAAACAAAATAAACAATAAAAGCAAAGGTGAATCAAATAGACCAATACAGCAAGGCTGGGATGGTCCATTTGGTAAAGTAAATCCATTGGGTGTCTTTCTTTGCCTTTAGACAACAATTCTGATGGCAAAAAAACCAAACGGGACAGTCAAAAAAAAAAAAAGAACCTCCACGATCACAAGAATCATTTTTATTGTGTTTTCTAGTAAATCTTGCTATAAATAAGATCCTAAATAATCTTAAACACTGTTTAGCTTAATCTTTTTGGATGGTTATTCAACATTCAATTGTAATTACCCAAAAACGTGGCCATTATTAGCTGTCCCTTACTCTCTTTTTTTTTTTTTTTTTGTAATACAGCCTTCCCAAACAAGACCCGGGTGGCTATATTGGCAGAGCTGGAAAAGGAAAGGAGGCGACTGATGCAGAGTCAGTCCATGAATACTCCTGGAGCCAGGTAGGTGTAGTATAGCATAATCCAAGTAACAGAAGGGGGGGGGGTATTAAGTCTGTGTGTAAAGCTTACCTGGGACATTAGTATGTGTCATGATTTGATGTCCTCGTGTTGGCATTGGTCCTACAACATCATAATTACTGTTGCATATGGACCATCAACTACAACGGTGATGCAAAAACATGAAAGAGGTCATCCAAGGACAGGACACACGCAAGTTATGAAGGTAACTTTGGTTCTGTGAATTCCCAGACATCAAGTTGGATATGTCTCCTTGCACTGCATGCAGGTTGAGATACCATGTTATAGCCTACATCCAGTCTCTAGGAAGCTTCTTGAGCCGAGATGTTCCGAGTGACCAGCATGACTGGCAGTTTCCCGGGAATTCACAGAACCATATTTACCTCTTTCAGTTTAACTCCCACCTCCCTGCCAGTAGCATTAAACAAGATGGCTGGCTTGTATCGGCAGTGCAATAAGGAACAACAGCTGGACACTGTTGTACAGATTTCCCCTTGTGAAACACGTTTCATTGCCATCCGAGATGTGGAGAGACTCCTGACAAATGTGGCAAATAACATCTGAGGGAACAGGTGTGCTCACCACTCCATATGCTTATTTTATTGTAAACAGTCCAGTGGGAAAGTCGATTTTTTTTGGGACACAGCTTTTCCCCTGTTGTTTCAGTTATAACATATTAAGAGATGCTCCGAGTGTGTAAAGCTCTGTGCTGCTTCAAATCCTGAAGCCTGAACTTTAATGCCCTCATTATTATGACAAGGCGCCAGTTGCCTTTTTCTTCTCTAATGTTATGACTTCACAACAATGTGACTGGACATTTGCAGCGATGGTCCTGGAACAATAATTATGATGATGTTAGAACACCAACATATAACCTGTCATTAGTCAGGCTTAAAGAGCCGAGTTCAGGCAGAACAAAAAAGACTTTGGTAATTTTCACATGCTTCCATGCCATCTTTTCCCCTTCAACGCTGTAGCATCTCGCTGGCCCGGCCCAGTGTTAAGGACTTCAGGGACAACGCAGAACAGCAGCACATCGCTGCGCAGCAGAAAGCAGCCTTGCAGGTAAGACACCAGAAACGCTACTAGAAGTGCAACCACATTACCCCTCCTCATTATGAATCTTACAGTGATTACAAGCAATCCTACACAGCATACATTAGAAGAGCCTTCTGATAGGAGCCCAACTAATACTGGATTTATTTTTTATTTTTTTAGGTGTAGGTGTGTGTGGGGGGGGGGACAGTGAGGTCATTGATCCTTAATGTTCCAGTCATTTATTTTACAAGTTTACTGCTTGACTCCACATCACTGTGTCCTCAGCTGTGATTACAGTTACAGTGATTACAGCTGGTGCTGAGCGTGTAAGAGCTAATCTGCTGGATAAACAAATGCCAGATCCCACATCTGTGATCTGAAATCCCAAATATTTTTACTAAGTGCTGGTGAATTAATCATTGGTTCAGGCATGCTGTCTCAAAGCTGCCTGATAGATCTGAGGGCAGCATTTCTTGTAAATTACAGTTACAAGAAAATACCAGTAAATACCAGCTGGGTATCACTTAGCAGTGCGTATGTGCTAATGTAGATTAGAGGTTAGATTTAAAAATGAGCTGCATTTAATCCTCCTTCTATATCATTAACAGTGGGAAATAACTATGATTTGTTATCAGGCTGGCAATATAAATTCAACCTCAACAAGTTAACTGATAAAACAGAATAAATGAAAACACAGATTCTTCATGTCATGCTGGTGGTGTGATTGCGTGTTTGGGTGGCCCTCTGCTGTCAAGCCTGTAGTTAACACCTTTATTTCTTTTCTTGCAGCATGCACATGCACATTCTTCAGGCTTCTTCATCACTCAGGACTCCTCATTTGGAAACCTCATCCTCCCAGTTCTTCCACGCCTGGAGCCCGAGTCTTGACGTTTTACATCCGATCTACCTTCTGGTGTGAGAGGCGCAGCTTTGGAACAAGCTGGGCGCACACCACGTCTCTCATCTTGGACAGCTGTTTGTGATGTCGTAAATGATCTCAGGGGAGTGTTAAATGACCTCTCTTATATTTTCATGACTAGGAAAGCTGGTTGCTGATTTTAGAAAACCTGCACAAGGGATCAGAAGACTGTTCTACATGGCCGTGAAACATTGCAGTAAAGGTTATATTTCGACTGTTTTCGTTCTGCTGTGGATAATAAAAATGTTGCATACATTAAAGATGATAACAGGAGTGCTTCTGGACTCTAACACACCCACTGATGTTCTTTGAGGGTGAAAGATATCAATTTAATAAATGGAGGAAAAAAACTTTTTTTGTGGTTTATTGTAAAACAGCCATAAGAAACACATTTTTTAGAACCTGATGAATTCTGAGCAGCTGAATCTGCTGTGAAAGTCAACAAGTGTCAGTTTCACGCTTCTGTTTCATAATCGCACAAGAAAAAAAATCCACTAGACAGGAAGCACCCATGATGGTTGGAATACAGTCGACATATGATTTGAAGTCAATTATGTTAAAAGTCCTAAGGTGGTATTTTTCTCTGATTTTTTTTTTCTATACATAAAGTATGCAGAGGTTTTGTAGGCCTGTGCCTCAGGCAGCGCGAGCACCATACATGAAGCTGTCACTTTGACACAATGGGCAACAGTTCTCCTTTTGCCTTCATTGTTTTGATCTTGGCCTTAATGGTGTCGTCCATCGCCTGCCGACAGCGGTGGGCGTAGTGTGCCAGCGTCTCCTCCTTCTCATCCCATGGCACCAGTGCGTGAAAAACCTCTGGAGCAGCCAGGCTGAGCTCCGCTATGGCCGCCGTGCGAGAGATTGTGTTGCGGTCCACACCGATGCGGTCAAACGCCACCTTCATGGAGACGCTGCGGCGAAACTCCTGGAGGGCAGCCATGTAGCGTGCTATCACACCCACCACGTTTTTCACTACCAATAAAAACAAAAAAGCAATGTTTAGCACAGCGAGTACTCCGTGACACATTTATCAGAGTGTCTCTATGTGTCCTTACTCCTGACTCGAGTGTTTTCTCCATCCCGGCTCCTCTTGCTCTTCGGGGTCCGATGGCGCTCTAGAGGATGAAGCTCCACTTCCTCAAATGAGTCAAACAGCGTTGGCAAATCAAACCCAGCTGCATCATCAGAGGACGCCATGTGTGAGCTTCCAGGTTCCACCTGAGTGGAACAACGAGGCCACCTCTTCTCTAGAAGAAAGAAAGAGAAGATGAGGACTGAAGATTTTGAGAAACCAACTAACTCTAGTTCAGTGAACGTAATTTTTGTGTAAGGTTACAAACGGCACAGATTCGTGAGCTTACCGGGGCGCAGTTTATCCTGCAGAAACTCACATATGAGTTCAGCTTTCTTCGTGAGTTCATGTTGCAGCAGTTCTTTGTCCTGCTTCAAATTGGAGATCATCTCTGTCATTTGTTGGTTTCGGCTGCGTTCTGCTAATAGTAATGCTCGCAGCTTCTCCAGCTCACTCTCGTCTTCTTCAGCTTTACAGACACACAAAAAAATTACAAACAAAAACAACGTTATGTTTTGTTCCCCTGATGGCATGAAAACATGCGAGCTGGTACCTGTGTTCTTCGTAGTGGTCTCTGTGGCAGAGCTGCATCGCTCAGCCTGCTCTGTGGTCCCTGCTGTGCAGCTGCCTCCTCCTAGTACCTCCGTCTCTGGATCCATCGATCCCTCACACCCCACATGTTGTCCATGCTGGGGCTGACAGCAAGATGAAAGAGCCTTTTTTGGCCACAGTGTTTGTGTGATTTGAGAGTATGTGTTTGGTGCCTGATGAGTTTGTAAAACACAGACTAGGTCTGTCTCTGTGAGCCCAGTGTCATCGTCTTCTGCTGGGGCGGATTCCTGTTTGACCTTCTTTGCAGCGATGGCTCCTCCCTGGGCCCCGCCTCTTTTCCTAGATGGCCGGGGCTCATAGTCGCCATCCTCATCTGTGGCTGATGAATCACATGCAGCAATGTCAAAAAGTCGACCGCTGAACTCCTCGCCCTCTGATGCCGCTTCACTATAGGAGAGGTCACATGATGTTCTCACTGCAATCTGAACATTTAGAAAGAGGTGATGTCCAACTGTACAACCTTATAATCCAGTACATAATTGTCTCTATAGCTTTACTGTACAGTTCATGACAACTGTACAATTCATTTTCATGTAAGTCACCAGTTTACATCAAATTAAGCCTTAAAATTATGCATAACTTGCATGAAATCCATGGACTGTAACTTAAAGATGGCTTGTAACCACATAGCTTCCACGTTCCAAAAACAAAGCCACTGTAAAAGTGATTTAAGAGTGCATTATTTCACCAAAAATCCCACATAAAAGTAAGGCTGCAGGGATTTTCCAGTCTTGTCTGGGTTTAATCATATGTTGACAGACAAAGTATTAAAGGCTCATGAACCCACATGCTGATTATACACTGGCCCTAAGCTCATGTGAATTTGTCAGTAACCCAATTCTTTGCACATTTGCACATCCCCGTGTCATTTCAGACAATACCAGCACCTCACATCTTTACCTCACCTTACTGGTTGGACGACCTCCAGCAAACCTCTCCTGGCCTTGTCTGGTACTGGCTGAGCCGCCACAAGTGTTTGCATTTTCACCAAGGGGCCAGTGGTAGGCGTGTCCAGCCCCACAGCCCCACACAGCAATGGGGACGCTGCCACCGTGCGGACCAGATTCAGCTGTCAGCACATTGCTGTAGGAGCCACGGGTGATGTGCTGCAAGCTGGGGAGGAGGTTACAGATGGTGCCGTGGCTGTGAGCCCAGCGGACGAGTTTACACAAACTGTCCGAGGTGGTTTGAACCAGGCTGGACATCATAGGATGTCTGAAACAGAGAGCGAGAAGACGGTGTTAGAAACACTTTAATATTATTTATTTGTATCTGTTGCTAATATCACTGGCATCATAGATAAAAACTGCTTCCATCAGCTGCCTTTGCTGTTATCTTTCTTTCCTTTGCTGCTGATGCCATAAGTTTTTTTTTAATAATTACTCAAGGAAATTCACATTTACAGGCAGTGCAAGTCTTGATTTGATCCATCTTAATTTTCAGCCATGTGTGACCTAAACTGAGTCCTAAGAACAGCTTCTCATATTACAGGCTCATTTATTTTTCAGTTTTTGTGCTTTTGACTTTCTTCAATTTCAGGGTTTACATTATGCAAAATGTTTCATGTTCTTGTATATAAACTGGCGATTTAAAAAAAAATCACTGTTTTCACTTTAGCAGACAAAAAAGACGTGCTGATTTTTAATGCATGTTTACCACAAATGACCACATCTAATCTGTTAGTGTTTTCCCCTTTTCTCCTCTTTAAATTATCCTCAAAGAAGACTTGTTGCTTTGCAAGTCCTATCGTGCAACAGCTGGATACTACACCTCGTAGCATGCAGCTGCTGCAATACTCAATCCCCTGATTCAGTTTACCATGGTAAAGATTACAGTCACATATTTATGAAGGCAAAATTTTCCAATTCATAAAAATAAATCTTGTCGGTTACAAGACGCCTAATTGTAGCTAGAGCAAATGAACTGTAAAAACAGAGTGTCCTTCAGTTTCCTGTTAAAAACAAGTTATATTTTATTTAAACTGGCATAAATCATCAATTTATCTTCCTCTCGATCAAATCTGTCCACGGGCAAATCCTAATTTAACAGACACAGGAAAACAAAGCACCTACAGCACATACACATGCCTCATAATTACCTTTAAAAAAGAAATCTAAATTAAACCAGGTCCATGCAGGTTTCACATAATCTGACTGTCCTCATTTATTCCGCAGCTGCCTGCAGTAAGCCAAAGCAACTCTCGGGTCTTATGTGCTGACGCGAAACACGCTTGATTAAAAATAATAATAAAAAATGTCCAGCTTTTGTTTAATTATTATCTTCTTTGTCCGGTAGGTTTAATATCGCCACAGTTGAATGAAAGGGTTGGTTTACTGCCAGCAAGTGGACGGGAGGATGAACTGTGCTCTGCTCTCAGTGGGTGATGAAACAGCGACCTCTAGTGGGCAGAGGGGGCTATTAATAAAGTACTATAATACAGTGGGGCAAAAAAGTATTTAGTCAGCCACCGATTGTGCAAGTTCCCCCACCTAAAATGATGACAGAGGTCAGTAATTTGCACCAGAGGTACACTTCAACTGTGAGAGACAGAATGTGAAAAAAAAAAAATCCATGAATCCACATGGTAGGATTTGTAAAGAATTTATTCGTAAATCAGGGTGGAAAATAAGTATTTGGTCAATAACAAAAATACAACTCAATACTTTGTAACATAACCTTTGTTGGCAATAACAGAGGTCAAACGTTTACTATAGGTCTTTACCAGGTTTGCACACACAGTAGCTGGTATTTTGGCCCATTCCTCCATGCAGATCTTCTGGAGAGCAGTGATGTTTTGGGGCTGTCGCCGAGCAACACGGACTTTCAACTCCCGCCACAGATTTTCTATGGGGTTGAGGTCTGGAGACTGGCTAGGCCACTCCAGGACTTTCAAATGCTTCTTACGGAGCCACTCCTTTTGTGTTTTGGATCATTGTCATGTTGGAAGACCCAGCCTGGTTTCATCTTCAAAGTTCTCACTGATGGAAGGAGGTTTTGGCTCAAAATCTCACGATACATGGCCCCATTCATTCTGTCCTTAACACGGATCAGTCGTCCTGTCCCCTTGGCAGAAAAACAGCCCCATAGCATGATGTTTCCACCCCCATGCTTCACAGTAGGTATGGTGTTCTTGGGATGCAACTCAGTATTCTTCGTCCTCCAAACACGACGAGTTGAGTTTATACCAAAAAGTTCTACTTTGGTTTCATCTGACCACATGACATTCTCCCAATCCTCTGCTGTATCATCCATGTGCTCTCTGGCAAACTTCAGACGGGCCTGGACATGCACTGGCTTCAGCAGCGGAACACGTCTGGCACTGCGGGATTTGATTCCCTGCCGTTGTAGTGTGTTACTGATGGTGACCTTTGTTACTTTGGTCCCAGCTCTCTGCAGGTCATTCACCAGGTCCCCCCGTGTGGTTCTGGGATCTTTGCTCACTGTTCTCATGATCATTTTGACCCCACGGGATGGGATCTTGCGTGGAGCCCCAGATCGTGGGAGATTATCAGTGGTCTTGTATGTCTTCCATTTTCTGATGATTGCTCCCACAGTTGATTTTTTCACACCAAGCTGCTTGCCTATTGTAGATTCACTCTTCCCAGTCTGGTGCAGGTCTACAATACTTTTCCTGGTGTCCTTCGAAAGCTCTTTGGTCTTGGCCATGGCGGAGTTTGGCGTCTGACTGTTTGAGGCTGTGGACAGGTGTCTTTTATACAGATGATGAGTTCAAACAGGTGCCATTCATACAGGTAACGAGTGGGGGACAGAAAAGCTTCTTACAGAAGACGTTACAGGTCTGTGAGAGCCAGAGACTTTCCTTGTTTGGGGTGACCAAATACTTATTTTCCACCCTAATTTACGAATAAATTCTTTACAAATCCTACCATGTGAATTCATGGATTTTCTTTTCACATTCTGTCTCTCACAGTTGAAGTGTACCTCTGGTGCAAATTACTGACCTCTGTCATCATTTTAGGTGGGGGAACTTGCACAATTGGTGGCTGACTAAATACTTTTTTGCCCCACTGTATATATCCTGCACATGCATATTATTTTTATTTTATTTTTGTTTTGATACAATTTAAATTATAAGAGGATGAGAAATAAAATATCCCATTCATCCATATAGATTGTAAGACGTGTTAAAAAACATTTAATATTTGTTTTGCCGGGTTAAAACATGTTTTTACGTATTTATATATACTTATTTTCTCCCTGACACCCAACTAAAAAGCAGTTTCACAGCAGCATAAGCAGCCAAACAAGTTGTGCTGTCACAAAAAAAATCTTCTCAGATTACAAATCAAGCGAACAGAAACTTTCAGCATGTCAAATTGATGCGAACACATCGTTCCTGCCCGGTGAAGCTGAAACATCCAGGAACTTGATGCAGACTTTACTTTAAAACACAAACAGTATTTTATTTTTAACTTTTTATCAAAGCCCAAATTAACTTTTAACGTTTAAAGTGTGTATTTTTAGCATCCTGAAGAGTGACTAGCGAATTTCTCTAATTAACATAAGGTTAGCCCGAGACCAGTTCAAAGATTACGTGTAATGACGTCATAGCCTATAAAGCAGGTTAACTGGGGCAGTTAATCTAACATACCCCGCTTGATGTGGATTGTTCCGTGTCTGGATAAATGAGTATATAAAAGCTGGAAGTTTTTTGGTTTTTAAAAGTTATTGGTCCGACTTCAGAGACTTGACTGAACGTGTTCCTGGCTCCACCCTCCGTTAGTCAGCCTGTGTAACTACGTGTTAGTGCTGGTGCCTTTAACTTACAAGCATCTTGGAGAGAGGAGGGGAAAAAAAGAGGACTTTCCCCCCGGCTTTTATCTTAGGGAAAGACGGCTATCCTGCCGTCGCAAGTTTGTTGGCTTTAAACTTGAATAGCCGGTGTCTTTCCGTAAGGGAGAAAAAAGGACAGGTTTTGAATGCGTTTTCGGACTTGGATTAAGTTGTGCATGGAAACTAATGATATTTGAACCCGCGGAAAGGAGAGAGAGGAGGTGGGTGTCGGATACAGGACTACTTTTGCGTGTCCGTCTTATTCTTTTGCGCGTGGATCACAGATACAAGCGTGTTTAATTTGGTCAAAGGTGGAATGGGTTGTTTTTTGTTTTTACCATAAAACTTCCTAAATCTGATTAAAGCTGCACAGATCCTAAAGGTTTAATCGTGCTGGAAGACATAACATTTTCGAGGAAGCTTTGAGAATCAGAACCAGAAATATATATCTATATATAGAGATATAAATATATAAAAATATATTGCAGCAGTATTGAAATTATGGCGCTGAAGGCCAAAGTGTTGTACGATTTCCACTCTGAAAATCCAGGAGAGATCTCCATAGCAGAGAATGAGGTGGTGACTCTGTTTAGCGAGGAGGAGCTGGAGGGTTGGCTGGAGGGGGAGAACAGCAAGGGGGAGGCTGGCCTCTTCCCTGCCTCTTATGTTGAGATCATCAGAGACCACATCACCTCCAACAACAATGGCTTCTCCTTGACCCAAACCAAAGTCCAGACCTCCTACACATCCTCCCAGCCTCACAGAGGATTTGGAGCTGATAGCAGCAGCTTCCACACTAGCCAGGGCAGCGATGATGACTGGGATGACGAGTGGGACGACAGCTCTCCTGTGGCCAATGTCCCTCAGGGTCTCAGCAGCAGCCCTCCTTTGCACCCAGTTGCCTCCTCCCTGCCGGGCCGTGGGAGCTCCCAGCAGCAGCAGGCCAAGAGTTCAGCCACAGTGGGGAGGAACCTGAACAGGTTCTCCACCTTCGTCAAGTCCGGAGGGGAGGCCTTCCTGCTAGGGGAGGCGTCAGCTTTTGTGAAAGATGGAGACAGGATCTGTGTGGTGATGGGGAAGCATGGACCCGAGTGGCAGGAGGACCCTTATCCGTTCACGTGCACCATTGACGACCCCACCAAGCAAACAAAGTTCAAAGGGATGAAGAGCTACATGTCATATGGCCTTACTCCAACGCACACCAATGTCCAAGTCAACCGCAGGTATGTATCGTCTTCCCTTTTCTCCACTTTTCTGATTTTTACTGCGGTTTACGAAATGTTAAAAACAGAGCTGTGGATATTTGCCATCTGGAGCCTTCTCTTGTTTCCTCTCTGAGGTTCCCTCAACAGCTTTCACATTGTTTCCATGTCCATGTGTCTGTCAGTTGAACTACACTCGAATTCCCTCAGGGCTTGTTGGGAAAAGATTCCTGCACTTCGCCTCCATTTATCTTTTTCACTCTGTCTCACTACATGCTCCTGGCATTACCTTACCTCACTTATTCAACCAGTCCCAATTTCTCTTCTCTCCACTCCTTCCTGCAGGTATAAACACTTTGACTGGCTCTACGGTCGGCTCGTGGAGCGCTTCCCTGTCATCTCAGTGCCCCACCTGCCAGAGAAGCAGGCCACGGGCCGCTTCGAGGAGGACTTCCTCTCCAAGAGGAGGAAGGGTCTGATCTGGTGGATGAACCACATGACAAGCCATCCTGTGCTGGCGCACTGTGACGTTTTCCAGCATTTCCTGACTTGTGGGGCGGATGAGAAGGCATGGAAGCAGGGAAAGAGGAAGGCAGAGAGGGACGAGCTGGTCGGGGCCAATTTCTTCCTCACAATCAGGTAGGAGTCTGAGAATTGGTCTTTATTAAGATGCACATAGCATTTTGGGAAATGACAAAGTTTTTTGTCAGGTTCTTTTTAATAGTGTTAAGTTTAGCTGAAAGATATTTGACCTTGTATAGGGAACTAATATTATAAACTACGTTCTTTGCTCTGTTTTAACAACTTGGAGTTGAAGGCCTTTAAAAATAGGGTGTGCCAGATAGTGAGCAAAAGATAAGCAGTAGAAAAAGATTTAAAATGACAATCTTCCCCTTTCTTTTTTCCGTCAGCCCCCCATCTGTACCTCTGGACCTGCAGGAAGTCGAGAGCAAGATTGAAGGCTTCAAAACATTCACCAAGAAGATGGACGAGAACATCATAGTTGTGAACACCAGCATCAACGAGTTCGGCCGCAAACAAATATCGGGGTTCAAAAAGGAGTACCAGAAGGTCGGACAGTCCTTCAAACTCCTGGCCCAGGCTTTCGAGCTGGACCAGCAGGTCTTCTCAGTGGGCTTGAACAAGGCCATTTCCTACACGGGGGAGTCTTACGAGGCAATAGGAGAGTATTTTGCTGATCAGCCGCGGCAGGACCTGGACCTCATTTCCGACCTGCTGGACATCTACAAAGGACACCTGGCCAACTTCCCTGACATCATCCATGTGCAGAAAGGTGGGAGAGTGTCTTTGTCTTCATGTTGGTAAAAAAAATTCAGCTCTGCAGTCTTAGAGCACAAATGCAAAGGAAAGACGTTGAGCACATTTTTATGCAGGGCTAACGTTTTAATACTGCCTAAACATGTTAAAATACTTTCTTGGGAAAATAAATTCTAATTAGTAACAAACCAATTATGAAAAATCAAAAAACAAACAAACTTAGAGGAAAGAAAACAGACTCGGCACCAAGTATGTAGGGAAGCTTTTAACTGCCGTTTAAAGAAAAAAATGTAAACGAATTATATGCGTCTAAATGCTTCTAGCATGTCTGTTAATCATGCAGACATACAAAGACCCAGATTCTGACTGTATCCCAACCAAGAGAAACATCTGTTTTCATTTAGTGAAGAGCAGTGTCAATCTGCGTCGAAAACTGAAACCCGTGGTCCATTGTAACACTCGGGGTACTGTGCGAGGGCCTGTATTTGCTCATTTTGAAAACACACACACACTTACAAAGCAGGAGTTGGCTTATTAGTTCCCTGCAGGTTGGGAGGAGGGAGTTCCTCCTGGCACGCAGAGTCCAGACGTTTGCCAGACCGAGAGACACTGTTTCTATAGTCTGCTGAACTCTGTTCTCCAGATACAATCCCAGCTCCCAACTGTGGAACGAGCCTGAATTGCAATAGTCCGTGTGACTGACAGGGCTTCACCTCCTTTCCTGTTGACAAATAACAAACACATTGTTTTATGCCTCGCAAAGCCCATTTACTTACTAACTCACTGTTTTTTTCCTGTTAAGTTTTTCATGCCAAAGTTTCTCTCCACGGAGCATCATTGGTTCGGGGTATTTTGTATAAAATGGGACGCCAAATAAAAACCAGTTAAACCAGTAAAACACATTTTACTTAAATTATAACCAAATTGATTAATATCTCGGAAAGATAGTCAACGTAATTTAAACATTTCAGGTGATCTCCCACAAAGTAGTGACATAATTCTGGGGCACCGGCGTGGGTTTCATCACTGAAAACACTGACTGGCAACATTTTTTTGTCCTTTTCATACAAAGAGTTGATTCTGTTTATTCATGGTCGGTAGTGACCGTGACCGCCCACTTTTTTTAAGACCTCCACTTCCAGTAGTGAATTTCTCATTCATTTTGTCCACTGATGTTTCAGAAAATTATTACATTTTATATACATTTAAGCCTTCAAGTGAGCCAGCCAGCTACAAGCCAGATCATAACCATGAAATCATTTGATTTGGATCAAAAATATAAAGCAAAATGAAAGTCTACTCAAGTTTCTTCAGTGTTGTGCTCACTAATTGAGCTGATGTGTAAGGGTTTAAACATTTCAGTGGTAACAGAAACCTCTATGCTTTTCCTGCCCTTGATGTCAGTAACACGGTATATCCTCTTCTAGTTTTCAGCTAGATTCTATCCTGCTGTAAACTAAATTATAACCCTAATTATAACACATCCAAAGAAAATGACTAACACAACTATAAAATAGACCCAGCATGCAGAAGAATTTGTAAGCCTTTACAATAAGCACTCTCAGACTTTTGTAATCATCTCTGCTGGTGTTAGAAAAGGTCAGTATCCGGTGAGTAACATCCTTCAACCATTGACCATACTGCAGAGTCGACATTGCTGCTGGGGTTGTGAAATAACTTAGATTCGCATAAGATGACTGGCTTAGTTCACGAGGCATCTGATTTGATAAAGAAATAGGCAAGAAGGAAAACAGGACTCTAGCGGGTTTGCGTTTCCAGACGCATCAGGCTTCATTTTTTTCTCAGCAGCAGCAGCTCCACATTCCCCTAATTTCTATCAGTCTCATATTGTCTCATATACACTTTCTCCAGTAATGGCTAAATTAGAAAACATATAAAATGGCAGCTGTAACACCTCATGTTTGACTGCTTTGTTGAACTACATATGTCACTTACGGTGACAGTCATCTATGCCAGCTCAGTCTTTTAAGTCCAAAGGCTACATCTGATTTGAATGAGTGGGAATTCCTGGGCCTCTTGTACTCTGTTGCCCCGGGACTACAGGAATCCAAAATGGAGCGGTCTCAGGATTACATTCCCCTCCTCCTCTTTTTTTGTTCCCCCCTTTTCCTCTTTCCTCCTGTTGGTTAAAGAAAAATAGGAAGAAGAAGAAGAAGAAGAGGGGAGGTGAATGTATGAGGGGGTACGGAGAGTTACAGAGCTTTACAAGATTTCCTACCAGCATAACAGTACAAGAGTTCAAATTATAGCTCAGTAATCCCCTTGGCGGGGAGGAGAGCAAAGTCCGAGTTTTTTTTTTTGCTTCACTGTGGTGGCAAACTTGTGCTTCTGATCTTCGTGAGATAGAGAGAAGGAGAAACTAGGTCAGCACGTTCAAGATCAGCTTCCTCGCAATTTCCTCCACATTCATGTGAGTTAGTCCTTAACTCTGAGATCCCTCTTTGTTGGTCCTGTCTGTCTGGACTGTACAGCCTCCCCCCCAAAGCTTGAGTCACTCTAAACACTGTGAGTCATAAGTGGGTGATGGGTGTCTTCAAAGAAACCTGGCAAAGGTTTGCAACAATCAGCACATTTCTGCAGGTTTCTCAACATGTCCTGATTTTATGTGATCCAGTTACGACCTCGTGAATTTTGTATTGCACAAGTTCCTTTTGTAGAATTGTGTTTTAATTATTTGTGTAGAAGTTCTAAAAATATTCCAGACTTCCTTGATTTGACTATTGAGTTTGACTTCCTCTTTCCTGTGTAGCCACCCTGATGTCATCAACTGCTTTGCGGACAATTATTTTGAAGTCTCAATTTTCTAATTTTGGCAAAAAAAACCAACTAAGTGTTGTCTCAGGGGGAAAACTGAACTCCTATGAGTGTCTTTTTTTTTTTATCTGAGCACAAAAAACTCGAGTCAACCCTAACAAGCTAAAGAGAGCACAACCATATAGCAAGCTGTGAAGATGAATGGTTCTGTTGTTATCATCAAGTCCTGAAAATTGGTCAATGGGGGTGTAAAAGTGTATTTTTTATAATGGGGATTTTATGTTGAAAAATAAAATCAAGTGGCGGTATAACCTTAACCATATAAATTTTGTCCAATCAGAAGCCTAGGGGGCAAAAAGTTGCTAGGCAAAAAAAGGAGGAAAAAGAAAGCACTGTGCAGGAGTCCTCCTGTTCTTTCCATTCATAATAAAGTCTTTGAGTTATCCAGTGGCTGCTTTAAAAAATGTCCTTGTTGTATTTTTCATTTCACAATGTGCCAAGTGTTTTCAGTTTGTGAAAGGTCTGGACTGCAGGAAGGCCAGTTGAGTGCTCTTCTAATGCAAAGCAATATTGCTGTAATGCATGGACAGTATGTAGTTTAGCATTGGCTTGCTGATATATGCAAGGCCTACCTTGAAAAAGACTGCATTGTGTGGATAGGAGCACATGTTGCTCTAAAGCTGTATATACCTTTCAGCATTAATGCTGCTTTTCCAGATGTGCATGCTGCCAGTTCCACACACGCTAATTCATCCTCCATACCATCAGAGATGCAGGCTTTTTAAATGAACATTAATAAGAAGCGTCCAGAGAAGATGGCAGCGTTTTTGGATTATACTCGAATAAAGTTTTAACCTGTCTAGTTTCAAGATCATTTCTTGAAGTGTCCTGAGCCCATGTGGTGATTTACATGACAATGCCATGGTCTCAGATTGTCTCATCCAATGTTTGTGAGTTTTTACTTTTAAATTTTGCACATTTAAACTTTGCATTTGGTTATTGTTTAAACTGTTTAATGTATTCTCTCCCTTAGTGTATTTACCCATTTTATTAGTTCTTAGTTGCTTTAGAGTAATTTTTTTCCCTCAGTGCTCCATCTTTTTGTGTCAAGTCTCCCGTACGTTCATTCATATTTTCCACGTTTAGATATCTCACTTCCTGCTTTATTTTGAAAGTTAGTTTTTTTCCTTGTGCTTTGCTTTTAGTTCCCTTGTCTTGGCTCTGCAATTTAGTTCAGATGTCTTCTTCTCCCCAGCTGTCTGCACTTCCTCTAATCACCCTTCTGTTTATGTATAGTTGCTGTCTCCACTTGTCCTTTGTCAGAGTGTCTGTTCCCCTTGGCCCAGTGTGTTTCTTAGTATTTTATTTTTTTTTAAATGTTTTTAAATCCCCCCCCAAAAGTGCTCACGACAGACCGGTTACTCTCACTGAACCTGGTTCTGCCTGAGTTGAGGTTTTTCCTGTTAAAAGGGAGCTTTTCCTTCCCTTTGTCACCAAAGCGCTTGATCAGCACGGGGTCATCTGATTGTTGGGATTGTTAGACAGACAGAGAGGCCTGTTTAAAACTGGCGACGATGTTGGCGTCAGACTCTGGGCCACGAGAGTTCGTGTTGGATGTAGTACTTCATTCGCACGCCTGTCTTTCTAGACAGAGGAACAAAATTGCAGATATTAAGAATAACAAATGTATTGCAACAGTATTTTTGCCTGCACCTACCATTACAGGAAAGTGTCTCATGAAAAAAACATTGCACATTATGATGTCAAAAAGAACATCATACCATTAATGTGGCTTGCCTTTAAGGGCATACCACATCAATGGTATGCCCTTAATGTGTCTCTGGAGGCTCCATTTTTAGTGATCTGATAAATGGAGATAACAGTTTACACGTAGGCTAAAAGCTAAAAGCTAAAAACCCAAAAATATCTGTGTATGTGTTGCCACAACCTTTAGTGACTGTAACTTCAAGTGTGCAAACTTAGATTGTTATCTTATCAGAATCAGAATCAGAATCAGAATCAGAATACTTTATTGATCCCTGGGGGAAATTATTTTTTGTTACAGTGCTCCACTTTAAACCAACATTAAGACAAGACAGACAATACACTAACTAAGAATAGTACAATATATACATATATATACATACATACATACATACATACATACATACATACATAAGTCACTTATAAATAAATATTTGGAAAAGAAACATGTGTAGCTGTAGCAGTAAACAGTGTGTTAAGTGGATGCGTTGTACAGGGAGATGGCCACAGGCAGGAATGATTTCCTGTGTCGTTCAGTGGTGCTTTTCGGTAATCTCAGTCTCTCACTGAACGAGCTCCTGTGACTGACCAACATGTCATGGAGTGGGTGGGAGGTGTTATCCAACATTGTCTTTATCTTGGACAGCATCCGCCTCTCCGACACCACCTTGAGGGAGTCCAGCTCCATCCCCACAACATTGCTGGCCTTACGGATTAGTTTATTAAGTCTGTTGGCATCTGCGACCCTCAGCCTGCTCCCCCAGCATGCAACAGCATAGAGGATCGCACTGGCCACCACAGACTCATAGAAAATCCTCAGCATTTTCTGACAGATGTTGAAGGACCTCAGTCGCCTCAAAAAATAGAGACGACTCTGGCCCTTCCTGTAAAGTGCTGTGGTGTTTTTAGCCCAGTCCAGTTTATTGTCAATGTGTACTCCAAGGTATTTATAGTCCTCCACAATGTCAACACTGACCCCCTGGATTGAAACAGGGGTCAAGTGTTTCCTGGTCTTCCTGAAGTCCACGATCAGTTCCTTGGTCTTTGCCACGTTGAGCTGCAGATGATTCTGCTCACACCACGTGACAAAGGAGTCGACCACAGCCCGGTACTCTGTCTCATCATCCCTGCTGATGCATCCAACCACCGCAGAGTCATCAGAAAACTTCTGAAGATGGCAGGTCTCTGTGCAGTGGCTGAAGTCTGTGGTGTAGAGGGTGAAGAGGAAGGGGGAGAGGACAGTCCCCTGTGGTGCCCCTGTCAGCTATCTGTCGCTGAAGTGTTCTTGTTTATCTGTGTAAAGAAAGGAAACCTGTTTTTGAGGTAATGTATTTTAAGATAGATGAATATCAAAGCAGAGTGGCATGGTAGTTATCACTGTTGCCGCACAGCAAGAAGGTTCTGAGTTCAATTCCACCATCAGGCCGGTGTGGAGTTTGCATGTTCTCCCTGTGTTTGCGTGGGTTTCTCCCACAGTCCAAAGACATGCAGTTAGTGAGGATTACCCACAGGTGTGAGTGTGAATGGTTGTTTGTCTCTGTGCGTTAGCCTTGCGACACACTGGCGACCTGTCCAGGGTGTACCTTGCCTCTCGCCCTATGATAGCTGGGATAGGCTCCCGCGACCCTGTAAAGGATAAGCAGAAGCGAATGGATAGCTGTAGAATATTATTTCTGAAATAAATGTGTCAGGGTTTTATTTCCAGTGTTGTCATGATCACAGAATATTTTTGAATAAGTTTTTTTTTTTTTATTGTGAAAAATCCGAAAGTTTTTTTTTTAAACTTTTGAACTCTCCGATGTATTTTCCCAGGTGCGCTGACCAAGGTGAAAGACTGCCCAAAGAAGGAAGGTGAGCTGCATGACCGCTGCAACATCATTTCTTTCGCCACGCTGGCAGAAATCCAGCACTTCCACCGCACACGTGTACGGGACTTCCGCTCACAGATGCAGTACCACCTACGCCAGCAGATCAGCTTCTTCCAGAAGATCACGGCCAAGCTTGAGGACGCACTGCAGATATATGACGATGACCAGTAGCACAAGAGTGAGACAAGGAAGAGAACAGACTACAAAGGCTTCAAAGAAATGGGTTGTGGTGGTGGTGTCATCCTCTCATAATCGAGAGCATCTTATTGTCCTTTAAAAGAAAAATCTTTTTTGTGATGATCCCTCGCTGTCTAGTTGGAGCATTGGAAGAAAAATACAGGCCATTTGACAACTTCTTGTATTATCTGAAGCTCTGATGAATGTACCATTAACAAGGATTTTGCTGACGCTCCAGACACATGTTGCAACTCAGCAGGATTGCAGCAGATATTTAAAACAGCTGCTCTCAGTATGACTGGAGCTGCGTTTGAGTCACAGTTTCAGGGTCACGTGACCGTCTCCACTGCCTCTTCATGGGAGCACTCGGTCGGGAAAGAACAATCAACAACAGCCCAAACAAAGACTGGAAAACTAACTAAATCGCTTGAACTGGATGTTTTAGCGCCTGAAAGATATAAATGTACTGATTTGTTTTAACTTGAATGACCTGCTCAGTATTGTTTTAACAAGACAGCGTATGAAAGGGAAGAGGGCACTGTCTACTTTCCAGAATCGGTTTCAAGTCTGGATTTCCATCACAGCTTGAAATCTGAGCTACCTGTGATGTCTGACTTCTTTCACATCACCCTCACCTTGTTTGCATTTGAAACTTTTTGTGGTTGAACATTTTCTCTTAAATGTTTTAATGGTGAAGCGGTACCGCAGTAATCTTAACTTCCAGATGTTTTATGAAAACCTAATGCTACATCTGTCTCTCACCCAATTCAGGGTAAGGTTAAAAGCTCTTTCGAATGCCAGCTATTTCTGGCATGGAAACAGTAAACCGAGAGCATGCAGGCAGTGATTGTGATTATAGCATATTTTACATGCTTTAGAGTGAAAGCTTTTTGTTTGAGAAACATGGCAGTCCTTGTGAAACTGATCAACTTGTACATCTCAGACATGCATCACTAACAGACCAATTCTTTTAATGCTATTTGGGGTTGGCATTGTTCAAATACTAGACATAACAGCTTTTCAACTCCCTTCTAACACGCCACCAAAATATGATCACAATGCCTCACGTGTACTGATATAATGAGCCGATTCACCCAGAAGCTCCTTGGATTTAATCAGCATTGAGTTGCAGGCTGAGCTCTCTGAGAGACAGTTAGGATTTGTTTAATATTACTTATATTTTCCTTAAAAATGCAGAAAACTCAGAGATACAGTTCAGTGGAGTTGGTTACAGGGGTTTAAAGTATCAGCCACTGTAAGTCTGAGTTGTGGTATCAGGTGTGACTTCATTCCTTTCCTGTGATTTCACTTTACAAAGTTTATAATGGGACAAACCACCATCCTGGTTGTTTTTTAGCTGTTCACTTGGATCGCTAGCAAAAGTGAAAGTGATATACTTTCAATATAACATGATGGGAGAAAATAAAAAAATAAATAAAAGCAGAATTTATTTCAGTTCAGACTCTGTATTGTTGATCATTGGCATTTTTGCACAATATAGGCCCATTTTCTGCATATTTTAGGGTGTTTGTTTTGATGAATATTAATATATTTGTGATGATCACACACTATTCGGACAAAAGGTATTGTGCCACACTTCTTAATCTTTCATCTTTTTAGTGCCAAGGGTGTATAGAATCAGTTACCTAGCAGTTCAGCATGCCTTTGCAGTCATTTGTGAAAGAATAAGCTCACTGAATTCAAGTGCTGTAATAACACGCCACACTTTCAAAAAAATATATCCATAATCAGCTGTACCCGCTGAAAAAAAATGACGGTTGAAAATCAGAGAAAAGCCTATGAAACATCCAGAGTTGTCATTGTAGATGCGCTTAGTCAGTGTTATTATTCTTGTGTTAAACTTTCAGTTCAGTTTCAATTATATAGTCCCAAATCACAACACCAGTCACCTCAAGGCACTTTATATTGTAAAGTTAGGACCCTACAGTAATACAGAGAAAACCCAAACAACCAAATGACCCCCTATGAGCGAGCACCTGGCGACCCTGGCAAGGGAAAACTCCCTTTCAACAGGAAGAAACCTCTGACAGAACCCGGCTCAGAGAGAGGCAGCCATCTGCTGCAGACGGTTGGGGGTGGTCACACATTTTAAACCCTTTATCAGGTAAGAAACAATGTTTGGTGACTTCACTGGACATAAATTAGCCTAGTTTCCCCTTCTCCAGGAGGCCATAGAACCACTTGGATGTTTCCCACCACCCACCTTACCATATGGTAATTTATGTGGCTGCTTCACTGACCTTGATTTGGACCATGAAAATTACAAATGTGGAAACGTTATCAAAAAATAAAAAACTTGCAATATAGACCAACTTGAATTTCCAAACATTTCAATGAGTGACCTATAAAGGGTTATGCAAGGGTTGACGTACAGTGGGGCAAAAAAGTATTTAGTCAGCCACCGATTGTGCAAGTTCCCCCACTTAAAATGATGACAGAGGTCAGTAATTTGCACCAGAGGTACACTTCAACTGTGAGAGACAGAATGTGAAAAAAAAATCCATGAATCCACATGGTAGGATTTGTAAAAAATTTATTCGTAAATCAGGGTGGAAAATAAGTATTTGGTCACCTCAAACAAGGAAGATCTCTGGCTCTCACAGACCTGTAACGTCTTCTGTAAGAAGCTTTTCTGTCCCCCACTCGTTACCTGTATGAATGGCACCTGTTTGAACTCATCATCTGTATAAAAGACACCTGTCCACAGCCTCAAACAGTCAGACTCCAAACTCCGCCATGGCCAAGACCAAAGAGCTTTCGAAGTACACCAGGAAAAGTATTGTAGACCTGCACCAGACTGGGAAGAGTGAATCTACAATAGGCAAGCAGCTTGGTGTGAAAAAATCAACTGTGGGAGCAATCATCAGAAAATGGAAGACATACAAGACCACTGATAATCTCCCTCGATCTGAGGCTCCACGCAAGATCTCATCCCGTGGGGTCAAAATGATCATGAGAACGGTGAGCAAAGATCCCAGAACCACACGGGGGGACCTGGTGAATGACCTGCAGGAAACGAGGCTGGGTCTTCCAACATGACAATGATCCAAAACACACCGCCCGGGCAACAAAGGAGTGGCTCCGTAAGAAGCATTTGAAAGTCCTGGAGTGGCCTAGCCAGTCTCCAGACCTCAACCCCATAGAAAATCTGTGGCGGGAGTTGAAAGTCCGTGTTGCTCGGCGACAGCCCCAAAACATCACTGCTCTCCAGAAGATCTGCATGGAGGAATGGGCCAAAATACCAGCTACTGTGTGTGCAAACCTGGTAAAGACCTATAGTAAACGTTTGACCTCTGTTATTGCCAACAAAGGTTATGTTACAAAGTATTGAGTTGTATTTTTGTTATTGACCAAATACTTATTTTCCACCCTGATTTACGAATAAATTCTTTACAAATCCTACCATGTGGATTCATGGATTTTTTTTTTTTTTTCACATTCTGTCTCTCACAGTTGAAGTGTACCTCTGGTGCAAATTACTGACCTCTGTCATCATTTTAGGTGGGGGAACTTGCACAATCGGTGGCTGATTAAATACTTTTTTGCCCCACTGTAAGTTCAAATGATGTAAAGTTCATTATCAGAGGGTGAACATGAGGCTCTGCCCAAACTGATTTCCACGTGACCTCTGAATTGGAACAATGCAGGCTTGTTTATGCAGACACTACTGTATGGTTACCCACTACCTGTGATTCTTTGAATCAGGCTACCAAATGGTGTAACTTAAACAACTTCTCATCCATGTTTTCTACAGCTGTCCATGTTCCTTTATCTGAAAGCCCGTGTAGCGTTCAGTTACACCAACACAGTGACTTCAGTATCAAAATTCAAATACAGTTAGAACAGAAAAAGCCAGAAAAGTACAGTCCACATTAACATTAAAACAGTAATCTATTACTTTACGTATTTACTCCCTGAAAAACTTTAGCTGCACTTCTCTTTGCACTTTTGCTTTAATCACCCAAGATACATTAAGACAGAGTTAACCAGAGGGTTAACATGCACATCACTGCATATCCACACTAATGACTGTGCTAAGGAGGGGACATATGTTGGCACTTTACTGTCACATTCTTGCCCGTTCATGGAACAGGTTCATACTAAATATCTCCTCCCATCAGAAGTATGTTTCTTTATGCACGTTACCTGACAGCTGTTGCACAAACAGGCATGAAAGAGCATGTTTGATTTGGTTTTTGTTTCTGTTCACTGATTATGCAAGACAAAAAAAAAAACAACACAATTGGCATAATTGCTTGATGAGTGCACTGAATTTACCAAATCTAATGTGATTAGAGTGATGTTACCCTTCCTAGAGAAAAGTCTCTCATCTCTTGTTTTCTCTGGTGAAGGGACCACTTCACTCCTTGCTATCTGACACCAGAGTTCAAAGACTGCAGATCAGGTTACTCCAACTGCAGGCCCTTCATTATTTAGACTGTCCTCTTTCTCCCCTCCACTCAGTCTTGATTTTACTTTGAAATTGTGCTTTGTTCAGAATGCGTTCAGACTTACCTGCAAAAGAAACAAACAAAAAAAACAAGACCTTTCTGGGGTACTGCTCTCTAAACGCTGCCTGATTCATTGAGTTTTAAAGGTCAGAGATGAGGGTTGTGGAGCGGTAATACAAAAAATTTGACTCACCCCAGATGTTATGCATGTGACCAGATTAAGAATCTACGTGGAATTCTACAGTGCAATGCATTCAGAATTTTTGGTGTATGTTATGGTGTTAACGCTTGTCACGTGCATGCCTGGCCACAGATATACATGTAGAGAAACAAGTTTTCTGCACTCATTCATGTTGTGTACAACGAATCCTGGCTCTGCCATCTGAACGTCACAGCCGGGTGTGACAGAGTATTAAGGCCACATTAAGAAAAAAATATAATTTTGCCACGGCTGCTTTTTCTTTTTTTTTTCAACTTTATTCTCAAAATGCGGCACTAATACTCCTTTGTAGCAGGAACTCATCAGAACCAGGTAATATCTTCTGTTGTCCAATTTTGGTGAGCCTCTGTGAATTGTCACCTCAGCTTCCTGTTTGTAACTGATGGGAGTGGCACCCAGTGTGGTCTTCTGCTGCTGCTGCCCATCTGCTCTTCAGAAATGCTTATCTGCATTCCTTGGTTATAACGAATGGTTCTTACTATTGCCTTCTGCTCAAAGCTGACTGGCATAAACAGTATTTTTCCCCCACAGAGATGCCTGCTGGATATTACCTCTTTTTTGCGACATCTGCTGATGCTCTGTTGGAACTCCAGCATGTTGTCTTGACCATGTCTACATAACTAAATGCAGTGATTTGCCGAACTGTAATTGACTGATTAGATATTTGCATTAACGAGCAGTTGAATCTGTGTACCTAATAAAGTCAGTCAGTTGTCTGTTGGGGTTTCATTCGTTTAAATACTCTGGTATTAAAATGGGCAACTTTATTGTCATAGATGCTTGGTGTTGGCCATTAACAAGGAAATAAAGGGAAAAAGAAATGCCACTAAAAAATAGCGTAACATGTTTAGATTTGCACAAACAGCATGGGTATTTAAGAAATATTTTTTTATTAAAAAAACTGTCACAGTGCGTGGCAAACAGATGCAGCCATACAAGGGGTCAGAATTGACAAGTACATCTTACAATGCATCATTATTGATCATAGAAGCAGTTACATAGCAGGAGTAGTAAGAAAAAGGACACAGGAAAGTACAGGACAGGGAATAATGCCTGTGTCTGTACATGTGGGATGAGTGTTATAGCTTACAGTACATTTAGTCGTATGTACAAACATGATGATCTACTGGCTGACGTAATATGTTTTAAAAAAGCAACACCTGACATCTGTACAGCGTGCAATAGCTGTGGGTGAGTGACTTCCATTACCAGTTATATGTGTGCTAACTCAAAATATAGCTGCTGTTAATGTGGTTCACATTAAATGAAATGAACCCCGGGCCACGTTTCACTTCCTCCTTCAGTATAAAATGTATTATTGCAACAACTCTTTGCTTTAAGGAAAATAAGATGTAATTTTCTTGAGAAGGACCCAGGGCAGTTTGTGTTCATTGCTTATAACTAGGAAATCTTTAAAAGAAAAGAAAAAGAAAAAAGGAAGAAGAGCTTTTTAAGCAATAATTTCCTCTGTCTTTACTCAGAAGAGTATTTCACATCTTAGAAACAAATGCTAAAAGTGGGTAACACCTCGCGGATTATGGGTATTTCAAGACAGTATTAATGGAACAAAGTCATATTTATTAGCAACGTAACTTAAATGTGATGGCCATTGCACATTTTACTGTCGTCTTTCCAAAAAGAACATGTTGGATGTGCCTTAGGTGACCATTGGTGTTCCCTGGAAAGCAGACACATATCTTATATATACACACACACACACTACAAACACACCTCTAAGGCACAGTTTTTTCAGCATTACTACCCTCAAACCCAGTACTGGCCCTCTTTTAGAGTTGGAGTCGGGGACCTAGATCTCACAGAGGTCCTGAATCCTGTAGTACGTGGAAGTGGATTGCTAGAAGTTTTATTATCTCTTTCATTACTGTTACAGCCTCTAATATTCCTATCACCACCAGCTAAATCAGCCTCAAATGGCCCCCAGAAGGTCATTCCAGGGGCCAGACTCCTCCGGGGACTTGTGGGCACCCTGGGAGAAGTTGGGCAGCTTGCAGAGCCGAGTGGGGTGACCATAACTGAGGGCATAGCCACACTCCGCTCTGGCCTGCCCAGATACGGGCTGTCCTCATTGGGAACCGGCACTGCAGCGAGTGCCTGGACAAGTCGAAGCCGAGCTTGTTTTTCCTTGCGATGGCGGAACACCAGGATCAAAACTATGAGTATTATAATGAGAAGCAAACAAGCTAGCAGCGGAAGGATAATGAGGAGGGGGTCCGACGCAGGACGAGGCAGAACCTCGACATGAATCAGCTGGGTGTCGGGAGGGTTCTCCGGACCGTGTTTCTCTGGGATGGAGGGAGTGTGGGGCTGGGGGGCATGGCTGTGACCTCCTCCTGCTCCCTCTACGCTGCTCTTTGACCTCCCTCCAGGACTCCCATTCCGTGTGTGGTTCCCCAGTCGGTTATGAGGCCTCAACTTGTGGTGTGTCCTGTTGTGGTGTGACAAAATGTGGGGGTGCAAACCCACAGTGACCTCACCGTGTGCTGTAGAGCCTCCTCGTCCACCTTCCCGTCCTGCTCTTCCGGCAGTTGTCCTGTTGTGTGCTGGTAGACGGGCTGTTGTGTGTTCGCGACCTATCTTGTCTATTTTATTGAAACCACCAGGACCGTGGCGCATCTGGTGATGAGGTAAGATGGTGAAGTGAAGCTCGCCCTTTGCTGGCTGGACGTTTCCAGACCTCACCAGGAAGCTGAAAGAGTCATTAAGAGGCGTGGCGGGAGCGTGGACTTGAGCTGTTGTGAGCGTGGATTCATTATTGTGGAGCTGGTTGTCGCTGTCACTAAGATTCTCCTCGATGGCAACTCGGCCTTGCACCACATCTCTGAATGTGAATGACTTCAGGACCTCTGACGCTCTGTTAGGATCATATGTTATCTACACAAACACACACACGAAAACACATAGCAGAGGAGAAAGTCAACAGCAAACCAGTCAGACACGCGACATACTGTAGTTTTATGACATTGCAGTTGGAGAAAGGGACTGTCTAACCCCGACTCATTACAACAAATGGCTTTACCTTGACTAGTTTTCCATGTTTTGGTGGAGAGAGAACCTCAAAGACCGGGTTGGCTCGGCTGATTCTCGCCAGCTCTGAGGCATCAATCATGGCTTTTCCCAGTTTCACAGCGATACCACTGGGGACTCGAACTGGCTCTCTCAGGTAGATCAGAGGCCGCACGGTCACTTTCACCGTTGCTGTTACATTTCCATAATTAATGCCAGGTGACGAGGCTGACACTGACATTTGAAAGGTGTCCTCGGACTCGCTGAGATCAGTCATGTGATAGACGACGCGTCCAAACTGGAGGTCCTCGTGGCGGAATGTGGTGACCTCCTGGTCGTTAATAGCGATGCGTCCGTGGCGAGGGGGTGTGGTGACAGTGTAGGAGACAGTGGCCCGGCTCTGACCATTGGTTTGAGCTGCAAGCTGATTGGTTGTCAGGACCACCGCGGTCCGGCCTTGAATCAACGACAGGCCAGTGTTGTTCACAATGGACACCGAGGGCTTAATAACCTCCAAACTAAACAGCTTGTAGAGTGGACGGTGATGGCCGTCTGTTACGTTGAAGTAGAAAACTCCTGTTGAGGGGTCGCCCTAAGGGAGGAAACATTGAAAGGAAGAACAAAAGACACAATGCAGGAATTAGTAGTGGAAAAAACATAAACATGAACTTTATTCACTGCTTTGTTACCACAGAATAATGGCACCACTTAGCCAAAAATAAGGCATATTGAGCATTAACCATGTCCAGCACTTTTTAAATCTCTGCACAATCACAATTACAACAATGTAAGTCTGACGCTATTTTTTTTTTTCTAAATACATAACACTGACACATGTTTAGGCTTCACTGCTGCAGTAAACCTTCTTCACCTGCTGTATAAAATGCAGCCGGCCGTGGTTGACGTCGTACTGGGTGAATGAGGTCACCGGCTCCGGTCTTTCCCCCAGCGTCAGGTAGCCATTGTTGGGCTTACTTATCACGAGGTAGTGCAGCTCCTCTGGAGGAGTATCATGGTCCTCCACCTCGACATGGAAAAAGTGAAGGATTAAGAAATGATGTAAAAGTTTTGTAGACGTAAAAATAAATTGCAGCTCTACCTAAATTTATACTTGTCCTTTTTGCACTTACTCACCTGAAGACTGCTGGGTCCAAGTACGACTCTCTCCCCCACTACCACCTTCATACTGGGAGCCCTACTTCTGATCAGTGGTGGCTGGTCATTGACTGGTGTTACTGTGATGTTGAACATCTCTGTCACTCCTGTGGTGTCTTTAACGTGATGATGAGAAACTGTGTCTAGTGATGAAAAGGGAGATGATGACGTAGAGTACAGAGAGGAAAAGGAGCTGGAAGAAGAGGAGGAGTCAGAGGAAAAAGCCGACAAGGATGATGAGGAGGAAGAAGAGGGGAGATCCAAAGGCGCCACCCAGGCCCGAAAAGTGAAGCTGTCACTTGTGGTCTCAGAGTCATCGTGGAAGTATGTGATGCCAAACTTGTTCAGGGTGACTTGTGAAAAATCTGGTTGGTTCCTGAGAAAAGACGATAACCCAAAAGCCATATTTGATACTTTTGTTCATATTTACATGGATGCATGTATTTATATATATAAATCAACACAAGAAGAGAATAATAAGTGGCGCTGAATGTTCTGCATTGTCTTTTAACTTGACAAGGCCGAGGCCTATTGACTTCTCCTAAGTGATCATGATTCACTATAAATTGTAATTTCTCTTTGCCAGCATAAAAAGGATTTGTTAGGCAGCAGTCACTGGACTCTGTGACAATGGAAAAATCCAAGGAACTCAATGAAGTTCTAAGTAGAAGAACTGTAGCTTTACACAAGTTGGGAAGGTCACTTGCAAAAAATCCCCCAAACAAACAACAAAGAAACCCACCTACAAGCTGCCAATGGAGAGACGCCAAACTGTGTTTCATTGTTCTGGTAAGAGTGACAATAAAGATCTATCTTATCTTATCTTGCAGCCATTTCTAAAAAACTTCAAAGTTCAAGATGATCAGTTCAAACAACTGTATGTAAGTATAAGTTCTTTGGATGTGTCACTACTTTGCCAAGGTCTGGATGAATACCCAAACTGTCACCCTCAAATGAGAGGTAATTGGTTAAAATGTTCAGGAACCACCAAGACTCAAGCCTGACATGAATGGAAACTGCTGAATGCCGACGTCGCTGCCCACAATGAGACAGTTTGGACTAAGAAGGTGTAGAGCAAGAAAGAAGCCCCTGCTCAAAAATCAACACCTTCAAGTTCAACTAACATTTGCATCTGTTCACATGGACATGCCAAATGGCTTCTGGTAAAAGGTTTTATGGTTAAATGAGACAAAGACTGAGCTATTTGTCCAAGAGCTATGTGTGGAAGAGTAAAGGCTGGGCTTTGAAACCTATGATTATGGTGCCAACTATCAAGCATGGTAGCAGTAGCGTCACACTGCCAGTGGCAATGATATAATTGGACAAAGAGGATGGCATGATGAAGGAGGAACACCTACAAAGTATTCAAGTTCACCTCAAATCAATAGCTAGGGAGCTAAAACCTGGACGTGATTGGGTGGTTCTAACACGACAAATACACAAATACAGGATCCCAAACACCTCAAAACTGGTTTTAAAATTGATAAAGCAGGCTAACATTAAGGTTCTGGAATGACCTTCTCAAAGCCCCGACCTCAACCCGATTAAAATTTGTGGAAACCAAGGAATTTGAATGAACTTTACCAACTCTACCAAGAGGAGTGGTCAGATATTCAGTCAGAATTATACCAGAAGCTTGCTGATGGCTACCAGAAGCATCTGGCTGAGGTATAAAGGACATTTAACCCAATACAGGGGTGTATGTTCATGTTTAAGAGTATACATTTGACCCCATGTGGATTAGAGAAAATCCAAAATGATTTCAAATTAAAATTTTTATGGCCATGATATAGTATATGTAAACTAATCCCAGCTGTATAATGATATATATCTTTTATTGAATATATATATATTTACTTTTGCACTGTATATGGTATTACATTCCTTTGATTTTAATTTTGTTTTTCAGTTCATTTCATGACAAATAAGAGCAGCTATGTACCTGGTGAGATTGTGTCCTCGAATAGACAAAATCCCATAGCGAGGCAAAGAAATCACACGATACATGATGTGGTGGTCTTTCCGATGGGACTCTGGGATTTTTCCCAGGAGATTAGAGGCATCAAGCTTGGACCTGTCTATTGTCACCCTGCCTCCTTCAGCCACCACAGCACCTGAGTGATAAATACAGACATAAATGTAGTCACCCTTATATTATATTCTTCTTGCCACATGATATTTATTAGTTTGAAACATAGATAGTACCTGCATTGTTTATTAGTCTGGTCTTGTGCTGAGAGCTGTCATGATGTTCATTGGCTTGGTAGGAGATCAAGATGGTGAAGGTGTGTGGAGGAAGAGAAGCAGGAGGCAAAGACGCCGTGAAAGAAAAAGTGTCTGCAGCTGACCATCCCACTGACTCTGGCTTGTTCTGATCATACAGGATAACGCCATCATCCAACTAAGAGAGCCAAATAAATGAGGAGGGAAAAGAGAATTTCTTTCAGAAGTCAGTCCTCTTAGAAAAAGCGAACACTGACACATGGAGACACACACATCCCTACCATGCTCTGTGTAAAGGTGGAAACATTTCTTGTGGAGTTGTCCGGCATACGTCGGACCAGGCGGCCGAGTTTAGGAGGAGAGGTCACTGCAAAGACCACGGACTGGTTCCTCCTGATGTTGCCGTCAGCAATGTTAGTAACCGCCTGAAGCTCCTTGTCTGAGATTGGTGTCACAGAGCCTTCAGGATAAACAAAAAAAGTAATGCTAAGGAGTGAATCTACCGAGTTTAATGTATTAGTAGCAGGTGACGCCATGCGTCAACAATGCCAGAGTGTTTGGCCTTAACGTGACCAACATCTGCTGCTTTGCTGTACATTTCACTCAGGAGTAGTCTACACCTAATATGGGCCAGATGTCATGTGTGTTGTGGCATGAGCCCACACAATAACCCACGCCAAGCCCACCCCACACCTTTGTAGGGCGTGTTTAGTCTACAGACATCCTGTCACTGAGTCAAAGTGCCAAATGCAGCCAAGGTTCAAATATATTTGTCACCTGAGATCGAACATAACATTGTAAAACAAATATATCAAACAAAAATTTCATACTCGAATGTCTAACTGTGCTCATTCGTTCCTTTGACTGTCCATTGATTGTCAGCGGAAAAGTTGTAGCTAAGTAGTTCATATTGTTCTTAAAATAGCAGCATAACCAAAAGAGAGATCAGGAGGAGATGTTTTACTTTTTCTTGAGCCACAAATTCTCTTTCCCCCCCAATAGTGCCACATTAGATCAAGTTCTTGCAGTTTTAACTGATGTGCTAGAAGCACTGTAACCGTTTAGCCTTTAACAGTAAATCTATATTCCCAGTTTCAACACCAATTTTCTCAACACGTTTTTTATAAACTGTTTTTTACTTGACTGCAAAATGTTGTAATTTTTCTCATCAAAGCAAGTAAAATAGTTGTGTGTGGTTATATATAAGAATAAATGCTGTACATATGAGTAGGTGTCACTGTACGCATGTGCTTTATAGGTTTTGGTGTGAACATAAGGCACTGTGGTTTAGAGTAGCGAGGGCACCCAGCGGATTTGCAGTGTATTACATCAGCGTGTCACTGTTGTGCCTTCAGAGCGGCCTTGATTCTTTGTGACACAGATTCACCACAGTGCTAGAAACATTTCTTAGAGATTTTTTTCTGAAAGTCCCGTTCCACCACATCTCAGAGGTGTTCTGCTGGATTGAGATGTGGTGACTGTGGAGTACAGAGGCCATTCAGAGGGTCTTTTTAACTTCAGGTCAAGATGTGACTTCAAAACCATCAGTCACTTTATTTATTTATCTAGTCATTTACTGATTTATTGAAGCTGGAAGAGCAGGTATACCTGGGTAGACTTCCATCGGGTGGTTTCTCTGCAGGGTGAGGATCAGAGAATGAGCAGTTGTGCTAAAGATCTGACGAGGAGCAAAGTTGAGGCCGTCATTCACTTGGAAATGAAAGCCACCCGACGGCGCCCCTGCAGACAGACAGAAACATGTGGTCTACTCCTCTGCTGAATCAAAGGTCTTTTTAGAAAACAGAAACACATGCTTACCATTGTGCACAAACACCAGCTGCTTGCTTTCTATGTGACTTTGAGTGAAGTTCAGAATGTGTCTGGAGGGGGCGCTCTTCAAAGCCAAGTGGCCATTACTGGGTGGTGTCACTATGAACTCCAGCCCCTCAGGTGGAGTGTCAGTGTCCTCCGCACTGAGATCGCCTGTGGTTATCTCTGTAACAGAACCCACCCACACCTGAAGAGCAGAAAGGAAGCACGACAAGTCAGCTTGGCTCAGCATGACTATAAAGAGATATAGATATATAGTTACATAGATACATTTTGTTTGTTTTAATATGCACTAATAAAAAAGCTCTTTCATGACTTTTTGATTTAAGTGTGTCTTTGAAATAATTTTAGCTGAAAATAACAATTGTGTTGGCTCTTCTTATCAGTGTGTGGGCTTTTCCCACCTTCAGTCCGTGGTTGGTTGTAATCACTGGGGTCTCATCATTGACAGGTGTGATGTTGATGTGAACGGCACACGGCAGGCTGTGTTTCCTGGTTTCTGTCTGGTTTGCCACAATGGTGAAGTTGTCTCTCAGGGTGTCACTGCCGTCGTGGATGTAGGAAATGTACTCCCGTTCCACCTAAAAACAGATGTTGTGTGGAAAATGGAACAAACGAATCCAATGAAATGATAGCTCACATCATAGTATGAAGCATTTTATCACAAAGATGAGCGCTACATTTAATTTAAGGAAAAATCTGCCAGGTATTGTTGTAGGGTGATTGTGCTCAAGGTCAGCAGGTCAACGGAAAGTGTATCTTTTGTATATTTCATGTTAGATTTTATTTGCAATATACATGACCTGATCAGGGATGTTTGACCTGAGTATCAGCGATGAGGATTATACAAGTTTTGTGAACAGGTAGAACATGGGTATAAGAAGAAAACATCTATTTTTTTCCACTTATCCAATACAACGTCATGGTTGGAATAGAGCCAATCAATGCGACCATAGGGCAAGAGACGCAGGATAACCACTCACACCTACAGCCAATGTAAAATCACCAGTTAACCCTATATGCATGTCTTCGGACTGTGAGAGAGTATGAGAGGACTCAGACAAACATAAAGGTCTCACTGGCTAGTGGACAAACCCAGGATGTTCATGCTGTCAGGCAATGGTGCCAACCACTGCAGCACCATGTCACCCATGAGATGAACCCATTAAATGACCAACTGTTCCTGTGTCCTAGTTTACTCCATTTGTGAGAAATTATTTTAAAAAAAGAGCCTATTAAATGTTTTCAAAGTTGTAACACATGGTTGTGTTGATTGCCCTTCTAGTAAAAAAGGGTCTTTTCCTGCTTTTTGATGCCTCTGAGATGAACACATGGAGTCTTTCAGTCTTTAAGAGCTACGTGTGTAATCAAACTTGGTTTTTGAGTGGGTTCGGTCAAACCTCAGTGTGTGTGAAAGCTGTGATAGGCATCCCTGGAATGCGGCTGTGCTCCAAATGTCCATGTCGTGGTGGATTGATGACCTGATACAGGAAGTTCATCCCAGAGAAGTGATGGCTGGCGACTTTAATGATGTCAGAGGTCAGCGGCATAGAAGACCCCTCATCTAGAGTCAAGTCGGACACCTAAACAAAAAATGTGTAGAAGAAAGTAGTGACTGACTGCTTTCTGGTTTGGTAAGTTGACCTCCGTTTGACCTTTTTACCTGCAGAGGAAGCAGGATTGGGATGATATCAATCTCCAGCCTGATAGGTCCAACCTTTGTCACCCCATTGGTTGCTTCCAACAGAACAGAATCATTGGTGCTTCCTGTGGTCTGCTGTTGATAGATGACCAAGCCCTGGTTCAAGTCCTCCTGGGTGAATGTGGGTGTTGACTGCTTTTTGATACCCTGCATGGAGGGAGAAAGTGAACAGACCCCTTGACTGCAGCCTCATTGTGAGGCCGAAATATCACAAATCACCTACTGATTAGAAGGTTGGTTCGATCACTGGCTCCCCCAGTCTGCATGCCAAGTATCCTTGGGCAAGATACTAACCCCAAGTTGCTCTCCGATGCGTCCATCGGAGTGTAAAGGTGTGTGAATGTTATTAGAAAAAGCACTCCGTTTAGAGTCAGAGCATGGGAGAATGGGTGTGATTGGGTGAATGTGGCATGTTATATAGAGCGCTTTGAGTACTGCGGGAGAGTAGAAAAGCACTATATAAGAATCAGTCCATTTACCAAACACTAAGTGTCAGTGACTTTGTTTCTCAGCTGTACTTGAGCTCCTTTAGATTGTGCCATGATGTTGCTTTTTGAGATCTCTTAGCCTACTTTGTCAGACAGTTTCCATTTAAATGCCTCTTATGGAGGTACCTACTTTATAGTGCTGTCCTCCATTCATGCGTTGATGCTTGTTGTCAGTGGACAACCTCTGAATGATGCCAACTGTGGGAAGACTGTGCACAGTAAAAACTATCTCTGAGGGCTGACTGTCTTCATGGACCACCTGGTTAAAAAAAGAAAATCACAAAAGTGATGCTGAATATGAAACTAAACATATTTTATAATCAGAGAATTTACCTGCATATGTGAGGATCTTGGTTTTGCTTACCTCTAAGTTGTCCCTGCTTATAGAGATATTCTGTCCCTCTTCCACCACCACTGGCCGGTTGTTTCTGACTGTTGGTGGCCTCTGATGACTCTCCAGGTAAATCTTTACCGAAACTCCAATGTCTAGATGTACCTCCCTCTTCCCTCTTTCCACCTGCCTCTCTGTGCTCCGTTCTCTAGCTCTTGCTGTCACATTAAAGCTATCCGACAACTTGTGGCTGCCATCATGGCGATATACCAGGCGCCCTGCTATCAAGTCTCGCTGGGTGAATATTGAAATTGCATCTGCGTCTGTTATAATCCCACTCTCTCTGTCAATAAAGCAGATCACGCCATGTTTAGGTGGGATGAAGACCTCAAACGTCACTTCGTGTGGGTCTCTGATGTCAAGGTTGCTGAAGACACTGAGGTTAACAGAGGTCAGGGTCGTGATCCCACCCTGCTGGACCATGATGCCTGTGTTGTTCTCCACCTGCAGGTAAGGATCCTGCGCCATCACCTGCACCCCACAGCAAAAAGAAGACCAATCATGCTAACATGAACTTCATTATTTTCACACTAAAGTGTCTTCTCAAATAAACGGTATGAATAGAAATGAAATAAATCACATCACATAGGAATTTATAGTGAGTGCCTAATCTGAATCTTTGCCAGATTTCTACTGCTTGGTTTACTCAGCTTTTTTATATTTGTGCCAGTCATGGGCCTAATGGTTCAATCACAGTGAATCACATGACTCGGAAAAAATCAATAGTTGCCCGAATCAATAGTTCAGATTGCAAGTAAGCAACTGGTTTCCCAGAGGAAGTGCCTTTGTAATTTTGCAGTTAAAAATAATTTCTGTTTAATGTAGATTTCTGTGCTTGCGAACAGAAACAGATTTGAAAATAGATTGTGTGCAATTGCCAAATTGAAACCAATTGTCAGAGATTTACAGTTAACAAACATTCAGGTGAATAAACAACAATGAGACACTTGTGTAGGTTAACGTGCTGCACGGGTGAAAAGCTCAGAGCAAATCACACCGAACTGAAGTATTCGTTTATTTTTATAGGTTACATCGTCAATATGCAAATATAATCACATTTCCTGTTACGCAGGTCCTGATGTCTGTCTGCATGCAAGCTGTGTGTGTGTGTGTCACAGAGTATGTGTGTTGCAGGTCAATTTCTAAGAATAATATAATACAAGTCAACTTCTGCGGATATGTATTTCTGTACTGATCTCTTGTCAGCGTCACAGGGTCAGCTTCCTGTTTCAACAGAAAGCTGTGTCTGGTGAAATATGTATAACATAACATTTGAAGCATAATCAATTAAAACAATAAAAATTCCTTAACACCAATCAATTATAAACTGCTGGCAGACTGACTCAGTGTTATTGATGTTTTATCCCTGTCACTGTTGAAGTCAGCAACTGACTGCCAGTCACCGCAGACTTGGTCCTTGTCTTCAACACAACGATTTAATGGCAACAAGATCACATTGCACATGCTCGTAATAACTTTGTGGGCAACCAAGTTTCCTCAGCGTGACTGCAACATTACCCTTCCTGTCATTGTTATTAAACCAAAAAAACAAAACAAAAAAGAGAATAATCACCTCCAACAGCGTTGAAACATAATGCTTCCCATCAGATACGAAAAGCACAAAACGCCCAAAACTCACTCCTTTGTGGACAAACAGCACCTTTTTCTGAGATGAGAAAAAGCAGGAGGCCATCATGACCAACGATAAAAAAAAAAGCATTAGCAGGCTTTATAAAAAATATACAAACTATAAAAGATACCATTATTGCTCTTACCTGTTCGAGGTCTCGCTGTGTGAACTCATACAACTTGTGGCTAGGATCACTGGCCAGCACCAACTCTCCCATGGGGATCCCCCTCCGTGTGTACACCAACCAGCTGTCCTCGAAATCTGAGTCATCATCACGATAACGCAGGTCACTCAGCGTCACCAATCTCTGGCCCTCCCGTGCCACGTGGAAAACTTTATCCACAACCCTGAGGGGCCTCTGATCATTGACGAGCTGCACTGAGATGTTAAAGGTGTGCTGTTCTCCATTTCCGTCCTCTTTCTTGTTCGTGTGTTTGTGAGCTTTGTAAACCACTATCTGAAATGTGAAAGAATCCTGCTTAGTTTCGCTGTCGTCGTGAACGTACATGATCCTTTCCTCAGTTATATCCTGATTCGTGAACGCCATAATGTTGTCGTTAATTGAAGTTGAGTTGGAGAGGTTGATCCGCCTTATGTGCCCATGCCTGGGGCTCTCTATAATGTTGTAGAGGACCTCCCGGTTACTCACTGTGTGAGTGAACAGAATATCTCTGGTGATTACTTTACTCCCTCCTTCCATGACTGAGAGACCTTTGCTTATCATAGTGACGGTGGTCGACTCGGCTTTGATGTTGATTCTGAAGTCGTAAGTTGTTGAGTTGGAGTGAGCTGAAAACACCTGGAAGCTGAACGTGTCTCTCGTGTCGTCATGTTGCCGGTTGATTAGCTCGTACCTTACCAAACCATCACTGATGTTCCTCTGGCTGAAGGTTGAGTTCCTTTGTAGGGCCTTGTTGTTGAGGAGAAGCTGACCTTTCTTGGGTACCGTTACCATCCTGAAATGGAGGTCACTCTCACTGAGCTTAACACCCTTAGAAATCACATGGAGGTCCTCGGGAGTGAGAACAGCAGCCTGAACGCCATTGAGCTCCATCTTACTCCGTGTGATCTTGAAGTGAATCCATCGTACCGCGATGGGGAAAACAGCCTCTTGTTTAGCCAGGGAACCGATACTGACTTTAAATTTAAAGTGGTCTGTGATGTTATTCTGCATCTGTAAGCCACGGTAGGTGCTGAGGTATCGAATCCGTTCTTTTTCCAGAAGTTTCTGGGAGAAAGAGGTCGCTGGCTTCCATTCGCCGCTTGAGTGTAACCTCTGGAGCTCGCCATATTGTGGGAACTCTGTAACATTATACCAGATTTCTACTGTGGGGTCAGCCACATTAACTTGTACTGCAAGGTGATTGGTGGTGATGACTGAAGCTTCGCCTTGGTTCACCTCCAGTCCGGTGTTGTTCACCAGTTTATCTTCGAGTGGCACGGTTATTATCCTCAAAACTACTGTGTTGCTTACCTGACAAAGGGAGAGGGAAGAGGCAAAATACCATCTGAGAGGATAAGACATAAGATGAGAAAAAAAGACAAGCTGCTATTTTACTCACCTTCTGCCCGTCACTAACCCTAAGAGCCAGCCTAGAAGTTGAGACCCCTGTGTGGATAAAGCTGATCTTACCCTCCTCTAGATCGTTTAGGGAGAACAAGTTGATGGGCCTGGAAGATAAGAAGGTCAAAACCTTGGAGGTCAAAACAAACAACAAAAAATGTTTTAGTTAAAAGTTGTAGAAAGATGAAAACTACGGGAAAAAATTAGAATAATACTGCTTACTAACTCAAATGACTTCATCCAAGACAAGTGGATGAAACAAATTGGTTCAATTCGTTTTTGTCACTTGGTGCAATGTCTGTGAAAAAATCCTACCAACAAACACTTTACCAGATGAGGGGCTTGGCCCAGCTTTGAAGAAATACTCTCCACATCTGGGCTCAGGAATTTTTGGAAGGACTCTTTAACACAAAATCCCATCATCAGAAAAACAAAATTTGGGAGACATGTTCTCAATAATCAGCACTGATATAATTTTAGTTTTGCCAGTTTGGTCAAATTTGTCAAGACACAAGAGAGAGTGCAAATGCAAGATGTGACTGAAGGGCAGGCTTTCAGCCTTAATGCAAGGGGTAACACAAAAGTATTACATTAACTGTTTAGGAATGACTTAAATGTTTATGTAATGCTGCAAAATATACTGATGTATAAAGTGACCACACTAATTATACACAAACAGCCACTTCCACAAAAGAGCTCAGTATCTGGATCTAAAAAGATTTGCAATGCCCCATTAAAGCTTTATAAGCCGTAACACCAACCTGCCAGGGTAATCCTGATGCTCAAGGTATCCAGCCTCAGTGTTGAGGTTTCCCAGGGAGCTGAAAACAAGCTCCTCAGGACTGCTGTCAGGGTCTAGCGCTCTCAGCACATCTGTAGTCAGCTGGGGGAATTGTGAATGCATTAATTTTGATCTTTGCACGTATAATTACTCAGACATTTTGCTGTACCTACCTGTCGTCTGGACTTCTCGAGTAGAGTAAAATAGTTTCCCTCTGGCAGGCTGAGCACAGGGGCATCGTTCACAGCACTGATGCTAATTTCGAACTGGTGCAGACGGTTGCCCTTGAGAAACACAGGAAGCTCCTTCTTATTGCTGGAGAAGACTGAAAATGTGAAGAAGTCACTCTGGTCCTCTGAGCCGCTGTGAACGTACATCACCCTGCCCTGCCAGAGGTCCAGCATACTGAACGTCCGGTCCTTCTCCTCAATTCCTATCGTGATGGTCCTCTCCTGGCCCTCGTCCAAAATCCTGTCGGGGTCTGGACTCAGGTCCAACCGGAGCTGGCCATGAACAGGCTGTTCCTCAACGCGGAACATAAACTGGGATGGATGAATGCCCAGTTTACGGAAGTCCAAATTCACCTGGCAAAGAGTCCAAAGAGAATTATATATCGGTGCTGCTTATTTTTATTTTCACAATTACTTAAAAAACACTAAACTCAAAAGACAGATCAGCACTACCTTTATGTGTTTTGGTTCAAGAGGTGCCCGGCCTCCCTCAGATACTTCTAGTTTCCTCAGCATCAAGAAGTTAGGGCTCCTCTTCGCGTTAGTCTGTGCAGTTGTGATATCAACCCCAGGAAGATCTGTTGGGCTGGTGAGACTTGCTCTCTGTGGAGCCTGCCCTGTCCTACAGCCAACAGTGACATCCTTGGTGACTGTGGCATGAGGTAGGCCTGTTTTTTGAGTGTTCACCCTGATTTCACTGAGGCAGCCTTTAAAGGAGCCTCCTCCTTCTCCTCCAGATGGAACAGAAATCAGTCGAGCTCGCCTTGCTTGTCCCCGAGCTGCTTCATCCAGCCCTCCTACGAAGAGAGGCCCCGTGAGCTGGAGGACCTGAATCTCTGGGCTCAGACTGGCCTTCACCAGCTCTTTGCCTACCTTCAGCTGAACACTGTGAGGCAACAAGTGAAGCTGGATGGTGTACCAGGTGTGGTTGCTGTTTACATTTGTTAAAGAATGCAGCTCAGTTTTACTCCCCTCTCCACCTCCTACCGAAGCTACCAGATGACCACGTACGATCTCAATGGCAACAAACCCTCCTTGATTGTCAGAGCTATAAAGGACAATGCCGTCTTCTTCTTCTTTTGCAGCAGGATGTAGTTCACATTCAAACACTCCCTCTTGAAGCACATCCCACGGTGGGAGTGACATGAACGCTTCTGAGCTGAAAAAACTGACAGGATCTTCTTCTGTTGCAGAAAACTGTGGACTACAGCCCAGAGATACCTCATGGACGGTCTTGTACCCAGAATGTGGCCTGAGACTGGACAGTAAGTCATGTTGATTGAAGACGACTTCGTCCATGCAACCTCTAAACCCAGAGGAGATGTTGTGAAGATAGAGATGTTTTAATCCAGCTGTCCCGCCAACAAGGAGTCCATCCTCCACACCGAGCTCCAGATCTGGTCCCTGTATTTGTAGGCCGGTGTGGGAGTTCTGGTCCACAGTCATAGTGATATTATGGCGGGTGTGGGTGAGATCCACAGTGTGCCACGCCAGGTCACTGAGATGGATGCCCTTTTCTGAGTGCAACGAATGCTCACCTGAGCCCAGATCAAGACGCACCTGAGGATTAAGGGGGAAGGTGAAAAAGGAAAAAGTTCATAAACTCAAAAAAGTTGCAAGGAAAGCCGAAATATCACACATCACATGTTAAATACAGTGGGGCAAAAAAGTATTTAGTCAGCCACCGATTGTGCAAGTTCCCCCACCTAAAATGATGACAGAGGTCAGTAATTTGCACCAGAGGTACACTTCAACTGTGAGAGACAGAATGTGAAAAAAAAATCCATGAATCCACATGGTAGGATTTGTAAAGAATTTATTCGTGAATCAGGGTGGAAAATAAGTATTTGGTCAATAACAAAAATACAACTCAATACTTTGTAACATAACCATCCATCCATCCATCGTCATCCGCTTTGTCCGGGGTCGGGTCGTGGGGGCAGCAGCCTAAGCAAAGAGGCCCAGACCTCCCTCTCCCCAGCCACCTCCTCCAGCTTGTCCGGGGGAATACCAAGGCGTTCCCAGGCCAGCCGAGAGATATAATCTCTCCAGCGTGTCCTGGGTCTGCCCCGGGGCCTCCTCCCGGTGGGACATGCCTGGAACACCTCACCCAGGAGGCGCCCAGGGGGCATCCTTGTCAGATGCCCGAACCACCTCAGCTGGCTCCTTTCGATGTGGAGCAGCAGCTGCTCTACTCTGAGCCCCTCCCGGATGGCCAAACTTCTCACCCTATCTCTAAGGGAGAGGCCAGCCACCCTTCGGAGGAAGCTCATTTCTGCCGCTTGTATCCGCGATCTCGTTCTTTCGGTCACTACCCACAGCTCGTGGCCATAGGTGAGGGTAGGGACGTAGATCGACCGGTAAATTGAGAGCTTCGCTTTTACACTCAGCTCCCTCTTCACCACGACGGACCGGTGCAACGTCCACATTACTGCAGCTGCAGCCCCAATCCGTCTGTCGATCTCCGGCTCCCTTCTCCCATCACTCGCGAACAAGACCCCGAGATACTTGAACTCCTCCACTTGGGGCAGGAACTCATCCCCGACCCGGAGTGGGCACTCCACCCTTTTCCGGCTGAGAACCATGGCCTCGGATTTGGAGGTGCTGATCCTCATTCCCGCTGCTTCACACTCGGCTGCGAACCGTTCCAGTGCGAGCTGGAGGCCTTCACCCGATGAAGCCAACAGAACCACATCATCTGCAAAAATCAGAGATGAGATTCTGAGGCCACCAAAGCGAAAGCCCTCCGCCACTTGGCTGCGCCTAGAAATCCTGTCCATAAAAATTATGAACAGAACCGGAGACAAAGGGCAGCCCTGGCGAAGCCCATCACCCACCGGGAACGAGTCCGACTTATTGCCGGCAATGCGAAGCAAGCTCTTGCAACGGTTGTATAGGGATCGAATGGCCCGTAGCAATGGGCCAGACACCCCATATTCCCGCAACACCTCCCACAGGACACCCCGAGGGACACGGTCGAATGCCTTCTCCAAGTCCACAAAACACATGTAGACTGGTTGGGCAAACTCCCATGCACCCTCAAGTATCCTGGAGAGGATAAAGAGCTGGTCCAGTGTTCCGCGACCAGGACGAAAACCGCATTGTTCCTCCTGTATCCGAGGTTCGACTAACGGACGAACTCTCCTTTCCAGCACCCTGGCATAGACTTTCCCAGGGAGGCTGAGGAGTGTGATCCCCCTGTAGTTGGAACACACCCTCCGGTCCCCTTTCTTAAAGATGGGGACCACCACCCCGGTCTGCCAGTCCACAGGTACTGCCCCTGATCTCCACGCAACATTGCAGAGGCGTGTCAACCAGGACAGCCCTACAACGTCCAGAGCCTTCAGGAACTCGGGGCGGACCTCATCAACACCAGGGGCTCTGCCACCAAGGAGTTGTTTAACTGCCTCAGTGACCTCGCCCCCGGAAATTGGCGGGTCATTCCCCTCATCCCCAGACTCTGCTTCCTCCTCGGAAGACGTGTCAGTGGGATTAAGGAGGTCCTCGAAGTATTCCTTCCACCGCCTGACAATTTTCTCAGTCGACGTCAGCAGCGCTCCGCCAGCACTATACACAGTGCAGGTAGAGCACCGCTTTCCCCTCCTGAGACGTCTGACGGTTTGCCAGAATCTCTTCGAGGCAGTCCGAAAGTCTTTTTCCATGGCCTCTCCGAACTCCTCCCACACCCGAGTTTTTGCTTCAGCCACTGCCCGAGCCGCATTCCGCTTGGCCTGTCGATACCTGTCGGCTGCCTCCGGAGTCCCACAGGCTAACCAAGCCCGATAGGACTCCTTCTTCAGCCTGGTGGCTCCCTTCACCTCTGGTGTCCACCATTTGGTTCGGGGATTACCACCACGGCAGGCACCCACCACCTTGCGGCCGCAGCTCAATGCAGCAGCTTCGGCAATGGAGACGCTGAACATGGTCCATTCGGACTCAATGTCCCCAGTCTCCCTCGGAATGCTGTTGAAGCTCTGCCGGAGGTGTGCGTTGAAGATCTCGCGGACTGGGGCCTCTGCTAGACGTTCCCAGCACACCCTCACTACGCGTTTAGGTGCACCAGGTCTGTCCAGCGTCCTCCCCCGCCACCTGATCCAACTCACCACCAGGTGGTGATCAGTTGACAGCTCAGCCCCTCTCTTTACCCGAGTGTCCAGAACATATGGTCGCAGGTCTGCTGATACGATTACAAAATCGATCATCGACCTACGGCCTAGAGCGTCCTGGTGCCACGTGCACTTATGGACACTCTTATGTTCGAACAGGGTGTTCGTTATGGCCAAACTGTGGTTAGCACAGAAGTCCAATAACAGAGCACCACTCGGGTTCAGATCAGGGAGGCCGTTCCTCCCAATCATGCCCCTCCAGGTCTCGCTGTCGTTACCCACGTGAGCATTGAAGTCTCCCAGCAGGACAACAGAGTCTCCAGGTGGAGCATGTAACATAACCTTTGTTGGCAATAACAGAGGTCAAACGTTTACTATAGGTCTTTACCAGGTTTGCACACACAGTAGCTGGTATTTTGGCCCATTCCTCCATGCAGATCTTCTCGAGAGCAGTGATGTTTTGGGGCTGTCACCGAGCAACACGGACTTTCAACTCCCGCCACAGATTTTCTATGGGGTTGAGGTCTGGAGACTGGCTAGGCCACTCCAGGACTTTCAAATGCTTCTTACGGAGCCACTCCTTTGTTGCCCGGGCGGTGTGCTTTGGATCATTGTCATGTTGGAAGACCCAGCCTCGTTTCATCTTCAAAGTTCTCACTGATGGAAGGAGGTTTTGGCTCAAAATCTCACGATACATGGCCCCATTCATTCTGTCCTTAACACGGATCAGTCGTCCTGTCCCCTTGGCAGAAAAACAGCCCCATAGCATGATGTTTCCACCCCCATGCTTCACAGTAGGTATGGTGTTCTTGGGATGCAACTCAGTATTCTTCGTCCTCCAAACACGACGAGTTGAGTTTATACCAAAAAGTTCTACTTTGGTTTCATCTGACCACATGACATTCTCCCAATCCTCTGCTGTATCATCCATGTGCTCTGTGGCAAACTTCAGACGGGCCTGGACATGCACTGGCTTCAGCAGCGGAACACGTCTGGCACTGCGGGATTTGATTCCCTGCCGTTGTAGTGTGTTACTGATGGTGACCTTTGTTACTTTGGTCCCAGCTCTCTGCAGGTCGTTCACCAGGTCCCCCCGTGTGGTTCTGGGATCTTTGCTCACCGTTCTCATGATCATTTTGACCCCACGGGATGAGATCTTGCGTGGAGCCCCAGATCGAGGGAGATTATCAGTGGTCTTGTATGTCTTCCATTTTCTGATGATTGCTCCCACAGTTGATTTTTTCACACCAAGCTGCTTGCCTATTGTAGATTCGCTCTTCCCAGTCTGGTGCAGGTCTACAATACTTTTCCTGGTGTCCTTCGAAAGCTCTTTGGTCTTGGCCATGGCGGAGTTTGGAGTCTGACTGTTTGAGGCTGTGGACAGGTGTCTTTTATACAGATGATGAGTTCAAACAGGTGCCATTCATACAGGTAACGAGTGGGGGACAGAAAAGCTTCTTACAGAAGACGTTACAGGTCTGTGAGAGCCAGAGATTTTCCATGTTTGAGGTGACCAAATACTTATTTTCCACCCTAATTTACGAATAAATTCTTTACAAATCCTACCATGTGAATTCATGGATTTTTTTTTCACATTCTGACTCTCACAGTTGAAGTGTACCTCTGGTGCAAATTACTGACCTCTGTCATCATTTTAAGTGGGGGAACTTGCACAATCGGTGGCTGACTAAATACTTTTTTGCCCCACTGTATGTGTGTACATAAAAAACAAAATGAAGAAAATGAAGGCTTTTCCACAAATAGAAATGCAACTGAGATCTCTCTAACAGCACCAGTGACTTGTACTTGGTATTTTTATTAAGCTATTGTGGTTTTCTGTCTTAACCTCACTCGTGTATGAACTTGTCTGGAATTAAAGCAGTGCCGGGGGGGTTACTTTTCCCCCCACTCGCTGAGCAATTTGACGCCAAGATTTCTGGGTTTAATCTTCTGGCTGGTCTTCTTCTGGATAGTAAATTCCAGCATATTTAATGAGCTAAAATGGCCCGAGGGACAATTTTTACCCTTTTTTCCCTTTTTTTACGTCGGCCCCTGGACAGTTTTCACTAATCCGTAGCCATTTTATTGAAATGGATATAGCCTTTATCTTACCTTGTCTCACAGTGATACACTTTGTCTCACATTTTTTGTGTCTTTGAGATAAAGAAGATTAGTTTCTTCTGTGTTATAACCTCCTACCTGCAGGTACCCAGAGATCAGCTCCAGAAGCATGAAGTCTGTGTGTCCTGCTGCCAAAAGCAGCAGCCCTGACTGACTGGAGGTTCGAAATCGAACATGGATTAACGTCTGTATGGACGTCTCAACTGTCCGCAGGTAGATGTAGCCATCTCCGTAGAATGAAACTGCAGCAGTGCAACAACAACAACAAAAAAGACAGATATAAATTGAAGCCTGAGCTGTCACGAAATCACTAAAACATCGTGTAGTTAATCAAAGATGCTCTGACAGCCATGTTTCAGGATTAAGCTTAATTTCATTTGCTACCATACAGGAAGCCCTCATAGCGATCTGGTGGTGATTATAGACCTTCTACCAGGAAAAAACTCTTCCATTAACCTGCATTGACTGATCTGTCACTATGTGCACTCTGTACCTGCTATCTGAAGTCAATTAATGACAACTAATGCATTCTGTAGGGGTTCATTAGACGTCATTAGACCCCACCATTGACCCAGATGACGCAGATTGGTCTTTTAGTTCAAAATACATACCATTAACTTCAATGGGAAACTATGGGAAAAATATACATTAGAAGGAGTTTTAATCAAGGCAATATGTGCACTATATTGCATGACAGATGTCAAAAAGACAAAGTGAGGCATGACTGTGGCTTAGTAAATCTGTACTTATACAGCAGAGCACATGATTTTCACATTTTAGCATGATAGCATGATTATATTTGCACTAAACACAGTAAAGCATAGTGTTAAAGCAGAAGTTCATCTTTTTAAAAGGCATCACAGTATTTTCTAATGATAAAAACCATCTCCGTGGCCATTCATACTACACCAAAGTTATTATAGATAAATTAAATGACAGTAAAAGGAAAAAAAAAGATTTTCCAAAGAAATTCCTGTTTTTTTTTTGTTTTTTGAGGTTTTTGTTTTTTGAGGTTTTTATTTACTTATTTTTTAATAATTTCTAAATAGTTATTTCTGTGAATGACAAAAACTGCTTTATAATTACAAGACAGTCCATGCAATACACTATTTTGTAATTTTACCCACAATTTTAAACATTTGTTTCTTACAGTTTAAACCCAAACAGTTGTGGTGGCAGATCTCTTTCAATTACAACATCAGCATTTTATATAGATCATATATAAAGTATTTGATATTCATGAGCCATGAATTAGTGCTGACAAAAATTCAAGAAGCATTTCCATTACTTCTGTTTTTATTCACCTGTAGTCCAATGATCTTTATAATTAAATACAGAGGATGCTTGCCCGTCTCTGGCTTTATAAGCATGTAATTACAGCATACTTTTATCTATCAATGAGGCCAGCATATCTACCACTAACTATAAATGAGCACCAAAAAAGTACGAGTGTCTTTAGCATCATCGATTTGATCTACAAAGCAGCGACACGCTCTCTGACTGTCCATTTGTGCAAACTGTGACGTTCAATGGATAGAGGTCAGAGCCATGTGTCTGGATGCATGCAGCTGCAGTTTGGTGACACTAAAAATGATTCAAAGCTCTGTAAAAGCAGACAGCACAACACTGCAGAGGCAGTGACCACAAAATGGAAATAAAGGGACAATTTATATGACAAAAAAGGGTGGCAAAAAAATCAATGCATTTTAAAGGTGAATTAAAGTTTGTTTGTTTCCACATCGCACAGGAAAAATATTAACAATCCAGGCCTGTATAATCTTAACTATTAATTAGTTAAGATTAACAAATCTATTAGACTACCTGTCATAACAACAAATCTATCAAAACTTTGTTTAAACTTATAACTTGTGTTTATTAAGCAAATAACAAACTAATTTCACTTTTTATAGGCAAATTTGAGCTGACACACTGGAATTCTTAGAAAAGTCAAAAATTGATCAAGCACAACATTCAACCACTAAAATGAATTTGTTTCTGTTACAGCAATACAAGTAAAAACTGTAATTTGGTATCTAAATTTGAAAAAATAATAAGAATGCTCTTCACTATTTCTTTCAGCTTTTTTGTAAAATGTTTGAAAAAAACAATAATTATATTTTACTGGTGGACTAACAGTTACAGACACATTCAAAAATGATTTTGGTGAGTGCTAATGCTAATGTTAATTTAGGCATAAATCTTACTCTGGGTGGTGGTCTATTAACTTTGTTAAGACGTGTATTTGGTCTCTAAACATATTTTTGTGCTTTTGGTTACACATCTAACATTTAGGTGTTTTTGCGCGTGCTTGCTGTAAATAACTTTAACACAGAATTTATTTTTTTCATGTATATTTTGTAAATGTAGGGAAATTGTAATGTTGGTACAAAATTTTAGAATGAGAAAAAGTATTTACATTTATGTGTCTGCACTGTAACATATGTCACAGTGGCTTAATATTTTTTTCTTAAAATCCCTTCTTATCTCTGAGTGGGAAAACTTTTCTATGAAAGCTTTTATTGACTATACGTGCTGCAGTGTGAAGTACTCAGTCAGCAGACTGGCCCAGCATGCTGCTCTGCATAAAGCCTATAAGCCCGCTGTCAGTATAACCCACGTCTGTCCATGCATCCCTAATCTGCCTCTATGATAGCAGTGAACATTGGATTATTAATAATCTTCCTACACTCGCAGACATCTCCAATGTGAATGCAAGTCACTTATGTGCTCTGACAAGCAGGTGTGGTACAGAGACATGTGTAACTGCCCGAGGCAAAGCTGGTGACCATTAGAAAGTTTTGCACGCATACAAAAACTTTCCAAATGTTGTTAAGTGTTTATATTTAAGTGGCAGATACCTGTAGTGGAGAAAATGACATATTGTTTTCTTGGACAAAGAAATGCATTGCAGAGAAGAGCTTAAGAGTTAAGATCAAAGCTGTATTTGCGAGGATTACCACCACCAAAAATGTAAAATTCCTGGCATCAGCTCAACTAACCATGTTGCCGCAAATTCATAAGGGCAAGCATTCTCCCCCAAATATAATCCATCATAATGCCATATGTCACCAGTCTGCAATGTTAGACAGGATTAGATAATAAGCAACCAACTGCCAGATCCATTTGAAGTAAATCAAAGGTTGTAAAAAAAATAAACAGGCCTAAATAACACCAGCAAAACCTTCTTTTGTCTCTATAATGATGGAAATCATTTCAGCGCAGCAGTAATGTATAAAATACACGCCAAGAACCCTTAAGAATTATTTTTCACATGCATCTAAAGGTGAAAGTTTTCTCACGTTGCTATAATGTATTGAAACAAATGCCAGGTTTAACTTTTACATCTAGTTTAAGACAAGGAGTATTTTTTTCCTCTGCAGGAACCTACCTCCATAAACGTGTCCGGTGGAGACCAGCAGCAGCAGAAAAACATCAGCCAAAACACTCCCCATGGTTATGTAGGCTCCTAAAATCTATTTTGCATCTTGGTTAAGCGAAACATCTGGATGCATGACTATGCAGCCGATTATCTTTACTGCCCATGTCACTCCCAACACTGACAACGTCAGGACAATCTCTTCATGCTCTGCTGCTGGCCTTGGATTACAGACTTGGCTCCAAAAAAAAACAAAAAAAACAAAAAACCATACCTGTGTCTGTGAGCAGAGCGCAGAGAGGTGGAGCTCCACCCTCGGATCCTCCCCTCAAATTCAGGAGACCTGTGTGTGTAAGTATCAGTCGGGAACACAAGGGGGAGTTGTTGCAGCATATGGAGACAGAGATGGAGGGGGGAAATGAGAAGGTACTTTCAGAAGATGGGGCAACCTCAAGAGCCGAAAAATGAGACCAATGTGCAAGTGGGGAAAACTGCAGTACCTCTAGGCGCCACTTACGGCTCCCATGTTTAAATGCCCGACTTTACATCATTAAAAAGCATGTTTCCATTGCAAATCCAGTTTGGCCTCTGTTGATAATTTTCTTCACAACAACTCGGAATGGGGTGACTTAAAAAACACCAACAACACCAACAACAAAAAACCTCTTTGACCAGGATAACTGAGTTATAGTTGTGCGGCCTTATTTTTTTTAAGATGTCCTGATACAGTCGCTAGAGTTCATGGAAATCTTCAAGGCACCATCATAGACAATATAAAACACTGACTATCTTCTGAAAAAATGAAGCCAGTGCTAAAGTAAGTGAACATAACATTTAAAGATATCACAAAGTGCTTCACAACAGAAATGCTAAAACTTATTTATACAAGTTAGCCAAAAGCAATCTTATAAAAAAATGTAACTGCTTTTTAAAAGGGATCACTGAGCCCACAGAAATCAGGCTGGGGGCTCAGTTAGCTACAGTGTGACATGTGAGTATTTATAAGACTTAGAAGCCTCGCAGAATCATTGTGAACAACCTGCAGACGTTCCAAAGACGTTTTGTGAACACAAGTGAACAATGAATTATAATAACTGAGGTGTGATTAAATAAAAGCATGAATAACAATTTACATGTCAGAGTGTGACACACTGGAAGTTAACTTAGTGATAAAAGCAAGAGCAAACCAGAAATCTTTAACATGAGCATCCCGAGTGAGGATGAGTCAGGAGTTACTCTAAGGCTCATGACAGAAGATTTGGCAAAAGTGGAAGAAATCCATTGGGGACACAAAGACTTCAGTTTTTTTCTTCATTAAGTTGGAGAAAATTGTAAGCTTTTCAACTTTTAATGGAGTCTAAGCAGGTATAATAGACATGTAGCTAATAAATATCTTAAAAAGAAATACAACTTAATGTCATTTGTATAGCAGTGATAAGAATTGTGCTTAAAATGTGTGGAAGAGAGAGCAGATAGCAGAAACCATAAAGGTCCCAAAATAGAAACTTGTGGCACACCGTAGGCAAGAGAAGTGGAAAAGGACCTGAACTTAGAAGCAGCAGCAGAAAAGGTTAACTTAGATAGAACCACGACCCTTTCTAAAATCATAGCAATAAAAAGTAATTTTGAGATTGGGCTGTAAGTGCTAAGAAGAGAAGAGTCAAGCTAAAGTGCCGTAAAGCTGCATTTTATCTGAAGGCCACCAGATGGCGACAGTTGCAGTTACAAAAATACTTCTGGTCCTATACTATGGGCTGTTTGTTTGACTAATGTAAAGACTCCTGATGAGATTATGGGCTCATATGGGCTTTTGTAAAATTATGTTATATTTTGACTCAAAAATCAAGATTATTCTCGGTCCAGTCTTTGGGTAAAGACTTGTGACTTGTGACAGAGAGCATGAATGAGCTCTCTGTCTTAGCCTTGCAATAGACTAGCAACCTGTCCACGTATCTCTCCCCAGATTGGATAATTGGCAGAAAATTCCCAGGTTCCCAAGGTTTAATTCCCAGCAGACTGAATAATACATTCTGCAGCCTGGTTTCTTAAACCGAAAGGGTCACAACCAAAGTGGGTCACAGTTCAGGACAGGAGAAGTGGACTATTTTAATGAGCCTGGATCCCACGCTGAGAGGATTACTGTCTTGTCTTTTAGGTTGTAAAGGTTTTTAAAGCTCAGCTAGCAGACAGCAGATCAAACCAGTCTTTATTTTTGTCTAATTTCACACTTTTTGCTAAACTTAATGAAGCTGATGACAGGAAAAAATCTTTTAAAAACAAAAAAACTGGGAAAAGTTTATTAAAGTTCATTAACATCACTATTAACTGAGATATATTTTAGCAGGAGTATCACAAACTGATTCACTGTCTATTTGCTCAGGAGCATAAAGAACTCTTGAGCAAAGATAAAGGGTCATGTGGGCTGAGGAGTCCAGATTTACCCTGTTTCAGACTGATTGGCGCATCACGCCATCATCCTCAATCCTATTTGTTTTTAACCACACAGCTTTTCTTTTGGTAAATGTAACATTTTTTTCTGACTGCACTAAAAGTTTCACTAATCTATATTCAGAAATCAAAGCAACAATCAAAATTGAGTTACCATATTTGCGTTATATGCAGTTTTACAAATCAAAACAGATGTTGTGCGTTTCGTTTTCACTTTTACAAAGATGATTTACACAACTCGGCACGCCGGGGATTTGTCATAGTGCAAACTCAGTTGTTTTTCCCTGCTGGAGTCAATCAAAGGACTGGGACAAACTGTGGTGTTGTGGGAGGAGAAGTGCTCGAATAAAGACAAAAAGTACAAATAACGGCAAAAGATTATCTTTAATACAAAAGAGATTAGCTGAAAAATAAACTCAATTCAGTCTTCCGCTGCTCGCAGTAAAGCAGGCAACATGTCGTACAAATATTTCATATAAATCTATCTTAAGGACCTGAAATGTGGGCGGTTTTCTGAGATTGAACAGCTACATAACTGTACTGCACAAGTTAGAGAACAGGAACCACCTGGTTCCAAGCTAAACAGCACGGAGCTGGAAGAGATAGAGGATTGGGACTGATTTAACCCCAAAAGCAACTAAAACAACAAAAACACATCACACATCTGGGTGGAAGAGACTCAAACCCTGCTTCTTACGCAGTCACCACTTTACAATGTTTATAAATGAACATGTAAAGAAAACAGAAAGTTGCCATGTGTGTTCGTGCTTGCACTTGTATTGGTTTCTGCTTGCATGGGGACAATCTACTACAAGAGAAGAAAAAGTGCAGCACATTATGCACCTATGCAGGGAAGATAAATGACTCACTGTTTTGATACCGGAGTAAAAATAAAGTTAATGGAAGGAAGCTTAAAACCTTGTGTGGGCTCTGGTGTAAACCTTGGCCTGAGCCATTCGCCCATTTCCAGTATGAAAACAATAATTGAGTGACACATCCATTTTGTATTCATGAACAGGTTGCATAAGAAGGGAGAGAAAGAAAAGATGAATGCTGGGGAAAATTAGCGACAGAAGGAGATTTAGAAGGTCGGGATTCTTTCGCTCAGACAGGAGGTGGATAATTAACAACCTGCAGGGTTTTTTCCTGTTCTCTGGGCAGTTTGCCTGAAATATCATGGCATTTCTAACAAAACTTAACAAAACACAGCTCAGGTGTGGTGGTGTGTGTGTGGGGGATAGACTAGAGCTCGATCAGTCATTTATTATGGTAAGTGCTCTCTCTCCATCATTGGCTCATATAATATACCACACTATTAACACACTTTGCTTGTGTGTGTGCTGTGCATGTGTGTGTGTGTGTGTGTGTGTGTGTGTGTGTGTGTATTCCATGTCTAAAGGCACCTCTTCAAATGTTTAGGGGAACTTTTAAGATATTTGATATTTCTTTGCCAAAACATGCAACTTGATGCTGAGACCAGCTGCTGCCTTTGCTCGGGGACACCTTAGAGTCTTTGTGTGTGTGTGTGTGTGTGTGTGTGTGCATGTGTGTGAAAGTGAAGTGAGGTGTGACTTACAGAGAAGAAAGTACATCATAAAACACAGGCATTGATAGCAGTGATCAAAGATGGGAAAATGAATGTAAGACAATCAAGGATACTGTTAATAAGGAACTACAACTCTAATATTCTAATATTATGCTAATGCACAGTAACTGAACCACTTTTTACAAGCAAGATATGCAGAAGATCATCTCCGAACACAAAACCCCCATTAATCCTTGGACCAGATGGGCGACAGCAGCACCTGTTAGCTGAGAACAGGAAACTGGGCTCACCAATATTGGACAACTGAAGATTGGAAAAACCTTGTTTTTTTGGTTTTGCTGTGCAGCAGGAATAAGGTTCAGTTCCTGCTGCTATATTCAGATGGTAGAGCTTTGTGCAAACAATATGAAAACAAGGATCCATCCACGCTTGTATCAAAAGTTGATGGTGATGTAATAATATAGGAGATGTTGTCTTGGAACTCTTTGGGCCCCTTAACACCAGTTAGGCATGATCTAAACACCACAGCTTGCTTGAGTATCGTCACCGTCCATGTCCACCACAGTATACCCATTTTCTAATGGCTGCTCCCACCATGATAAAACATCATGCCCAAAAACTCAAATCATCTTAAACTGATTTGTTTAAGACGACGGTGAGTTCACTGTACTCGAATGGCCCCCACAGTCACCAGATATCAATCCAGTAGAGCACCTTTGGGATGTGGTGGAACGGGAGATTGACATCATGGCAGCAACTGTGTGATGCTGTCTTGTCAATATGGACCAAAATGTCAGGTGAATTTTTCCAGCACCTTTTGAATCTGTGCCGTGAAGAATTAAAGCAGTTCTGAAGGTAAAATGGGGCCCAAGGCAGTACTAGCAAGGTGCACCTATGCTTCTCGATAGTTTTAACATTTAAAATGAACAGACTTGAGTTCCAGCTTGAGGCCCAGCTATCCCACCTTACAAGTGCTTTCCTCTCAAAGTCCTGAGAAAATAAAGATGGGCAACATCTGCCGGATCAGCGCTCAAAGTGATGAGTGATGGGAAGGGAAATTGTAGAGGAGGAAGGATGGGATGGGATGAGAGGAAATGAGCGTACATTTTTTTTTCCAAAATGGTAAGAAAGTTGAAGAAATGGAACAAACGTGCTCATGCAAGGGGACATTTTGGTCATCTGTGTTGTTTATTTTTTCCATGTTCAGCTTTATAAACTGCCATGTGAAAGGCGATTTGGTGCTTGCTTTTACAAAAAAGCCCATTAGAAAACATTGAAGCACAGGTATACACTTTTAGAGCTGCATGCGTGCAGAAATTTACATAAATGGCTTATGGTCCACATGCACCTCTTTGCTCTTTCTCTTTCTATGTTATTTTGTCACTCACTGAAACACACACACACACACACACGTACACACACACGTACACACACGTAGGCGCCGCTTGTTTCCCTTGTTTCACAATTTCACACTTTCAGACGAGGACTGTTTTGCTCTCATTTTAACTCTTCCTCTCCATCACTGTGACAAAGGTCACGCTCCAAACACAATGGCTGCTGGCAGCTGCTCGCCTGACTCACTGCCACCAGTTGACCCTGCAGCTGATCAGATAATTTAACTTTGTTAAAAGACTTCTAAGCAAAACATAGTCTGCTTCTGCTTTTGCACAAAGGCAGGAGCTGGACTCTGTCACTAGCAGACACGGAGCATCGCTTTATCTCACCGAGCAAACATTTACGATAACATAAAATACTCGAACATGTGATCGATGACACGTACAGGACACTGCAGCTCAACAGTGTGACGTGCTGCCACAGTTTTGCTGCTGGTTGGCTTTCAGTCACTTGTGTTGTAGCCTGGAGTCTGTAAAAACAAACAAGACTTGTTTGTGAGTTTAAAAGAAGGAAATGCATTACATGTGAAGTTAACATCAGATTTCTTTCAGTGAAACTTTCCTCTGATCTTTTCTTTAGCTACGGTGATACATTTTCTCAGCAAATGATTCTGATTCAAAAGCTATTTTTACACAAGTGGCTGCTGAAAACCTTCCCAAAATACTAAACAAGCTAAAACTGAATTTAGCACATAATGTGGAGGGGGCTAGAGAAATTGAAAGTGAATGTTCCCCTCAAGATACAGTCATGATTTTTAATCAGTGTATGACTACATTGCAAAGAAGAAACATAGTAAAGTAGGCATACTTAAAGAAAATAAATGCACCATCAAAAAGATTAACAGTACTGTATGCATCAACGAATGCACAAAGCTCTTCACTATGCATTAACACAAGCTCCATCACCCACTGTTTTTTAGACCTTCCTTTAACAGATTCCTTTATCTCCACCTAAACCAGCACAACTAGTACAACAGCTCCGTGGTGTCGCATCTTTTTTTGAAAAACAACACTGAGCTTGGGAAGACAGCGAGGGCCTCGGTATGAAAGAGCCAATTGTAAAGTTGAACTAATTAGGAGGCCACGACTGAGAATCTGAGACAAAAAGTGGGGTCAGAAGGTCAAACTGAACCAAGAAAGTAAGTGAGTTAGATATGAATCAGCTATTGTTGTCTGCAGAGTGGTCTAATTTCATGTTTACAACTGGGTTTCGTGAAAATTATTCACATTTTGATGCTCTCCATGAACCAGAAGTTGTATTCTGATAACTGTTGTATCCTTAGTTCTACTCCAAAGTGAATTTTGGTGCACCTCAGCAGCACTTTAATCTACTAAAATATTAACAGAAGCAAAACTTAAATGCAACATTTTCACTTGAACGTTATTTCCTCTGCCAAGGAGGTTATTTGATTGGTTTGGTTTTGTTTGTCTGTCCAAAATTTATGGATGAGGCAGAGTCTGGCACAGCTAAGGCGTCATGGAGTCAATCCTAATCTAGATCCAGGAATTTTTGGAAGCTTTCTTTGCCATTTTGCAATACATCTTCACAATATATCATCTTCATGTTCTTAAGAAAATATGACAAACTAATCCAGATCCAGATATCCTGGATCCAGGGATTTGTTTCACTTTAAAAGAAATTTCCAGCCTTGGCAGAGCATGCGGCCCTGGACCGGTCTTGTTTTTAAATGTAAGCCATGCCCAAAGCAGATTCAAAGATCGCATTCAGCTCTTGTGCGGTCAACCAAATGTTGGTGATCTGCTGTTGTTTTAATTCCTTAAGTCACAAATTTTGCCTCTCTCTTGTCACTCAGCAGCGTGTGTTTGGCACAGAGTGGTTTGTATTATTTATATGAGGGAATTAGTGAGAGCTGCTGGGACTCCATCAGACAAATGAGTGACTGACCACAGCTATGAGCTAAACAGCACTGTGTATTGTAAAGCTGATCCTCAATAATCTGGGAGTCATTTGATTAATTTTTTTATTTAAAAAAATGTCACTGTGTTGCCTCGTCAAACTGTCATTTTATTGCGCTGACTGTGCCATCGCTGCTCCGGATTTGTCTTAAATGTGATAAACGGCTGTGTGGTTGGCAGGATTTGGATGTGAATGCAGGACTCGGGAGACAGGGAATGAACTCCAAATTCAGCCCTGTTGCTGGTATTTCACAGGAAAAGAGCGAAACAAAAAAATCAGAGCAGGGAGACACACGACCATGAGAGAGAACATGTAGAAGGGAAATGGGCAACACAGACAATTTATACAAATGTAATGAGGTGACGGGTACACAGCTGTGCAATGCGACACTGCAAATTGTGGTATCAATATGATACCAAGTAAATACAGGGTTAGTATTGCCAATACCAATACTGAGCAAAAAGGTTCAGATATTTTTCATGTTCATGTTTGAGGTATATCAATTCACACACAATTCAGTGAGCTATATGAACTTAGAGGATAGAAACAAAGCATCGATTCTACCACGTTAATATTGGTCCCATCCCAATACCACCATTAGTAACAATACTAACGATATTTGGATCAATCTGCCTGCCTCTAGGAAACACAAAGAGTTGGCGACACAAAGAAGACAAATCAGGACAAACGAGACAAAGAAAATTAAACTGGAAAGCCCAAGGCACAAAAGGCCAGCAAATTAGAACAGGAAGTAACTAAACAGATGACAGACATGTAAAATTGACATGGAAAGACAGAAAGACAAGACTAGGCAAACATAGCGAACCTATCATCTAAAGCAAAGAACTTTGGGTAAAAAATGCACCAGAAAATATGAAACATTATAAACAGAAGACCAAAATCATAAATCGTGACAAACAAACTCTGGTTTCAAGACCCGAGGACCATGATATTAAAGGTTCTCTGACATTAGGGTCATAATATAGATGCAGGCATCTGTTTGCTATGTAATGGTGCAGTGGGGACCCATTTAAGGATGATGTCAGCCAGTATAAGTTCAAGCTTCTTTGTTGCATGACGCTCTGTGTTAGTGCATGTTTATAGTGTTAACATGGGTTAACATTAGAAAAAAATGATGAAGCTTCAAAACAGGATTTCTCTAACCAAAGGGTGACATCACACTGTGACCATCATCTATATACAGTCTGCGGTCTCTGTGCTTACCACATAGATTCCAGGAGCTTTGACAACAGCAGTGTTCAGAAACCTGAGAATGAAAAGGGACTGCTACATATGCTCTTTGTGAAAGAGTCTTTCATTTTGTTTCCCCGGCTCCGTGAAGCAGAATGAGACACAAGGGAAGTAACATTAGTCGAGTTCCAACACATTCAATGTATTTAAAATGCTAATGGTTGGATTAATGATTGAAGAGTATTTTGCTGGTTTTCTTGGACAGGCGAAATGTGGCTGGCAATGACATTGTAAGTTGCTGACTAATGTAGTAGTAAAAACATTTGTTTTTATGATGTGAAACATTGTGGAAATGCCCCACTTGTTACACGTTATTGTTTTTTGCCCTATTAAAGCCAATAATAGCAAGCGTCGCTGTTATGCAATAATTTAATAGGTTCGCTTCACCTCTAAAGGTTGTGCAAATGCTAAATAGCTCAGTTATAATTTGATTTCCCCACTCTCTCTTTCTTTCCCGTCCCACTTCTGTGTCTGTCTTTTGCTACAGGAACGAATCACTGCCATGAGTGGAGCTGAAGTGGCACTTCACTCCAAAAACAAGCAAATCCTTCCCACCCTTTGGTGCTGGCGTTAAAAGAAGAGCTGTTTACGGTCCAGATTCAGGTCACAAATCACTGCTGATGTATGAAAACCTTATGTACATTTGTACAGCTATCCATGTGAAAACTATTAAACCTAACCAAAGGATTACAGACTCACTTAAGAACTGACGCTATCTTCGCTCTTATGAAACACTTTTGAATCTAGTTGGATAAACTCGGAGACTCTTGGCAGTCTTGGCGGAATTTATTTTTTTCCTTATTGAAATCTTGACAATAATGTTTCCACCAGACATGGAGGATATATTTCTGTTATGAAACAGCTACGGTCAAACTGCAAAATTGATTAACCCACAAACAGTCTCTTATTTTTGTATTAGTTACTACAGATTTGCACAAACCCTGTGCAGATGCCAAACCTTCTTCTTTTTCTTTTTTGAAACGTTTTCTAAGGTCAAACTCAGGCAAAAACTATTTCAGGTATTCCTTATGTTGTGCAGGAGTCAGTGACAAACACTGACTTTCAAAACTGGAAAACATCACAGACAAACAAACACATGACCCCTCCCACAACAAACTGCCTCGAGACGCGTTTTAAATCTAGCACGGCGGGAGTAAGTGGACAGCAAACAAAATGCAGACGCACTGGAATGTTTGCTGTGACTCGTTAGTGACGCACTATTTGTTGTCGTGCAGCGCTGCAGTGCACTTACTGTTAAACACTTTGCACGTGTTGGTGGAGGGGTTGAGGGGAAGGGACAGAGAGAAAGGTTTTGTTGTGTGGCCGAGAGGGTGTTCTCCTTTCCTTTCCTCTCTTCCCTGAAAAGCCCACCCGTCACTCTCCCGGTCTCCCTCCCTCTCCTCTCCCAACACCCTTGTTGCTCCTAACGTCTTTCCTGTGCAGGGGAACGATCTGTTCCCACAATGTGCAGGACATGCCTCTTTCTCAAACACGCACACAGACCGCCAAGTCATTGTGAATATAAATTATTAAAAGGAGATCACATTTCAGTAATAAGCTCACCCTCTTCTTTGAAATAAGATTGTTTGTTTCTGTGGTTTTAAGCTGTTTTTTGCAGATTTGAAACTCTCGGGTTTGTTATCGCTTCATACTCTTTTCCAGAGAACTTCCTACAACACTACAAAGGCTTGCGTCATCACACATCAACAAGTCCAAGGAGGACAGGTGTCCCATATCTAATGAACAACAAACTGAAAGAAGGGATTTTTTATATAAGGAGCCAATTCCTGAATAACTGATGGCACTTTGCCCAGAGCTCCCACTAATTAGTAACTCAGATCTGCACTCACATAAGTCTGAGTGAAGCTAAAAATTTGGTCAGTTACAGATTTTAGTGCTTTAGTAAGTTGATATCTCCCACTAGTGTTTGTTATGTAAGCTCCTGGCAAAGCCCACAAAATACCCTGGAAAAACACAAAGTTTGGAATAAACCTTTCGTGTGCACCAAGGAGCAAGCAGGAACACAAAGCTCGTTTCCTGTTTGTGTCACACTCAGACCCCTCCCCTCCATTTCCTTCCCCGGGGTTTGATTGTGAACCTGCACCTGCAACTTAAGGCCAGCACAAACGCTTTTAGCTGGACTCAGCTGGACACTGAATTCATCTGCAGCACAACAACATATGGAGAAACAATACAGCCCCTGCTTGAAAATATGTTTGTTTTTCACTGATCCATGGTGGTACACAATGGAAAGTCCAGAATGCCCTCAGATTCCTTTGCATTCTTCCCGGTTAGTGTAGACAATGTACATTTGGTCACTACAATGAATATAGCCATCTTATTATGTAGAAGAATGTGAGGAATGTGAGCAGCCGTCCTACTTTCTTCAAAGTATAAAGATTCTGGGTCACGGTGACGAAAGTGGCCAAAGAAAAATGTGCATTAATACAACAAATCATTTTAACTTTTTTTTATTTGAAAATGCTGTAGCATAAAACAAAACGAATCCAGCTTATTACGTTCAACATCACAAGAAACAAACACACTAATATATCAGCATCACTGATAAATATATATTTTAATTTCCAGACTCTGGTAGAATACATTGCATGAATATGCTTTGCATCTCTTTCAAGAGTATGACAGCAATAAGGAAAATCATAATCAGCCCACTTTAAACGCTGCTATTGGTCTCTTTTTAAAAATATTTTTTCTGGCTTTATTTGATACAGTAAAGAGTGCCAGGAAACTAGAGAGGGGAAGACACGTGGCAAAGGACCGGGGTCAAACCCTTGCCTGCCACTTTTAGCCATGCAATATACTGTCACCTGCTCCTCCCAGTGAGCTAAACTGCCATCACTGTTACTGGACTCTACCACCAAATTATTTTATTCTTGAACTCCACGATGCATCACAATGACTCCTGCAAATTCTCTCTTTGCAAAACAATCACCACAAGACGGTTTCACACACTCCAAAAATTTTATTTTTGCAATTTGGAAGTCAGAGATAGGACCGCCAGGGCCCTGCTTCTGACTGTCACCGAGTCGACGAGGCACCAAACCCTCTGTGGTCCCTCCTGTGGTTGGTAAGCTCACAGGAGAGCAGACCTATGCTACTTCACTCTACTATGCCTGGTGGGGCCTCATGGGCTAAGGCCCACCCACCAGGTGCTCGCTCAGAAGCCCGGGCCTTTGCTCCTGGGTGGGACCCTGGTTACACTGTCCTGGGCAGAGTAGTCCCTTGGTCTAACGGTCATTGTGTGTGGGGGTTTTGAACCACTTTTTGTCTGGCTCCTCACCCAGGACCAAATTGCCTTGGGAGACCCCACTAGGAGCAAACTGCCCCAGATGGGACCACTGAAACAAACCCCTCATCCACCAAAGGTGGTGCTTCACAAAGGGGATCTGTTGTGCTTAGCATAAAAGCAAAGATGTTGATTTACGTTTTTACCCTCACCTATTGTCACGAACTCTGTGTAATGACCCAAAAAATTTGATTTGGGGCCCAAGTGATGGAAATGAGTTTCCTACAAAATGGCTGGGCTCTCTTTTGAAGATAGGGTGAGGAGCTCTGTCATCTGGACTAAAGAGGCTGCTCCTCAAAGAAGACAGGTAATGTGGTTCAGGCATCTGAATAAGATGCCTCCTGAGCCTACAACATAACCTACACAAGTGGCCAGAGCTGTTAGCAGCATCCATGCTTGTCCATGGTGAATTCTTTGTTAAATACCTTGTGGCTGTGAATCTGTGGCTTTCTAGCAGCCATTTGTTTCTATCTTGCCAGCCAAGATAGAAACAAATGAAATGCTGGGACTCTTTCCCCCCCTCTTGGGTCCCTTCTCTTTGTTGTGCTCAGTTTTTGTATCTAATTCAAACATAATTGTCCCACAAGTTTTTCCAGTTCTCTGAAGAGTCTCTCATGTCTGTTCTGATAGGTTTGGCAAACTCTCTGCGGGAATTTGCTGACATGTCAGAGACTTTGGTTATTATTATTTATATATGGGCAATGAGTATTATTCTTTCACTGATTAACTGAAAAACTGAAACGATGAAGTAGCTGGAGATGCATAGGAGGAATCAACAACACTGATGAGGAAGGCCCATGCGAGGTTAGTGTGTACATTATGTCCTAGGGTCTCACAGGGGTTTGCATTTACAACATACCTACAGAGGTATAAATCCCATGTGAGGGTTTGTGAGATCCCCCACACCACCTGAAACCAAAGAAACAAAAGCTTTACTTGTTCTGGCTGCTGACAGTTTGTTTCTTTTTTTAATGTGCTGTCACACTCATAATTCTGACCATCTAACAACAGCAATGGAATCCCCTTCACAGAGTTAAAAAAGAAGAAGAAAAAAAGATTTATTTACTGACAACTAGTGTGTACTGATATACATTTTTTATTATAAATGTAATTCCTAACTTTAATATTGTCCATGTGAAATATTTAAGACTGTTGGAGTATGCAATCTGATATCCAGGTAATGTGATTAACATAATGAGTGTGCGTGTGTGATGAGAGACAATGAACAAACAGGAGAATCCACTTTAAGTGTGACTTATTTGTACAGACTGACACCGGCTGATGCTGGTTTGAAACGCAGTTTTTCACTCAGTCAAACAGTTGTTTTAGCTTAAAGGCCAAAGTTCTGCTGCAGGCAGGTGAGAGTGCTTCACACCTGAACTCACTCCTGTTTAAAAGGTGTGATCAAGTCTGCTCTGCACAATAGTGTAGCTGTCACAAAATCCCTTCACTTACCTAATGGTTCGCCATTTCCCCTCGACCACTCCATTTGGGAACCACTGACATAGACAGTGTCCCTGGCTGTTTGCTCTCAAAGCATGAAAGGAGTTCATTTTCATGTTCACCAAAGGGACTGGGGTTTGTTTGTTTTTCCATTTTAAGTGCTGATTGTTTGCTTTTGTTCTTCTCACTAACATTACTAAGGAACAGTTTGTAATGTGGGTTCAATAGAGCCTATTTTAAACATTAAAGCTTGCTTTCTGAAAATGAACTATGTGGAGACTTCTTTTGCCTGTCCCGTTTGGATCTTTAGCCATCAGAATTGTTGTCTGAAGGTCAACAAAGATGCCAAGTGGATTTACTTTACCAAGTGGATCATCGTGGACTTGCCATATTGGTCCATTTGATTGACCTTTATTATAATTATGTATTTTTTTTATTTGATTTTCGGTTGTTACAGATGGGACAGACATGACTGGGGGATAGGACAGGGAGAAAGAATGAAAGAAAGAGAGGGAGAGAAAGAAAAACAGAGGGGAGAAGAGGTGGTGAGAAAGGGGGGAAGAGAAAAAAAAAGAAAAACAAACAAAACACCTGGATCACCTGTATGGAGATAAGAAAAAACAGAAGAGAAAACAAACAAAAAGGAGCAACATGGTAAATACAATACCATCACAATAAACTAGCTAACAGTAGATAACAGTAGATACTAAATATTACATGTTATTGTGCAGCACGCAAGATGGACATAATAGAATAGTCCAGACTGCTGGACTCTTCTTTATTTCAAAACATGACTATATTCTGCATAGCTCCTCTGAAGCTCTTTGAGGTCAGAGTTCAGTGAGTCTACAGGTCGTTTTTAGAGTATCTGAGTCACTGTGACTGATTCATAATCCCATGTAGTAAATTCAGTTTTAGTTAAAAACACTCTGAAAACAGAAAATTCCTCAGAATCCTATTTAGTTTGAACATGAAGCAAAGCACACACACACACACACACTCACTACAGACATTTATTCCCTCCCACTAAATCCAGTGCCACATCTGCAGACAGTGTAGGAGTGGTTTACAGTAAAACCACCAGAGCTACAGTGAAATTACAGAAGTAAATCAAACCATTCACAGACTGTGCTCACTCCCAGATGTATCTTTACTTTTGTTTTTAGTAAGAGCGTGGGCAGCTTACAACCCACCTCAGACCTCTATTGGGTTAACAGTTTATTGGTAAGATGAGGAGGTAGTGGAGTGGGCACTTTGTGCCGATATGGAGCTGAAAGAAAAGCAGAAGTGCCTACGCTGTGTATTTAAAAAAGGTTACTTGAATATGTGTTTACTGCCTCCTTTTAAATATTTAGGCTTCATGGGTCGTCAGCTTTAATTAGATAGTAAACAGGGACATGAGAGGAGGGATAATTGAGAGCAAGCAAACCAAGTAGAGAAAGTGAGTGAGTGGAGAGAAATGTGACCTCCTTCAGAGTGCAGAATAAAGCCACAACTAACTTTCTTTGAAAACAAAGCTGTATTACTCTGTTATTTTTATACATTTCTTCTTGTTGTTGCAAAATTCCCCAAATAAGATTCCAAAGAAATGCAAATCAGTGCTGTTTGTCATGGTCACACGGAAAACCTAATGACAAAGCACTTTAAGAAAGAAGAGGCATCGTCAACACTGAGAATGTTATCTTACCTATCTGTAGTGGAAAAACAGACAGTAAGGTCAGTGTAAGGTCAGCTGTGCAAAAGTCTTGAGACACTCCTCATTTCTTTATATTTTACTCCCAAGCAGCCAGATTTTCTTGTAATCTTTTAAAACTGGTCTTGAGCTCTCAGAGCTTTCAAAATGTTTTCACTCATTTTCAGTCCAGTCCTGACCATTTTCAGAAGAATGGGTTTTTTTGTTTGTTTGTTTGTCAGGCCACTTATCACTGATGTCTGAATCATTCACCCATGAATGATTCAAGCAGAAAATGTTAGGGTACCTGGGTTGTTGACCCAGTGGTTTCAGTTTTGTACCTTTTTATTGGTGTTCTCATCTTAGTTTGTTTTTGTGAAGGTTTTGGTTTCTGTTTTGCATTTCTAATTTTTCCCCAGTTCTTCTTGATGTTTGATTATGTAGTTCTCAGGTTTGGGTTTCCATACTCCCTCTATTCTGTGTCCAGTCAATGTCTGTGTCTGCCCTGTTCCCACGTCTCTGTTACAGTGCCTGCTTGTGAGTCTGTGTCTCTAAGTTCAGGCTGTTTCCTGTTTTATTTTGAAGGTCCATGTCTTATGTTAATGTATCTGGTTTTGCTTCCCCTGTTTGGTTAGGCCTGAGTTGCCCCAGCTGTGTTTCCCTCCTGTTACTCATTCCCTGATTTCTCTGTGTCTGTGTTGTGATCTGCCCTTTTCTTGCTGTGTGTTCTGTCTGTGTACGTTTATTTGCAAATTTGTTACCTTTTGAGTTTAGCAATAAATCTGAGTTGGAGTTACTGTCCACCTCTGAGTGTCTGCACAATGGGTCCTCCTACTACCACTCCTGCCTGCACACAGCCTTCACATGACAGAAAAAAGGAGCAACTCAATGGATGAAGCAGTGTTGTGTCCACACAAAACAAACAGCTTAACAAAAAAACAATTTTAAACTATATCTTTAGGGACTTTGTTATGAGCAGACTGTCACAAAAACATAATTTGTTCCCATTTCTTTAGCTGAATCAATTAAAAAACGCCAAAGATAAAACTGTTTGACAGGCAACAAATTGTTATTTTGTACCAACAAAGTGAGTCCCAAAGTTCTATTAGCCAGTTCTGGTGTATCTTAGCAGTGTGTGCTGTGTGTTTTTAAAAATGTTGAGGAAACTGGTCAAGAAAGCCAAAAGAAGCAGCGGCAGATCTAGAAAACTATCAACAGCAGATGAACAATATCTGAAAGTCACGTCCTTAAAAAGTAAGAACTAGAGCAGCAAAGATCTAACAGGGCACTTGAGAGATGCTTCTGGTCCTTCAGTTGATCCATCTACTGTTCACTACAGTCTCATCAGGAATGGTCTCAGTGGTAGGATGGCTGTCAAGACGTAGTTCTTAAGGGAGGGAAATGGGAGAAAAAGCTGAGGTATACAAAACTACACAACAACTAAATTAACATCAAGGGGTCTCTTAGAGCGATGAATCCAAATTCAAAATCTTTGGTTCAAATGTTAATCAATATGTATGCTGGACATCAGGAAGAAGGTCCCACAGTGAGTGTCTGTCGCAGGGGTCTCAAACTTAAATGAGCTGTGGGCCACTGCTGGCACACTCGTCTCATTGGAGGGTGACTTTAGTGTTCAAGTAGTACAAAAAAACTAATTAACAAACAAGAAAGCACCCACAAATATTTCAGAAAATAGTTTTTTTTTAAATTTCAAATATTGTATAACAAGACAAAACTGCAAATACAATTTTTTTTCTCACTCTTAACTAACTGAACCCTTTCATTGAACAACCAAATAAACACATTGGTACTCTCTTTCTGGCCAGACACATGGCAGCACTTCTGCTATAATTTTGTTCTTGGGCGATTGTGGCTCAAGAGTTGGGAGTTCGCCTTGTAATCGGAAGGTTGACGGTTTGAGCCCCGGCTTGGACAGTCTCGGTCGTTGTGTCCTTGGGCAAGACACTTCACCCGTTGCCTCCTGGTGGTGGTCAGAGGGCCCGGTGGCGCCAGTGTCCGGCAGCCTCGCCTCTGTCAGTGCACCCCAGGGTGGCTGTGGCTACAATGTAGCTGCCATCACCTGTGTGTGAATGGGTGGATGACAGGTTGTGTAAAGCGCTTTGGGGTCCTTAGGGACTAGAAAAGCGCTATACAAATACAGGCCATTTACCATATTTAACAAAATAAAAATGCAGACACACATGTACACATACATTTTTGACTGCTAGTGAAAATTTTCTTTACAAATCACTGAACTAACACAGTCATTTCCTCAACATGTTTGTATCTCTGCTCATATCACCTTCATATTAAAGAATTTTCTGCTTTTTAAAAATTTTATTTTAACATTGCACTCAACAGCAAACAAATTCTCCCTAACAGAAAAAGTAACTTCAAGGGCCAAATTGCATTATAGTTTTTCATGTCAATATATGGGGCGCAAATAGGGGCGACGTGGGCCGCAAATGGTCCCCGAGCCGTAAGTTTGAGACCCCTGGTCTACAGCCATCTGTAAAACAGAGTGAAAGCTCTGTCAAGGTTTGGGGCCCCTTTTCAGCCAGTGGTGTTGGGGATTTTTTCAAAATTGGTGGAATTTTGAATGCAGAAAAGTACCGTCAGACTTTGATCCTACCATCTGGAAAGCATCAGAGCGAACGGAACAAGAGGCAGCCAAAATCCAAGGAAGAGCTTTGGAATGTCCTTCAAGAAGCCTGGAGAACTATTCCTGAAGACTGCTTAAAGAAAATTATAGATTTCTCAGGCTGTGTTGAACAATGAAGGTGATTAAACCACATATTGATATTCAAGCTTGCTAAAATTGTACAGACCTGTTTTTGCCCTAAATGCTGTATTTCCATGTGCGTTTGCACATGTTTCAATGAACCACTGCACCCATTTCCCATTAAACCAAATATTAAGAAACAAATGGTGGCTCAAGTCTGTTGCACATTTCATATAATTATCTGTGCACTGATTTACTTTTTCGTTGTAGCTTTTGGCAGAACGTTTTACCTGATGAGAATTATGTAACGTGGGTTCATCCGCTTTTCCCATGTCTTTTCACAGGTACATGCTGTGTTTTTATAAGCTGCCTAAAATGTGTGCACACGCATATTATGAATGATTTGTTATGTTCACAGACATTTTATCAGACACTTGTGGTATACAATAACAACAATATGCAAATGTAGGTCAGCGTAAGGATATTAACTTCTCTACTGAAAAAGGATGTAAGGTGCGCCTGTGTGGACATGGGTCATGTGTTTAAATGTGTACCTCCCATCCTAGGAGGATATCTGTGTGTGTGACATGGAAGTTGAGGTCACATCCAGGAAACAGTCCCTCTGTCTTTATACCATCCATCAGCAGAGAGTTCCACAGAAAGAGCCAGACAGGTCAAAAGAGAAAGATGGGGGAGTCTCATTGAAAGATCAGGCAATTTACCCCTCAAATTTGCTGCTTTATCTTTAATTTAAGCAACTTAAAACAGTTGATTCACACTAAGGATGGAAATGCACCAACTAAATTTTGGTTTCCTCTTTTTTGCATGGGTTATATAACCAAGTGACAACAAAACTCCTTTTTTTCTCATGAGCTGTTGTGTATTTTCAAACAGTGAGAACAAAATCCGTGCCAAGTGTAGAAAACGCCAAAAACACAAAAAGTTAGGGGAATGAGGGGACAGTCATTTTCCTTTCTCTTGATTTAATGCCTCATCGGGCGTTTGTAACTGTGCTCGACAGCAGGAGAAAGCACACACAGATGACGACTGACGTTTGAACCTTAGTCATCCGTTACATAATCAAACACCTGCATTTCCCTTGTTCTTTCAATATTTAAAGGCCAATAAAAAAAATATGAACAGAAGAATGAGACATTACATATGCTGCAAAAGTTGGCGTGTTTCCACAGATCGGCCATGTGACTCATAATGGAGTCTCTGATCAGCAGGTTCTGTCATTACTGTTCCCGTGGGTGAAAATGATCCCCTTTCTCTCGTCTCAGCGTCGCTATAGGAACGCTGTTTGAAGGTCACAAGGTCTAAGAGAAAGACGGATCACTTCAAGGAAAGGACGGCGCAGTATGAGAGAGGGGTGGGACAATGAGCCCATGCAGGACTTGTGGCAGGGAGGGGGTGCATGCATTAGGGTTTTGTTTCTCTTCTTTTTATAGGACTGGGGAATGATGAAGAGTGAATCAGCTCATCTAAACGGTGACTCACATACTCATGTGCTTTCTAGAAGTCAAAACATCATTAAAACCGATTTGAGGCCTGTTGATTTGGCTGATTGACAAAAGCATACAATCGGTGTTGTTCTTCATTATCTGTGCGCAAAGGACAAGAAACTAAAACACTGGTGTCCTGAGGGGTTTGCTTTGGGATTTCGTGCTGTTGGGGCTGATATACAATCACAGTAAGAATGTGGTCAAACTTGTACGGTTTTCTACGTACGCCCTCGGACAAAGGTTTTCTTTTTGCTGATTATGTGGTCCTATTGTCTTCACTGAGCAATGAAGGCAATCAGTTTCCAGCTGAGTGCAGCGTTGCTGGGATGTGCATCAGCACCTCTGAGCACGAGCCCATGTTTCTCAGACGGAAATGGGTGTAATGCCTGCTCCACCCGGCTTAAGGAGGAGTTGTTTCCTCAAGTCAAGCATTTCAAGTACATCAGAGGTCTTGAGATTGAACATACGGCAGATCCAAGGAGCGTCTGCAAAGACACCGTACGGGTTTTTGTGTTGACAGCAGCGCTGAACCCAGCAGCAAACCTGTCGATTGACTAGTTGATCAACATTCACCAGTGCTTTCACCAGTGGCCTCAGGCTGTGGGGCGGTTCCCAAAACAAGCAGCAGATATCAGCTTCCCCTGAAGGGTGTCTGGGGTGACCTTTAGTGACAAGGTGAGAAGATCAGGCATCTAGAGGGGACTTATTTTAGATCTGCAGCAGGAGAAGTGGTTCAGGGATCTGATGGGGATGCCTCCCAGGTGAGGTGTTTCAGACATTTCAATGGGGAGGAGACATATCCAGGATTCACTGATAGATTATATCTCAATGCTGGCTTGGGAACTTGGTGGTAAAAACAGCTGAAGAGAGTGGTGGTACAGCTCTGCAGAGACTGCCGGCCCTGTGACTTGGAACTGGATAAGCAGCAGAAAATGAACAGCTTCATGGATGGATGTGCACTCTCCACAGTTTACAAGATTCTACACACTTCTGAAGCCAGAAAAGGGAAAGTAGTGAAATCTGTAGTTTAGCTTACATATTTACTGCTGCACTGTTTTTCTGCCTTTTTTCCTTTGGCATACTTAAAAACACAGATAATTGGAAAACATATTGTCTCCAGACAGGGTCAAGGGGCTTCCAGTAGCTGAGTCAGACCTCTTACTGGAAGCCTATGAGTAACCCGTCTCCCCCCTCCCCCCCCCCCCCCCCCCCCCCCAATCCACTCCTCTGTCGCTTCCCCTCCCCTCATATAGTCTACTTATCACCACTATTTATAACCTCTGCTGTCTTCAAGCTTGCTTGTCACAAGCATAAGTGCAAAACACAGACAGGACGTGTTTAAAATTCTTTTCTTCTTCACTGAACTCCTGCTTTTTATATATCTGCAGCATACAACTCCACACATTCCTCAGAGAAAGAATGTCACCATAAAAGCTTCCCACCCATTTGCCCCCAAGACCCATTATACTCAACCCCTCCCCCAGTTTTTGAGCTCTCCCCTTTCTTTATTCCCCCCTTTCCCGAACAGTAATGATCTCACCCAGCTGTCACTGCGTAATCACACCCACACTCAGTGCGACACACAGGTTTGCTTCTGGTGGCGGCTGACATCACTTGTTTTGAACCCTGTCACCGTTTCCCCGAAATCCAAAACACGATGTTTTTTTGAACACACGTGTTTAAATGATTTAATCTTAAATAATATTCTCTTGGTCACATTTGAAGGTGGTTATTATAGCTTTTGTAAAAGTTTGTGTTGTAAAAGTTGTACAAATAAGCAGGATTAAATCGGATTTAAGGGTAAATTGAGACTATTTAGTGAAATTACTCCCAGGTCACACAGAACTGTGCCCTAGAAAACTCTGTATGAACCTTTACATGAAATGAGGGCCTCACCTGTAAGACGTGCAATCCAATCTTTTCATTTTACCTTTGCCTGTTCTCCTAATCATGATTTTGATGTCAATGTGATGTGAGGAACATCTGTTGCTTTGTCTGCCTACATGTCATGGCAAGTAATTTTCTTGAAGCCCATGGATGACATCCACTTTATTTATGCATTTGATGTATCTTCCCATGTGTTAACATGTTCAAACAAACCACTGCAGATCATTTATTGGGCCAATAATGCCCAATAAATGATCTGCAGGCCTAAGTCTGGCCCTGCAGCTCATTTGCATCCCGCTTGTCCGCTCACACTGTCACTTACTTTTAGACAGTTAGGTAACTAAAATCAGTGTATGTAAAACAGAAAGACATTTGTGACGTTATGATCAGATGCCAGGATACGTGGCTGCCAGTTTACTGAATAACCAAATCCTGAACACTTTATAACCACTTCTTCAGGTTAATCGTATTTGCATTGACGTCGTCCACTCTGACAGGAAGTCTTCCTTAACAACACTCCAGCATCAGTGGGCGTCAAGTAGTCAACTGCAAAGCCAAATCTAATGAGAGCTGTCACTGAGCAATGCAAAGGTCAAGTATCAAGGCAAAAAGATGCATGTGCACACACATGCATGAGAGCGTAGTTGTGCTTCAGTCTCAGATGAACTGATGAGCCGGAAGCGGTGCACTTGGGTGCCTGGTGTAGGAGTTGGGTTATTGAAATGAGAAGACCCCGCAGCCTGAAAGACTCAGCTATTCTTGCCTGAATGGTGATGTGTCAGAATGTAAGAGGCGTCAGTGATCAAAAAATGAGCGCCACCCACAACCCGAAGGCCCGGCTGTGCTGCAAGTCTAAAGCTGGTGTTTATGTAATTTGACGTTTATGCAATGAAAATGATCGGACTGAGCTGAGGTGGATGCAGCAGTGCCTCGAGGGGGTGGCTGTGGAGTGCACCCACCTTGCTTTAATTACCATATTTCAGAGGAAATTTGACCGTTTGAGGGCGAGTAGTATATATATTTAGAGTATATTCTAAACATTTAGAAAAAGAGAAGAAGGTGCACTCTGTTGAAGTCTGAATTTTGTTTTCTTTGACCGTGCTGCATGTGGTATTCCTGTTGTTACATCACAATGTTATTTTTCTTGTTTTCTCTTCAATTTAAGGATAACTTTGTGCCATGGGTTGAGTAATGTCTCCAATCTTTTGTGGGTTGTGAAATTCTTTCAAAATCTTATTGTATGAGATTGAGTAAATACTACCACTGAGTGTCAACAACTGTGTTTAGTTTAAATTTAGTCAAGTCAGCTGCAGTTTAAGGGCTTTGCAGAACTGCAGGTTTGGCTTTTGTGTCGAGTAAAAGTAAAAGTGTTCTCATTATAACACCTTTACATGCATGATAATGATTAAAAGAGGCATTAAAGGTTAGTAGCTAGACTAATGCTAGAACATAAGAACAAAAGTTACCCAAAAGTGAGTTTACAAAGATGAGTTTTTAGCTGATTTTTAAAAGTGATCACTGAGTAATTGTAAACTTTGACATGTACTCTGCCCTTGTATCTTGCACAGCCAGCAGGCCATGATCACCATGACCTCAGGGACCTGCTAAGGATGTATAAATGTAAAACTTCACTGATGTATGCTGGTGCTTGTCCATGCGAAGCTCTAATAGCTAAAAACCAGAAACTTAAAATGGACTCTCAAGTAAATGGGAACAAAGTGAACCTGAATTAGCAATTCTGTGACATGTGAGTTCTTAGAAAACTGAGTCAGAAGCCTCGCAGTAGTGTTTTGAAAAACCTGCAGACGTTCCAAGGAAGCTTTTTTAAGACAAGCGAACAATGAACCACAATGACTGAGGTGTGATGAAATAAAGGCATGAATAACAATTTCCATTTCAGAGCGTGACGTGTTAGAAATCAACTTGCCAGTATTTCTTAAATGATAAAAGCAAGAGTGAACCAGAAATTTAATTTTAAACCTGAACATCCAGAGTGAAAGGTGAAAACAAAAGCTACTCCAAGGTTCCTGACAGAAGATTTGGCAAAAGTGGAACGAATCTGTCAGGTACACAAGTAAGGACTTCTGTTTTCTCTTCATGAAGTTGGAGAAAACTTCTTGAATGTAAATGTCTTTAAAAGGACTCAGAATGGGCTGAAGAGGGAGCAGATATAACATAAAAAACGAGGTCCCCGAAACAGAACCTTGTGGCACACCATAAGCAAAAAAAGTGGAAGAGGACTTGCACCTAAAAGCAGCCACAGAAAAGGATTGTTCAGACCGATATGAAGAGACCCACTCCAAGGTAAAAAGTATCAAAGGCAGAGATCAGGTCCAGCATCGCTAAAACAGAACATTTTTCTGCATCATTTCACATCAAGATGTCTAAGAAAAGGTGTTTCAGTGGAACGAGCAGTGGAATGTATTTGTATAGAGCAAATGAAAGCTGCTTTTTAGCTGTTTTTTAAAATCTTAGGGGGGAAAAAGACTCATTTTGAAATTGGTCTGCAACTGCTAAGACGTGAAGGGTAAAGCTTGTTTGTTTGTTTTTAAACTGGGTGGATAACCATATTCTTAAAATAAGCAGGGAGTTGACTAGACACCAGTGTTACGTATATTACAGCACACAGGGACCTATGAACAAGAATTCAGGTGAAATGTCGCAACAGTGAAAAGATGCTTTTATCAAGTCAAATAATTTGACCAGATCAGCTAAGTAAGAAAGTTTGCAACATTCCTTTGAAGAAAATGAGAAAAGCAGGTAGACCAGAAGCGACAATACCACTGATAGAGTCAAATAACACATTTGGGTTACCTCTGCTCTTTGAAACCAAGTTTGACAATTCTTTCATCTCTTAGTGAAGTGCTGACAGAAACTAAAATATCCTTTAAATGAACGACATGAACACTTTAAACAGAGAATAGTCTGATATATCCCAGGAGAAGGTTTAAAATAGGGGCTAATCAAATTTTAAAGAACATATTTCATCTCAAACAGAAAGACAGTGATCAGTAACAAAAGTTTTCGAGAGATCAACATTGTTATTAATTGTTAATAAGTCCCCCTCTCAGCCACATTGCCACACACTTTTGCAGTTTTCTTCTCTCTTTTGTTTTTTTTTTGCAAAAGATTACATAATGCTGCTTGTTACAGATCATATGTACAAGTAGTCCATGTCAGCTTATTTGACAAATATTTATACATTATCCTATTGTACCCAGCTATTAAATAAACACAAATGTTGATTATGGTTCACAAAAATGAAATTAACAGAATATTGTTACAATGCCAGTGATTTTTTTTTCCTCCTTTGCTGTAGGGAGGAGCCAAGATTTTCCTCCATGCAGGAAAATCCCTGGTTTTGCTTCCAAGATGCCAGATGAAGAATCGAAAGTATCAAACTATAGAGAATTGGTAATACAGGAGCCAATGTCAGCAAACAATCTGACCACTCCACACAGATTTCCGTACAGTGCTGAAATAAATGGCAACATTTGGCAGGTAGGAAAAAGTGAAACCAAGTGCTCTGAGTAACACATACTATCCAATTCATGAAATATATAAGCCCTACAGAAACACAAACAAAACACTATTCAGGGATTTTTTGTCTTATATTTTAAGTCACTAAGACCAGCATAAAGCCACACACACTAACACATTCCCGACGGAAACCGTATACCTTCCATATTTCAGCTCTCCAACAAAAACACTCGTTGCAAGGCTTCACTCGAAAAGACAGAACTTAGATGGAGAGGGAGTCAGCCAATCAGAACTTGGGAGATTTTTGATTTTTTGACCCCTTTTCTGTGATTGGGCCTAGTCGCCACCCGCCCCCTTGCGTTGATTGGTCAGTTTTCCCGGCTCTGTGGAAGTCATTTGAATACGTCTGGCTTTGTGGGTTATTGCGAGCTTTTGCTTGTTCAAATACTCAATGAAGCAAGAGCGGAGACAGACAGTGGAGAAGAGCACTGCATGGACTCACAGCAGCTAAACGATTTCCCTGTTTGTTACACGTTTAGCGTCTCCTCGACGTGAGAAAGACTCGAAGTAGCGTGGAAAACCTTTTTCCTTTTAATTTTCTCAAAGGTTACTGGCAGAGACACAGTATTTGGACGCTGAGTAGCACCGTTTCAGAGGTGAGTTGTTTGGAGTGTTGCTTATGTGGATTTTTCGAGAAACGATATACTACTATTTATTCATTTTGTGATAATAAAACCATTTTTGCTATTGAAATATAAATAGATAACTTTCGCATAGGCATAATCGAGTTATAGAAATGCCTTTTCTTGCGCAAAAGTTGATTAAAGTTTCCTAGTTTTTTTATTATTATTTTAAAAACGTATTTACTTCACCTAATATTTTAAAGTGATCTATATCTGATGAACTATTTTCTCTCTAAACGCCCAGTTTCACTCCCGACCTGTTGTTGTTGTTGTTGTTGTTGTTGTTGTTGTGCCACCCATAGGAGTATATAATTAGGCTGGTTGTCAGACTCAAACGAGCATTACTCACCAGCACCTGCGATGGGACCATGCTTGCACAGCATGACTTTTTCACAGTCAGCTTTTACTTTTAGTGTGTTATGACTCAGTCTGAACCCCATCATGCTAACCAGGCATGCTGGGCTGGTTTATATGTGTGTAACAGATTGTGTGAGTGTGTCTGTAGGGAAAAGAAGAAAGAATGGCAGAAAAAAAATGTGTGTGCTGCTGGCCAAGGAAAAAGCCTCCACACACTTCTACACAAACCCACAGGCACTTAAAAGAATGTCAGTACTCTGTGAGCTTGTGAAGCTGCTTAAATAAATCTCACATTAAATAGCTAAACTAATTTAATTATTAACCGAGGCGGTCTGAAGGGTGCCAGCAACATTTGAGTCTTTGGAACTACCTCAAAGTCAACTTACTCCAAGTTAAAATTAAATGCTGACATCTGTGTGTTGTGCAGAGGTTGGAAGTCAACCCCTCCATCCCCAAACAAGCTTAGGTTTAATATAGCTTTGTAGTAGTGTTTATCCTTTCTGGCTGTAGGTTAATACTGTACTAGCCTACCAGATGATACGGGAGACAGGTGTGTGTATTTGTATGAAAGTGCATCCCTGAATCCATTGTGTTTGGAAATAAAAGAAGACAACAGGCTCATAAGTGGTTGAGCCCTGTTGTGCGTATCTCTCCTGTCGATCTGAGTCTGGTATTTTTGTCTGGCTCTGTTTGCCTATCTATCAGATTTTTAAACCAGGCACCGGGTCCCAGCCTCTGGTGTTTTGCTGTGGGCCTCCCCTGACCTGCACACTTCCTTGCGCCACATTTGTTTGGACACTAGGGCTGTTTCCTCCTACTTTGGTTTGGCAATTTGGTTGGTACTTTGATGACGTGTGACTTTGCTTTCCTGCACTCAGAATGCAATCCTGAAGCATTATAGGTTGGAGCTTCTGATGCTTGGACGGCCAAGCAGAACAAAACAACATCTGGACAAAGATATAAAGAATTTCATCAAGTAGGCTTTTTCTGTAATTGAAAAAACCCCCAAAGTCAATGTGTCAGACAATTTTTACCTAAAGGGATTTGAAAATCTATTTCATACCCAAAAAACAGATCTATCCTCCCTTTAAAATCACTGCATGTGTCTTGATTTTCACTACTGATGTATCCTAAGTCCTTGTCATGTCCCCATGAACACATTTAAAAAATTTTCCTGCGCAGAGCACATGAAGGCATCTTGGTCCATTGGCATGCTGCATTTATGGGGCTGTTTGAAAATTAAAATCTGACATGGAGGAGCAGTAGAATGTTCTTCACACCGAATGTATTGCTGCAGGGGAGACCTGCAGCAATACATTTTGTATTTTATTTCAACTTATTTCAACATCTGTCCAGTCTTATAATCTTTAAAAGGTTCAGTTTGCTGACTTCTGAGGTGCTCAATCATAAAAAATTAAAAGAAGCATTAAATCATTAGAGAGCCATCTTATTTTTCTACGATATTATGTTATGAGGTGAAGTTACTAGTCCTCCCACGTAAATCGACAAATCATCAGTGACATCATTGTACAGCGTCTCTTTAAAAGGTTAACTCTTGTACACGCAAGCCACAAATAAGTGTCATGAGCACAGTCTGAACTTTGGCCTCATTATTGATAACGATAATCCCGGCTGTCAGGAGTTTCCTCCAGACTGTCATGCTTCTCTCACTCACCCACCTTGTCTGTTGTAGCTCATTAGTGTCAAAGTACATTGGGTACAAAGTAGAAGTAAGATAGCATTGCAGTACATTGACATCTTAACACTCTCACAAATAGTTTTATGGATCCTCTTATCAGGCGCAGGCTCTGCCTTCAGCTTACTCCGCTGCTCCTCTCATGAAACCATTTTTATGGGTATACACTTTATGGGTATATAAACTTTGCAGAAGACAAGGTGCTAATTTAGAAAACGTGACTGTTGTTTTCTTGCTACTGACCAGCTGCTTAAAGTCTTCGAATTTTATTAGATGTTTTTTTTTTTTTTTTAAAAAGCAGGAGTCAAACAAACCCCTGTCTCATCTAAGCTAAGGCAGTTGGTCCAGGCTGTTCTGAGGTCAGTATCTTGTAGCTTTTATTTTGTATGAATAAAGCGATCTCTACTAAGGTCAGTAAATGGGTTTCAATATGCTCTTTTATTGAAGTCATAAACAAAAAGTCTTGTCCTTGTTTAAGCCTGGCAGATTATTATTTGTGACTTCGCTATAATAAGAGGTCCCACCTTAGAGAAGAATGAGTAAAGTCTGCTTTTCTGGTTTGACTGATGTAAAAATGATCCCAGGCTCGGCTCACGCAGAGGCTGGGCGTCGTATAACCTGACAGCGGAGACCAGAGTGTGTGAAAGCTGCTGTGTGTGTCTGATCTGCTGGGATCTGCTCTGATCTCTTCCTGTGGGTCTTTGTGTGGTTGTTAATGCCATGACAGGATAGATAATGCTTCTATTGTTGAAGACCTCCTCCCCTGCCCCGTCCCCCTCCTCCTGTAGGGCACAGCATTGCTAGGTGTACTCTTTAAAACCACATTAAATGGTTTTAGAAAAAAGTATTCTGACAACGCCTTCAGATTCATTAAAAGCCAGACATGGGCAGCTTTCATGTACAGAAGACCTTTTTAAATCCGCCGAATTGGCTTGTCTTGTTGATGCAGCGCGAGCACGTTTTATTGGTGTAAATCCATTAGTGGATGAGATTTTCCTGCTGCACCATCAAAAGTTCAATTTGTTTTAACCATTTCATGACATTTTAGCCAATGGGCGCTGCAGTCTTGTTTCGATGCCAGCTGGTAAGAAAATGCACAGACGTGCAAGCCCTTAGGATTTTTAACGGTCTAGTACAAAAGTGGTTTTCTTGGTAAAAATGTTCTTACATCACTGTACATTTTTTGCTTTTTCCTGTATTATTATATTCACATCAGTCTGCTTCTTAAGCCTGCAATCTTCAAAGTTTACAAACAAGAGAATATAAACAATGCTTTTAATATGAAATTATACTCCCAATGCCATCATTAAGTCATTCACGGAGAGTCCAACCTATGATTTAGAAAGAGTGCAATTGCAGTGCAGCAGCGGGGAAACCGCAACTATTCAAAGGGTCAACTTTTCAGGAAGTCCGTGTGGAAAAACACAGGATTGTTTTCCAATTTCTTAGTTTTCCCCCTTTGCACAAGGTCACCTTCCAATGCAAACAGAAGGACAAAAGGCATCTACACTGGAGTAAATATTACTCAGAGGACTCTTATCTCAACTTCACCACCGCAGCCATGCTTTTCCAGATTGCGTTTGTAATTCGAGGAAGGTAAAGACACCGTAATCTCTAACTAAGTTAGAAGAAGAACAGCAGGCTGAGATCACAGAGTTCAAAAGATGGTTTGGCACTGGACTGGCTTACACTGGCAACATGCCAAACGCTGTGGTATATGTGTGCGTGTGTGTGTGTGTGTGTGTGTGTGTGTGCATCGTTCAAGCCATCATTTGTTTGTGTGTGTGTTTGGATTATACCGGCATGGGGCTAGGCGCCATTGTGGACAAGGGTGTGTGTGTGCGTAAGATGTTGGCTCAGGCAGACACTCCTCTGTCGGCACTGTGATGGACAAACAAAAGTCTGCTGGATTCCTGCAGGGTTTTGTTTCTGGCACAGTATATGTGCATTGCTCATATGTAACTGTGTGTGGCTCGCTTATGCTGACATGTGGTGCCAAGACAGACAACAGTAGCAGGATAAAGATGGCTCCAGAGTTAAAGCACGCCTCGGTGGTGATCTGGGATCAGCTTACCCAACTCAAATCCAATTATATTAACCATTAAGACAAAGGGCGGGGGGATCACTGCTGTTGTGTCATCTGGCAGGTTGTTGTTGTGAGTATAAGCTGATTTGTAGAAATTTTCACCAACAAATGACTTTCTCCAAGCTGTAAATTTCCAAAGGAGAAATGTTTGTGTTCAGAACCAGAAAGTATAGACAGAGGAGGGATAAAATTATGTGATTAAGTATAATTCTTTTCACAGACATCCCTAAGTCTTTCCTTTGCGTGATGGAGTTGCTTAAACGTATTTTCACAACACTCGGCTTCCCAGAGAGACGGGCAGGCTAACGCAGTAAGACGCTGCAAGAGACACTAGTCACGATTTTGTGACTTCAAGTTGACTATAAAAGGATTGGTCTGTTGACAACTGTTGGGAAACCTTTGGGAAATCATGGATTAGCTGATCAACGAAAGAAACTGCATCATAATTATTCTTTAAAACTGGCTTGTGCAATGGAGTTATAATTTTTGATGGTTGATTGGACTTAGACACTGCAGTAAGGGTAAGGAGAAAGAAAATGAAAACAAAGATCTGCTTTAATTCAATCACAAAAGCCTTTCTACTTCATTCAACACCTACATGTCTGGTATTATAACTTGTCAGGATTTGTTTGAATAATGCAAAGTGTCACTTTGAAAGCCTCTGTTTCTACAAACTAAATGCAATGTTTTATTTTTATTGGGCCTCTTCCTGTGCCGTCCACTGTTTCAGATACCCGGGGAAACCTACTGATTGTTGCTCTTTTCCTGTTTAGGCTGTGCAATCATCTCTTAATTTTCCTGGGATATTTCATACCCAGTTCCAGAAAGATTGGCTTTAGAATGAGGTTTCAGGAAGCAAATCTAAATTATCTTTTTAAAAAAAAGAAAAAAAAGAAACCCTCCCTGTTGCCTGTTTATCATATCTGGCTTATTGGGAATCTTTAAATTGGCTGGAAGATGTATCTTCATGTGAATTATGAAAAACATTTATTCAAGATTGCATGTTATCCATCATGTATTTCTCAGCTGACTGAGAAAATGTATTATCATGTCATGAAATTGCATATAAATAGTCTGTTAATCTTTATTTCTCAACCCTAACCTACTCCTTGTATGTTTTGTAAAGGTCATCATGCCTCCAACAACGCCATATGCTGGGAAGTTCAGCTCCTGCGTCCCTTACAGCAGCAATGCCAACCACCAACAACCTACGAGCCCGTACCGGAGCAGCACTGTCCCGAAACCTGCGAGGGAGAACATCTACAACGGCGCCTACTCGGTTGGAGAGAACCCCTACGACATACCTCAGCCTCACAGCGGGGCTTATCGGAGCGCCTCTGTCTCCTCTGTGAATGCGAAGGAGCATCATTACACCAGCTGCGCTCTGTCTGAAAACCCATACTCCTCGCCGCAGCCTTACAGCCCTCGCCAGCACAGCACTTCCTGTCCAGGCCGCGCACATCGCCACACGAGCGGCAGCAGCGGCAGCAGCAGCGACCAGTCCTGTCGTAACAACAACAACGTAGCTGCGGCGAAAGCGCGGTTTTACGGACACGGCGTCACCACCAGCTACGGGGAGATGTGTTACCATGACAATAGCTTGGTGTCTGCATCTCTTGAGGCTCTGATCCAGCACCTGGTTCCCACAGTGGACTACTACCCTGACGTACGTTACAGGAAACATGGTCTTTTTGTGAGAAACGGAGTGGTCTAGAATAGACGAGTCTGAGAAAAGAGGTCGGCTGTCCTGGCTGTGTTGACCTTTCTCTTCTTGTTCTTTCCTCCTCATCAGAGGTCGTATGTGTTCACTTTCCTGCTGAGTTCACGCCTCTTCCTCCCCCCCTACGAGCTCATGACGAGGGTTTGTCACCTGTGTGTGGAGCAGCAGCGGTCTGGAGATGCCCTGCTGGATAAGGTGGGCTGGCAACACACACACACACACAGGGCTATAATTTGCTTCTCTTCTCGTCACACTCACTCTCTGCTCCCACACAACCTTCCACCCACTATAAAATCCACAAGCTCGCTCACCCACATGCTTCTTTCTGAGAGAAAGTATTTATCTGGTTTTTTTTTTTTTGCCCAAGCAAATAAAATCCAGGCAAGGGAACACTCGGAAACAGAAACTGCAAAGATAAAATAAATAATGGCAGAATATGCTCTTAGAAAAACAGCGAGCTGTGGCTACTCTTGCGTGTTTTAAAAGATATGAGGGCCATGCCGTTTAGATTATTGACCAGAGAGAGATTTACTCATAAGATAAATCAAATCATGCCTGCCTGAGTGTCACTTAGTGCGCCATCTGATGGTTTTCAGATTCGTTTCCGTGAGGTGGCCCCTAAGCTGGTGCAGCTGCTGACCGAGTGGACTGAGACGTTTCCATACGACTTCAGGGACGAGAGGATGATGCGCTGCCTTAAAGACATGACGCTTCACGTGGCCCGAGGGGACGAGGTTAGCGTTCAGAGCTCCTGTAGTTAAAACTTCTCATGCAATGAATTTGCAGTAATTCAACATAAATATCTCAAGTTCATTCTCACCTCCCTGTCATAGTTTTCATTATTTGTGCTGTCTGTGTCACGCTGCAGTACTCTTGGCGAGCCATGCAGCAGATGACCCAGCGTCTTATCAAACGCCTCTCTGCCCTCGGCCAATACGAGGAGGCTGTGGCAGCGCTCAATGTGGTGGCAATGGAGCGTCCCGCTTCCTTGAAGAGCAAGCAAGCATCGGCTCAGCGGAGCGACGTACTGAGCGTGTGCGACGATCCCTTCGTCCTCGCCCAGCAGCTTACACACATTGAACTGGTAGGAAGTTGGCGTTAAAACTTGGGTGCCTGTGCTTATTATCGGATTCTGTAGAGAGAAATTTTTTTCACTCCTTCAAAGCACGTCTGTAGATTATATTAATGAGCTTTTATGATTGTCTGTCTTATGCTATTGTCATTGTCTTAATTGTTTTTATGTTCTGTTTTCTGCCCTCAGGACCGACTGAGTTTTATTGGTCCCGAGGAGTTCATCCAGACGTTTGCCATGAAGGATCCTCTGGAGAACCATAAGGTACAATTGAGTTTGAATGAAAAAACGCTTAGCTTAGCTCTACCTCCAGCGTTTTAGATCGAGTTTTGGACAAACAGCTCACAAAAATTCCCATCTTCTCACTCAGGAACTTGCAGGCTCAGGTTTACTTTTCATTTCATTATTTGCTTTTTTCCTTTTGAACTTCTACATGATAAAACTGGAGACATGAGGAGCTTGTGCAAAGTCATATAAATGAATCTCATTCCAGTCACAATTAGCAGATAGATCTAACAGCTACGGCTTGCTGCGTGCAGTTTTACTGTGTAAAGACGGCTTGAAAATACAGTAACATGACCTCTTTATAATTATCAGCATCAAAGGACTGCAGACGATTGCAGTTATTTTGAGTCAATTTTTATTGTTTTGATTTGAAGTATATTCTAGGCCTGCTTTGGGTGTAATTTGTGGTCTGCTTCAGTTGAAGTAAATATGCTTTGGAAACCACATCAGAGAATCTACTGGCAGATAGATAACAATTTGTGCAGTGTTATTTTTAACATAGCTCAGACACAGTATGAAAAAGTCCTTTTGCATATGTCTAAGTGAATCTGAGGGACCTGTAAGGGAGCTGAAGGGTCGTATTCAATCACTGCTGCTGGGAACAAGTGCTCACCCACTGTTTGTAGCCGTGCTCCAACCAGTGCTGTGCCAGTTATATAAGACCCACTTTGTATAAAAGAGCAGTTGAGTCAGCGAAAGGGGTCCTGAAGTGTAGAAGGGGAAGTTTGGAGTGGAGTGGGCTGTCGCTGTTGTGTAAGCATTTAATAGAGCCATGAATCTCTGAGATTACATCATCACGGACAAGTCAAATTTATTTATACAGAGCTTTTATAATGTTTGTTTAAATAAAAGGGCCTCTGAGAAACAAGTTCTCCACAGAGTGTCCTTATAAAAAAACAAAAAAACAAAAGGCACCAAAGTAGATGTAAATGAGATGAAAATAACAAGCAGACACGTCACAGGCTTCAGTGCAGGTCCAGAGGTTGTGTGGGTGTGAAGGCTAACAGGATCCATTAGCAAAGGAAATTATAGAGGAGCAGCAGTCTGTCTCCTTCTATTTCTGATTTATAAAATAATTTATTGGCTAACCTTAAGAAGATTATGCCGATGATGCTGAATCTCAGGGAACAAATATTAATAGAAGACCAACAAGTAGCCAAAAGGTACATGGAAACATTAGCTTGACTGATATGAGGAAAAAGTAAAACAAAGCGGAAATTAAAACCTAATTAAAGAATTGAGCAGACCTACCTCCGAGCAGAAACCTCAATAACAAAAGGGTATTTTATTAGATAATTAAAATAGATAAGATCTATAGAAAACATATATTTGAAAGATTGTTAAGTTTGTCTGTAGTTGAAGTTGTTGGCTATCTGTGGATAAACATTGTCAGTAAAAGAAAAACAGATACACAGTAACCAATTACTTTAGAAGCATGGAAAAAGCTGGAAAGTGTTAGCTATGGCAGTATAACTAGCTTAGCGTATGAGTTGAATTATTAGCTAAAGATAATAGATAAACACTGGATATAGCTCGCTAAGATTATGCTAAAAGGTGGAGATTACTAGCTAAATGTAAACTTAAATAGCTAGGTAAAATCTAGTATAAGAGATTGTTGGTTAAAGCTGTGGATAACCTGTTGAAATTTTCAGTTACAGAAATTGATAAAATGCAAATGTTAATCATGCCTTAAATTTAAACAGAGGGCAAACATTAAAATAATAAGCCAAAAGCTTTGGTTAAATGCCGCGGACCGTTTGCTAGCTAAAAATGATAGATGATGAGCTGAAAGTAGTACAGATATAATTTAACCTCCTAGGACCTGGCATCCACATATGTGGACATCACATTTTGGGTTATTTAGACCAAAATACAAAATTTTGCTCTACAAGGGCCTGATATCCACTTACAAGGACAATATACTGCTAGTGTTCTATCGAAATTTTAAACGAATATCCTCATATGTGGCTCTGATTTTTCTTAGAAGGAAAAATCTGGTAAAACAAAAATCTGGTAATTCTTTGTTTTTACATTCATCGGGTTCCAATCAGCCCAAATATCAAAGAGAAATTAAAAATGCATGCTGTGGAAGAGTTCGGGTCTTAGGAGGTTAATGTAAGTTCACATTTGAACGTGAGTGATGGAATTTATGAAGGTGTCAGAGCTTTAGGGGTCCATAAAATGAAAGAGATCTAAGTTCTAAGATCTCATTTAATTTCGAAATGGTCCTTTCTGTGACTCACAGTTTTAAATGTTTAACTTCTTTCAAAAATAATGAAATACAGACAAAAATGCACTCAGATCTAGACTTGTTCTTTGTTTTAATTATGCCATAATTTGTGTTTCAGGGTTTCTTTCGGAAACGTAAAACTAGCAACCTGGAAGCTTACGTCAGCTGGTTCAACAGACTGAGCTATCTTGTGGCCACTGAGATCTGTATGGTAAGTTGTTGTGATTCGTTTTGGACCAAGGAACGCCTTTGAATGCACAGCTGAACTACAAACCACTCTTAGATTCTTACTACACTCCAAAGGTGCATAATTTTGTACATATATTGAATTTGTACTGACCTGCTCTGTTTGTTCTCTCATTTAAGCCGATGAAGAAGAAACACAGAGCGCGGATCATAGAGTTCTTCATCGATGTTGCTCAGGAGTGTTTCAACATTGGAAACTTCAACTCTCTCATGGCCATCATCAGTGAGTATTTGACGGCACACATACAGCTCGTTGGCTCGATCTGACCCCGTAAGTGCTCTGCATTTACTCACCCTTTCTCTGTGTCCAGCTGGGATGAACATGAGTCCTGTCGCCAGACTGAAGAAAACCTGGAATAAAGTCAACACGGACAAGTTTGAAATTCTGGAGGTAAGGACAATTGGCATGCAGCAGTGAATCCTGTGTAGTGTAATGTAAACTTAAGATTTCAAGTTGCTCAGGATTTCAAACCCTCACCATGTGCAAACTCATGCCTACACGGATTTGCGTTTGATGGCCGTCTCCTGTGTGTGCTCTCATTCAGCACCAGATGGACCCATCCAGTAACTTCAGTAACTACCGCACTGCGCTCCGCGGTGCTACCCAGAGGTCTGAGACCGCACACAGCAGCCAGGAGAAGGTGAGAGAGCACCTGGGATTTACTCTGAAAATAAAAAGCTCCAGGTGGTGAATGTGTACGTAAATGAGCTGGTGTGTTTCTCCTCCAGATTGTGATTCCTTTCTTCAGTCTCCTCATTAAAGACATCTACTTCCTGAATGAAGGCTGTGCCAGCAGGCTGCCCAATGGACACATCAACTTTGAGGTTAGGACACATTTCAGAAGATTATGTTGTTTAAAGGATTAAAAACGGTCAGATTTGTAGCAGTACAAGTTCAGGCTTTTACATGTGATGTTGTGACTCCCCCTTGTGGCTAAAAAGATCAATGCATTTTCCTTAATGATGCTTTTCTTTCATCTGCCCATTATAATCGATTGTACAATCTGTCTCCACAGAAACTCTGGGAGCTTGCAAAACAGGTGAGCGAGTTCCTGGTTTGGCGTCAGGTTGTTTGTCCGTTCGACAGAGAGCGGCGAATCCTTCAGTACCTTGTCACAACACCCATTTTCACCGAAGACGGTCAGTATTCAGTCTCCCCTGCGTTTTGGAGATGTCAATCATACAAATGTTTGCTATAGTTTGTCAGCTTTAGGAAACAAACAAAGCCATTATTGTTTATCTTATTGTTGCAGAGCTGCATCTGGCTTCATATGAGAGCGAAGGACCAGAGAACAACATGGAGAAAGACAGTCGCAGGTCACTTCGGTAGGTGTAGACATATGTGCACACACCCACATATCCCAAACATTGTACTAATGCAAAAAAGGGCAATTTTTGAGTGTAATAACACTGGTTACTTATCTTGTGTATTTTAGATCTTCGCTTCTCCATCGAGAGAATCGGACCTAAGGCCAGGGAAATCTCTGCTTTAAAGACTGAAATTGAATCAGGTGTCTTAAAGCTACAGGTTTCTCCGTTTTATAATATGGACACAGAAGATTCTTATGGTCACAGTTAAGATGTTGGACTTAAAACAAGCTGGGACCACATCCTGCCTATATTACTGTATTTGGGCTTTGAGATCACAAGGAGCACTCCACAGAACTCATTCCATAAAATTCATCCAGTGCCAAAGAAGCCCATTTTATGTTATTATTGTAACCTCTTTTCCAACAAGTCTTCATGGATTTAAATCATTTATGAAGCCAATGATTCTCAAGAAGAGCCTGGATCAGCTGTGCTGCTTCTGTAAAATCAGCTCTGTCCAAGGCGCTCAGAGAATATCAGACGACTGGCCAGAGGTCTGCAGACTGGGTTTATACCTCCAGCGGTTGCCACACTGGCCTCATATTGTGGATTGACTTACACGCTGAAGGGAAGGTTTCATCTCTAAACGAAGTCATCGTGGACCTAAATGAGTTTCAAAGCTACATTAACGCTCCTTGCCTGCAGATGTCCTTGCTGAGGACCACAGAGATTTGAAATCTCAAAGGAAAGGACTGACTTGCATCGATTTGCGTTATAAATAACGGGCTAACAGCTGCTTTTAAAAGTGGTGTTGCTGCTTGTCTTGTTGGATGCCTCAGTTTTAATGCTAACACCTCGAGCAGAACCTGCACCACATCCACTCCATTAGCTCCCACTTTGCACTGTCATTTGTTATCTTTGTGTAATGGAAGCTCATAATACGAGGCAGTACATCAGCAACATTATTCCAGCGTGCATTGACACGGTGCTTTTATCAACCACATGTTATTCAGTGCTAAGCATTTTGTGATGTGCACACTTTGACTCTGGTGGTGATGCAAAACTGTGTAAGTGACAGCAACATAATAACCATGCAGACTACATCAAAATGCACTTCAGTGTGTTCTTGTGTAATATAGGCAACTTTCTATGCTATAGTATTAAGTCGTATTTTGTATCAAAAGGCTTTTTTTTTTTTTTTTTTAATGTACTTTATTTGATGTTCTGCCAGGAGCTTGTTTTTTTTGGCTGGTTTTGTGTTAAGCTATCAAACACCAGTTTACATATTAAAAAAAACACTATTTTGTGTGTGTGTGTGTGTGTGTGTGTGTGTGTGTGTGTGTACAGAAACAGGAATTTTTATTCTTCTCATCTCAGCTGTGTTGATGCGTGTGTGTGATATGCGATGTGGTTCTTTGAAATCCACTTGTGAGTGCTGTGTTTTGTCATTTTATTTGTCATATATGCTACTTTTTTGTGTATCTTTTGTGTCATCAGTCAGGGTACTTGTACTGAAGGTCTTTGTGTAAAGAGAATGATCTATTTTCTTTCAAATAAAAGAATCATGAAAACACTGCTCCTTTTCATGCATGGAGACTCCTTTAGTTTGGGTTTTTTAGTAAAATACAGATTACAAATAGTAGGGTTAATCAATTTGTGTTCTAGTAGCTTTAATTTTAGTGTTGTACGAACACCTTGCAGCATTTAAGGACAAAACATTTAAGAAAAATTTCTGCAGCCGAATACAAATTCTGGTGACTATGTCAGGCACACAGCTTGTGCTGCTGTGCTTCATTTGGAGCTGTTTGTGAAATGAGGCTCAGCAGGTTGCATACGTACAGAATTTCTTCGGCAGAGACTCTATATCACACTTACAGCATAATGTAAATAAAAGGTTTTGTGAAAACGAAGCACTTCCGGTCAATTTTTAACAATGACTTGGAACATAACCAGCTTCTGACCCGGTTATGTGCTCAGCATAGGTTACCACGGTAAAAAGAGAGCCAACTGTGACGCCACAATGTACATAAAGAGGTTTATTTACAATACAAAGTAATTCTTCATGTTGGATCGCACATGTTTGTCATCTTTGGCAAAACTGGCATGAAAATGGGAAAACTGAGCCTCGTGTTTGAACATCAGTGATTCTGAACTCTGGTGAAGTTGATGCAGCGGCCCTGGAGAAAACAAAGGAGACACACCATAGTCCGATTTAAACATTTAACCGCAGTCAAGTGGGAATGTAAAGTGATTTTAAATTCAACATGCTGTAAAAAAACACAACTTATTTATCCCACCCAAGCCTTGATGCACCACTAAAGACAAAAACTGCTTTAAAATAAAGTGGAATACTCTACAATAAACCTTTCATAACACATCCATTATTAAGCTCTGAGCCCACTGGGAGGTTTTTAAAACCGTGAACTCAAAGCCCCCAAAATTTATGATGAAAAGGCCCAAGTTGCTTCTAGCTCTCCCAGCAGCTCAGCTGACGGAGGATCGATACAGTAAATCCACGTGAAGTCTCAAAATAAGACTTAAACTAAACCATTAAGCAGCCTGTAGCTCATGTGCGCTGTTTCATGACACACTCTGGAGGCGTTGGCATTTAAACTGTTATTTATAACAAGCGAGTTGATACAGCAAGCTGTTATCTATCTGTTGTGCACATAAAAAAAAACAGCAAGATTGGCACTATATTATTATTATCTGTTATCTAATCAAATCACTGGGGGATCAAGAGGGTGGATCACTGATCTAACCAATTTGATGGTTGAATACTTTTGGCAAAACTCAGACTGGTGACAGTCCAGCTGGATGTAATGAGATTTTTTTTATATGATAACATGCTGAATTGATAGCCGTGTTTCTCGTAAGCTTTTGTAATAATGCTGCTGATATTTCTTGCCTTGTCCTGAGGTGTTGGCCTCATGATTGCCACTCTGTCATATTGTCTTCTCAGTAACGCCAGCAGCGCATCAATACGTCCCTGAAGGCAAAGACATTCAAAAACATTACAAAACAGGCAACTTACAAAGGACCTAAATATTAAAGAGATCGTTATCTCACCTTGATGGGGGTGTACCATTTGGAGTGCGATGAGGGGTTGTAAACCGGAGGAGGCCTTGGTGGGGGTTGAGGAATGATGGGCTCCTCCACTTCCTCTGGCATAGTGACCACAGCATTTCTGGCCTTCTCTAGCCGGGATCCCTCCTCTGTGGACCCCTTCTGGCCCCAGCGCACCTGCAACATGTGGGCACAACTGACTGAGACAGCTAACATTACTGCATCTTCACTATAGCAACATTAGCAAATCAACAACAAAAGCTTAGCAGTAAAACCTTTTTTTTTTTTTTTAAATTTACCTCCATGCGTTTGATGCCTCCAGCACCCCTGCCGCCGTAGTATGAAGCATCCACTGTAGGCCACCTGTGTTTGGGCAAAGGGTCTTCTTCTGGCTCCTTAAACACAAAGTTTTTTAAAATATTTGAATAAAGTTTTATTATATTCAAAATACAAAATTATATAATACTATTCTAAAACATTCCTTTGCTAAATACTTTATATTGAGCTAAAGAGCAACAGTGTAGCCACTGGAAGAAAAAAAAAACTGCCAACCATGAGACAAAATTTTAGGTTAGTATCTTGAAATTTCGCCTTAATAACTCAGAATTACTCAGAAGTTTGAGAAAATAACTTGAAATTTTGAGTACATACGAGATAATATAATTTTTTTAATAATAACTCCAAGTTTGGACTTGGAATCTACCCGCATGATACATTTCTTCTCAAAATTCACACAGGAAAACATTTATGCCACCATGATTGGAAATGATTGGATTCGATGAAGTACATGAATGTAGTCAGTAGATGCTTATCCACAAAGAGAGCCTGAAGACTTTTATGTAATAAGCATAAAAGCTTCGTTGTAATAAGTACTTCCATTTTTTTTAAATCAAGCAATTAAAAACAGAGAGAAAGGTTTTGTGTTGCTGATCAGTCTATAATCTATAGATCCAGTGGATTTACACCAAAGGTTCAGCTGCAGTGGTGGGATATTTGTCATGCAAAAACATAACTGCATTTTTTAATTTATTTATTTTACAATGAGGGAACTTTGCCTTCTGACTCATGCTCGATGAATAAAATCTGCCACCAAACCACTTCTGTCGGCTCCTTCTCCCCAGCTCCACCTACGCTCCTTCTGTATTTGCCCAAAATTGGATTTTCTCACTGCTTTTACTGCCAAAATGGCAACGAGTGGTAAAAAAATCAAAGCGTCCCTTCAGTGATATGAAGTCCTTGGAAAAAGAAAATATGGCTTTAAAAAAAACAGTCAGTGGAGTACTCACAATCACAGGGGGGGGAGGAGGGGGGCGAGAGGGAGGGGGGTCTCTGATGACCTGCGAGAAACGAAACATAAATCTTATACAAAACAATAATGACATATATCTTTGACAGAAAGCAGTCTATCTGCTGAAAGACTTGCAGACTTTGTCACGGCGGTGTGCGTCGGTGTGAAGATGAGGTAGACCCACGAGCAGACACGGTGGAGACAGAACTAGGTTTCCAAAAATAAAGCGAGCCTTTATTGTGGCTGATGGCATGACAAAAACACCAGGGAACACTGAAACTGGGAAAACTAAGGGGACTAAGAACACTGTGTAAACTAAAAAGACTATGACACTCTGTGAAAGAACCATGAAAAAACTATGAACACAGAGTAACTAGGCAGGCTGTGAAACACAGTGACACAATAACGGAAACTATGAAAACATGAGGTGAGGATAACAGACGATCTGACACTGACTGAGCGGAAACACACAGACTAAATAGACATAAGGAATGATCAAGGGAAGAGTCACATGGGGAAAACAGCTGACAACAATTAACATAATGACAGGACAGGGGACGTGAAAGTAAATACAATAAACAAAAAACACAAGGCTCTTTCAAAATAAAACGGGAAACATAACGAGTCCCAGACTTGACTCGAACTTGACAAACAAAGAAAACTTGGACATGAAACATGACAGATAAACACACGAAGACTTAACATGACAATCTGACACAGAAAACTTCACACAGGGATGAGACAGATGGGGAGCTTGATAAATCATGAACTAAAACTGTAACCTAGGCATGACAGAATGTAACTAGAAAAACTGAAATGAAACTAGACTGAAACGAATAACAAAAACATCAAGAAACTCAGAATACTGGGTCACATGACCCAGGACATGGACAGACTTGTTAACACTGATGTCTGTTTATTTGTGTTTGGTGCTTATGGCCACCAAACACAAATAAACAGACATCAGGTGTGATTTACTCTTTATGCGACATCTCATCGCTGTGATCTTTTGCATTTAACCTGCCGAGGGACTGCAGATGCAAATGAGCTTTAAGCTTATTCAGTGCACCAAATAATAACATGTATGGTTATAGTGCACACGGCCCCATTTCAAACTGGTGCCTTTCACTTTACATTCATTGGACATTCAATTCCACAACAATTCATAATTGCAGTATCCGACTCAAACACCTCACTACATTTACTAGTTCCTGTGTCCTTCTGTATTTCTTTTTTTATATGCTGCTTTTAAAACGACTGCCTTCAAAATGAGTTTTGTTGTACAAAAATGCACAAGGACAAAGCTCACCACGGTGCAGCAGAGAGGCCAGAACCACCAGAGCAAACCCAGGCCCAGCAACAGCAACAAAGCCAACAGGAACCAGAGCACCCAGGTCCCATCTGACTGCAGAAAACACACAACACAACATTATTTGATCTTATTCTGTAATCTATCACAGTTACGTCAGTATGCTCTCCTGTACCTACACAAAAAAGTGTTGTATCTAAATTAAATAACAGAGGGCAGTGTGACATCATACATGCAGGTAACTCCTTCAAAACTGTTCGTGTTATACAGAATTAATGTTACTCACACATGTTGTGGCATAGATGCTCATGGGACTGTAGATGTAGGACTTTCCATGGTTTAAGCTGACCAGCACTTCAACTGATCTGTGAATAAACAGAATCACAGAACACATCATGAGATCTAGTCCCTGTTCAGAGCTCAGTGTGACACTATTGGCACTTTTACAGTTAGAATCATAGTAAAACGTGTGTGGGGTAGTCTCAAATGGATTGATTTAAATATAATTATAGTGTCAAATCATCAAATTATTATAAAGAACCAGGAGTTGCTGCAATAGGGAGTCACCATCATTTATATTCTTATCAAGTTTTGACCAGACTCCCTTATTTCTAAAGGTTGTTTGCTTTTGCAAATGCTTTTTTAACTTCATGTTCAACCCAACTGAGACTTTTCCAGCTGTGAGGGCTGAGGAGGAGAAGTAGAGAGAGAGGGATTGACTGTTTGAAGTGTAGAAGTCAAATCAACCACTCACTCTTTAAATGCCACGCTGGTCAGCCCGACTTCTGTCCATCCAACACTTTGACACAGTTTTACTGTAAACATTGTGCCTGTTTGCATTTTCAGAGAACAAATCTCAACATCAGTCAGATGAAGAAATGCTGATGAACTACAGTCTTGTAAAAAACTAAGTACACGTCGTGATTCTTAACAACAAACATTTGTACAACCACTTTTAGCAGCAATGACAAATTCTTATCTGTATAATGTTATCGGTCTCTCACATTGTTGTGGAAGAATTCTGACCCACACTTCTTTACAACATTGCTTCATTTAAAGTTTTGGGGGCATTTGTTTAAGCACAGTCTTCTTAAGGTCCCAACACAGCATGCCACTCAAGTCTGAACACCTTGAGCTTTTTCTTTTGCTGCTTTTCTTGCAATCATTGACCCAATTTCAGCCGAGCTTTAGCTCTTGGACAGACGGCTTTAACGTTGACTCTGGAATGTTCTGGTATAACGAGGAGTTAATGGTTGACTCAGTGACTGCAAGATGCCATGGTCCAGTGCCCAAACCATCATTCCTCCACCACTATCCTTGCTTGACAGTGAGTAAGAGGTGTTTGTGCTGATATGCTGTGTTTGATTTTCGCCAGACGTGGTTCTGCGCATTACAGCCAAACATCTCCACTTTGGTCTCATCTGTCCAAAGCACATTCTTCCAGAAATCTTGTGGTTTGTCCAGATGCAACTTTGCTAACCTAAGCAGAGCTGGCATGTTGTTATTGTAGACAAAGGCATTTCTCCTGGCAACGAGCCCCAATCGCTTAGTCTTTTTCTAACTGAGCTGTCATTATTGCACAGTCTGACATTGGGGTGAATATACTGGGACGTCCACTCATCTCAGGATTTTGACCTTTGTGTTGACACACACCTTCAGACTAGCAAACTTGCAGAACTTCTAGCACTAATAATCAGTTAATCAAGTGCATTTGATTATCACCTGACTGCTACTTCCCCTTCTTAATTACATTAATTAAATGAATGCAAAAATTAAGGATGTACTGTAAGTCTTGTTCTTACCATTTAAAGTGCCTTGAGGTGAGATGCACAAGTTTATGAACACATGTTAGCGTTCATAATGAGGCTTTATGCATCAGCTTTTGAAAATGTTGCCACACCTACAGTGAACCTATTACATTCATGTGTAGAACCATATTTATAATCCTGGGACTTTTCTACATTATAGCTTTGCATGTTTCAAAATACAAAATAATTGTCATTTATCTAATACGGGACCTTTTGTGCTGCCTCATAGTTCATCATATAACAGAAACAAGTTATTTTAGCCCCCTTTGCTTTCTATCGAACACTTTAGCTCTGTCCACTCTCTGTGATGTCATACTATCATGTTTGTATCTGTTGATTTTCCTCCTGCCCCACTGTTGTTTTATTTCTTAAGATATCCTTGTTTTCATTGTTACATTCAGTCGTCAGTGTCATTCATATTTTCTTTAATCTCCTGTATGTGTGTGTGTGTGTGTGTGTGTGTGTGTGTGTGTGTGTGTGTGTGTGTGTGGTCTTGCCTTTCCCCTCGTCAGTTATCAGATGATCTGTCTGCCCACCTTCTCTTCCCTGTGCTTCTCATGCCCTATTTTGGAATCCTGTTTAGTCTTTTCTTACCCTTCCAACTCAGAGTTTCTCTTAAAGATTCAGTATTTGTTTATTTTCTGTGCCTCTGCATCCTGTATTTGGGCCTCCGCGTCAGGCTGCGACACACACAGAGATAAGTGCAGGAAAAACTGCCTGAAAAGCCTCTGTTTATTTAAATCGCATATAACCAGAAAAAAACATATAAATAAATCTAATAAAGAAGGAAACTAAAAAACCCTCCCAGTTCCCCCTTAAATTATTTTCCTGATATGGCACTTTTGATGACAGTTTCTCTTCTTTTTAATTAAAAGTCAAAATCAAGCTGCTTTCAGAGAAACTCTGAGGTACACATCATACGAAACAACACCCAGAGAAGGATTTTTCTTTCTTGGCTTTTTAAGGCAATTACAGGTACCAATAGGCTCCGTTTTTTGTTACACACACTGTGTTTGTGCTCACGTGTGTGTTGACTTACTGTCCGACCTCTTCTAGACGAACAGCTGGACAGAGCAGATACCCATCTCTCACTACTGTTGGCTTTTCAACTGAAAGGAAGAGGAGGCAAAGATGAACTCTGCAAGCCCACACAGGTGGAGGAAAAAGGTCCGTACTTTTCTACTTCAATTAGCTGCTTTGGTTTCTTGTAGCAGAGACACATCATTTAATTCATCGTTTAATTTTACATATGGCAAATTAGAAAAAAAATTAATCTTAATGTTATTGTGCAACTTCTTTGGTATGTACACAGGTTGAGAGACGCTACAAACAGAAGAAGCATTAAGCTTTTTGGCTGTTTTCTGTGACAAACTGACTGAATAAATTCAATTTTAAATTTGTAATTCGACTGCAAAAAGAAGTAAACACAAGAGATCCAGATACAGTTTTGTGTTATCTCCTCATGTCCTCTCAGTAACTCCACCCTGTGCCATTGATCTGGTAATGGACTAATGAGACAGATCATCTCCCTCCTCGTCCCTCCCTCTGCTCATGAGCACTCTGCTCTCATAATATCTCCTCTGTTCTCCAACTGAAGTCAATAAATAGCAGCCACTGTTTGCTTCTGGACGTCATGACTCTGATTTTCCACTGCACCCCCCAGAGATCTGCACACTATACCACATTTTCACTTCAGAATTTCACTTTAATCCTCGAGTGCTTTACAGTATCAGCGTGCAGTGAACCTGTGATACTGTTTCACTTCTTTAGCAATGCAAAGACTGAATCCTTAGCATTGGCATCTAAATGCTAGCTATGCATCAGGTGTGTGAATCATAAGTGTGTGTACTTTACTGACTGTGGGTCACTTGATTGATGGTGAGGGAACAGAGTACATTGTCCATCCTTTTGGATCCGCTGAAGCCACTTCCCCTCAGGACCACGTTGAAAGACTCTGGGAAACATCAGGTAGATCACATTACTCTGACAGTGCACTTGAATGGCAGCAAAGCAAAACAATAATTATTAAACATGAAACATTGTGATCAAAGTAAAGTGACTCTGTGAGGCGATGCTTTCAGCCACATCCTGGGTCCTGGATTTCTTTCTTGAGTCTTCTGGTTTCATTATTATTCTTGGAACATTTTCCTTAAGATTTTGTTCACTTCAAGTTCCAAAGAGCGGTACTACCACGAAAACTAAGTTGGATTTGTAATTATCCAGGTTGACAGTGAAGGAAGTTCACTTCTTACCAAGATATGCTTTTATCCAGTGCCTACTGACAAAGTAATTCTCCATTAATAATCTTTTTTTTTTTTTTAAATCAGTGAAATTGGTGTTGCAAGCAGACCTGTCCATGTTTGTGATTGGTGAAATTAGTTAAATATGATAAACACATTTGTGTGGATGCTTAGCCAGACTACTGATCATATGAGTGACTCCAGATCATGGAAAAAGATCCTGGGTATGTTGAAGTTGCTTCATAGTAAAGGTGCTTGAGTATTTGTGTGTTTTTAATGCCTGCTGAGTTCCTTCAGTGTTTCCCTGTTTTGCCTCCCTCTGTGCTGTCTATGCTGTAATGCTTTTTGTCCTCCCTCTTCTTGTTTTTTGTTCTTTCTGTGCCTTTTGGTTATTTCTCATTTCACTTTAAAAAATATGTTTTCTCTTGTGTCTCATTCAAGTTGTACTCTTGCTTCTTTTCCCTCCTTTGTGACTGTCGGCTCCCTGCTTTTCTGCTCCCTCCTGTGCCTTGTTGTTTACCTAGCTCCCAGCTTATATATACACCCATCAGGCTTAACTTTACGACCACCTGCCTAACAATGTGATGTTCCCCCTTTTGCTGCAAAAACAGCCTTGACCTGTTGAGCCATAGATGCCAATCTCTGAAAGTGTGCTGTAGTATCTGGCATGTAGATGTTAGCAGTCCTGTAAGTTGCGAGGGGGGGCTTTCATGGATCAGACTTGTTTGTCCAGCACAGATTGCTCGAATGGATTGAGATCTTGGGAATTTGGAGGCCAAGTCAACACCTGAACTCGTTTTTCTCCTTAAACCATTCTTGAAACCAGTTTTGCTTTGTGGTTGGGCACATTATCCTGCTGAAAAAGGCAAGAGCCTGCAACAATGCTTAGCTAGGTGCTACGTGTGAAAGTAACATCTACATGGCTGAACCAAAGGTTTACAAACAGAACATTGCCCAAAGCATCACACTGTCTCCTTCAGCTTGCCTTCTTCCCATAGCGCATCCTAGTAAGCACCTGCACCCAACCGCTGATGTGATATAAAAGGAACAATTCAGAAGCTCGTCTGTTGCATGGTACGCCACGGGCCACCCTTCGGTCTACATGTGCTGTGACCCGCAGTGGTCTCTGGACTATCATTTTTAACTGAGGTTGTTAAGTAATGTAAGATTAAAGATCCTACTGTTGTAGACTTTGTTATTTTTCCTTTATTATTCCATATATATATATATACATATATATATTCTTCATGCAACTCTATATGTTTGGACAAAAATAACAAACTCATTGGGTTTCATCATTACGAAACCACAAACACCTGTTCAAAATTACATGATAAAATTACATGAAGTTTTAAGACATTAAGACTACTTTGATTAAACTTACCATTCACACAAACACTCAGTGGCTCAATTGTGAAAACCTCAGAGCAAGTTTTCTTCAGGACCTGTGAGATACAGAGATACAGGACTCTGCATAAGCTCGCCATGCCACAGCCTGCACGTGAACGTTACTGCATGTCGCTGCATGGAGCGTAACCTCACCGAGTTCACCATGTCTTTGAGAGCATGAAAGCCGGACACAACTGGAAAGACTTGCTCTCTGCCGTCGGCTATTTCAGCAAGCTGTGGCCAAAGTGGAAACAGCAAAAGATTACTGATACAAAAAGCATTTCAAATTTCTGTTCTCATGTCTTTCTGCTTCTCAGGGAGGTTTTTGGCTTGTGCTTGGGCATTTAGGGAGGCAAAGTCTGCTACTAGGAGATTAAAGCTTTGGGGAGCTGGCTGAAGCTTTCATCTGCTGCTTTAACGATCGCAGGACAGGAAGTTTGCCTGGCCTTATTCAATTAGAGAATGATGTAATTACTTCCTCCTTTAGACCACAGATCGTCGGTCAGTCAGCGGGCAGAAAATCAGCCATGCCCTCTGACTGCTGAAGACATTACAGATCATATGTTATGTAAACTTAAGCACTTTAAATATGTATTAGTTCATGTTACACAAATTAAGAATGTCATTCAGACTGCTGAAACATCAACCAGAAATAAACAGGGCTGGGGATGTTCAGCAACAGATGCCACATTAATTGAAATATTGTTTAGATCATTTTATGATTCTCAGCAAATGTAATTATAGATTTTGCATTGGACTGTAAATCTTATTAGCACGAAAAAAAACCCCACAACAGAACAGCAGCTTTCCTCCCTCCTTTGTATTGCTTACAGTCACTGCAGTCAGTAGAAGAGTTTGCAGCTGCATAAGATTTCCTGCTTTTTCTTTTCCACCACAATCGTCTCTTTCAACCGCTCAATACTTGCACAGGAAGAAATCACAGCCTATCCCAACAAATAATAACTTCACATAAGCTGCCTGAGAAAATGTATTCAGTGTTTTTTGTTTTGTTTTACAAGAACAAATGTATCATGAACCACAAACTACAAATCCCTGACAGCTGCTTGCTGTTCAGCCCTTTGGAGGTTTTTGGATTGACACGAACAGATAAGCAAAAGGGGTCGAGGTGTGTCGATAAATCTGGGCCAGAAACAACAGCCCACTGAAGCTTTCGCACACTGACATGTATATTTACTCAGAAAGACAAATAAAAGGTGTTTAAACAAGAAACAATATCAGCAACAGTATCAAAGCCTTGAGAGTGTTCTCTTTTCCCAGTGCTGTATGGAAGAGGTAGAAAATGAAGCCCCCACACCTACCTGGCTATGGTCAAAGTCCATGACCCCGATACAGTACACTCTGGCTCCAAACTCTCTGGCTTTCATAGCCTGGGAATCACAAGAGGAAAACTTAAGCCATGATTCTACAGACATACAGTGAATCCATGTGACTTATAAAACATCAGAGTAGTGTTTTTTATTGTTACAGCTCAGCCGCAGCAAATGCTGTATATTTTAAATTACGATTAAGATTTCACAGCAAACAGTTTTGTTTGTCCAGCCAGCAGCAGCTTGTCCGGTTCATGCAACACGATACAAACGGAACAAACTGAGCCTTTCAACTTTTCTTTGGTTGAGATTTGTAACAGAGTAAAACAGAGAAGAGGGTATGAGAAGTATGTGAATTTGTGTGTTTCTTCAAACAGCCATGCTATCAAAGCTGCTTTAGGCTACTCCCTTATTCGCAAGGGGGGGTCCCCACCACAGAGGATGGCTCTGCATATCTGATATGGCTTTTTGGTTTTTTTACCGGATGCCCTTCCTGACACAACCCCAGCCCCAAAGGATTTCACTGCACTCACAACCTGTGCTATATGCTCACAACCCACATTTTGAGATGATATAGCACAAAAACAGCACATCAAGTGTCTTCAAATCCTTCCTGCGTGAAAGAACATTTGGTATTCTCAGGAAAAATTCAACAGGATGCTCATCATGACCTTCAACATAATATGGTTCTCAAATTTCATCCAGCTCCTCATTTACAGCATCTTCCACTAAGCCATTAGTGTGTGTGTGTGTGTGTGTGTGTTACCTCTTGTACACTCAGTTCATACGGGTAGATGTTCAGCTTGCCATCAGTAAGAACTATGATAATACTGGATGATGGTGAAGTTTGTGACTTCATTTGCTGTGATACCTGCCAAAAATACAGATTATTTAAATTAAAAAAAGCCCCAAAATAACAAACAACAATGAAAGGAAGCATCTGTAAGGAAAACAATGCATGGCAGGAAGTTGCAATACTAGAAAGGAGCGCGTACCGCTTTCAAACCTTCGTGCATGAACGTTTCACCGGCAGGTGTGATTTGGCTCAGCTTCTCCAGGCCTTCATCTATCTTAGATCTGAAACAAAAGCAATTCAATTTCAAAAAAAAGGAAAAGAAAGAAAGATTTACTGTCTGAGTGAAGCGGAGGAGAAGGATTATAAGGAAAAGGGAAATATATACCTGTCTCCAGTTAGTGGGAGAATTACAACAGCTCTAGCTGAAAAGACGATATAAGAAACCCTCATCCTGGGGCTGGAACACACACACAAACACACTTTGTGAATACACAAATGTATATTACATGTTAGCATCATATCATGATTATGCATTCCAGTCTTGCTTAAAATAAAAACACATCGGTATCAGTGCAAGCACTTTCTTACATTTTGTATGCTCACATGCTATCATGCAGTGACACATGATACACATGCTGTCAAACAAAAATTTAACAGTCAATTAAAACAGCATTGAGTCACTTTATAAGACGTCGCACAGAAAACCACAAAGATGGTGACAAAGCAGACACAGAGTCTCGCATTAATATCAATCCGTGACATTAGTTAACAAAACAGGGACTTGCACACCAGCCACAAGGCCAACGAGATGTCTCACCACACCCTTCTTTAACAATACTATATAATGAAACGGGGTAGCAGTTTGAGTTTATTGGATGACTGGTGGAGAGAGGAGGAGAAAAGATTTTTCAGCAGCTTCAGTACTCGTGGGTTTGCCATCTTTTTACTAATCAAGTGTCAGAGCAGGTTGTTCACTGATGACAGGGTTAGCCCTTTACACGCAAAACTGGTCTTCGGCAAGACGAAGAACGCACAACGGTCCCAATGACAAACCAGACAATTTACCATTACGCACGCTAAGTTTTGCAGCTGCGAAGCTTCATGTAGCCTGTGTTGATGAAATCTGTCCACACCGATCCTGATTTAAACACCTGCCAAAGTACACAAACTATTTTGTGCTACAGTAGATGTCTCCGGGACCACGTTATGCTATGATGACAGACGGGGAAAGCGGTTTGTGCCACAGTGGTGCAGCTGGTTGATACAAAAAAAAACATCAGTTAATAAATGTTAATAACATGGGAGAGTTTTGAGATGGGGAAGTGAGCCATTATCCCTGTGCCTTGTTCTACTGTGAAAGGGGGACAGGACTGCCGGTTGTGGTTGGCACCACCTTCAACATCTGCTGCATGTTTGGTTCTTATATTTAGCAGTCTGCTATTAAACTTAAAGATATCACACACACCCTCAGTGCTATTGCCCAGAGGGGTTTTGGAGCAGTTGGTTGCCTTGTGTGATGTCTAGTGCCTGAAATAGGCATGCCCTAGTTTCTGCTAGCCACTACTGTTTGAACCACTGACTCTGTTTCCTCTGTTCAACTTCTTGTATGTGCTTGAAGGGCACTCGAAAGCTTCCTTTAAATGTTCTACATTAAGTGTTTTTTTTACTATTTTCTGTAAGTTTTTATACAGAGAATGAGGAGATATTAATTCATTTGCTATTAATACTGGCAGAAAACAGCTACTCACCTAACAAACCTCCTGGTGAGCTGCTCCACAAATCCATAGATCTCATCCCAGTGTCCCCACACGCTGCCTGACCTGCAAAAACAGGCAGTGGCCGAGTGAAAAATCAAATGCACCCAAACAATGTGCTAAAATATCACTTCATTTAGCATTATTTAGCTTTATTACCAAGGATTCACAACTGCACTAGAGTTATATGAAAATACTTAATCAAACATATATAGTTTGATTCTGCATTTTGTGTAGTATTTTACTCCATAAACATATGAATTACAAACAGAAATAAAAATACAGTTAATAGAAATCTATTATTGTGCAAGTCTTTGCACCATTGCTCTTTTCTGTATATTCTACTAGGAAAATGTTTCAATACAGTATAAAACGCAGTTCTAACAAACTTGAAGTCGATATTTAGTGTGACCATCTTTATTCTAAAACACAGCCTGAGTTGTTCTTAGTCAGGCTGTCTGATCATTTCTTGAAGTAGTCTTCAGGATTAGTTCTCCAGGCTTCTTTAAAGAGCATTTAAAGCTCTTCTTTGGATGTTGGCTGCCTTCTGTTTTGTTCTCTGTGAAGATGATTCCACGCTGCTTGAATAATGTTGAGGTCCAGGCTCTGGGGAAGCCAATCCATGGCTTATACTGTTACACTGTGTTTTCCTCTGTCCAGGTATAATTCTACTCCACTGGCTATGTGTTTGGGATCTTTGTCATGCTGAAAAGTGAAGCTGTTGCTGATAAGATGCTTTCTAGGTGGCATTTTGTGGTCGCTCAAAATCTGATGGTGTTTTTCTTTGTTCATAATTCAATCAATTTTGGAAAGATCTCCAACACCACAAGCTGCAATGCAGCTCCAAACCATGACAGAGACTACATCGACTTTTACAGATGGCTGTAGACACTCTGTGTTGTGCCTCTCACCTGACCTCTGTACAGTGGGGCAAAAAAGTATTTAGTCAGCCACCGATTGTGCAAGTTCCCCCACTTAAAATGATGACAGAGGTCAGTAATTTGCACCAGAGGTACACTTCAACTGTGAGAGACAGAATGTGAAAAAAAAATCCATGAATCCACATGGTAGGATTTGTAAAGAATTTATTCGTAAATCAGGGTGGAAAATAAGTATTTGGTCACCTCAAACAAGGAAAATCTCTGGCTCTCACAGACCTGTAACGTCTTCTGTAAGAAGCTTTTCTGTCCCCCACTCGTTACCTGTATGAATGGCACCTGTTTGAACTCATCATCTGTATAAAAGACACCTGTCCACAGCCTCAAACAGTCAGACTCCAAACTCCGCCATGGCCAAGACCAAAGAGCTTTCGAAGGACACCAGGAAAAGTATTGTAGACCTGCACCAGACTGGGAAGAGTGAATCTACAATAGGCAAGCAGCTTGGTGTGAAAAAATCAACTGTGGGAGCAATCATCAGAAAATGGAAGACATACAAGACCACTGATAATCTCCCTCGATCTGGGGCTCCACGCAAGATCTCATCCCGTGGGGTCAAAATGATCATGAGAACGGTGAGCAAAGATCCCAGAACCACACGGGGGGACCTGGTGAATGACCTGCAGAGAGCTGGGACCAAAGTAACAAAGGTCAACATCAGTAACACACTACAACGGCAGGGAATCAAATCCCGCAGTGCCAGACGTGTTCCGCTGCTGAAGCCAGTGCATGTCCAGGCCCGTCTGAAGTTTGCCAGAGAGCACATGGATGATACAGCAGAGGATTGGGAGAATGTCATGTGGTCAGATGGAACCAAAGTAGAACTTTTTGGTATAAACTCAACTCGTCGTGTTTGGAGGAAGAAGAATACTGAGTTGCATCCCAAGAACACCATACCTACTGTGAAGCATGGGGGTGGAAACATCATGCTATGGGGCTGTTTTTCTGCCAAGGGGACAGGACGACTGATCCGTGTTAAGGACAGAATGAATGGGGCCATGTATCGTGAGATTTTGAGCCAAAACCTCCTTCCATCAGTGAGAACTTTGAAGATGAAACGAGGCTGGGTCTTCCAACATGACAATGATCCAAAACACACCGCCCGGGCAACAAAGGAGTGGCTCCGTAAGAAGCATTTGAAAGTCCTGGAGTGGCCTAGCCAGTCTCCAGACCTCAACCCCATAGAAAATCTGTGGCGGGAGATGAAAGTCCGTGTTGCTCGGCGACAGCCCCAAAACATCACTGCTCTCGAGAAGATCTGCATGGAGGAATGGGCCAAAATACCAGCTACTGTGTGTGCAAACCTGGTAAAGACCTATAGTAAACGTTTGACCTCTGTTATTGCCAACAAAGGTTATGTTACAAAGTATTGAGTTGTATTTTTGTTATTGACCAAATACTTATTTTCCACCCTGATTTACCAATAAATTCTTTACAAATCCTACCATGTGGATTCATGGATTTTTTTTCCACATTCTGTCTCTCACAGTTGAAGTGTACCTCTGGTGCAAATTACTGACCTCTGTCATCATTTTAGGTGGGGGAACTTGCACAATCGGTGGCTGACTAAATACTTTTTTGCCCCACTGTATATACAGACAAAAATTTGAACCAAAAGTTTAGATTCATCACTCTATAAGACCTGTTGCTACTGATTTTCAGTGTAGTTCTTGCATAATTCTGCATACCTCAGCCTTTTTTTTCTCTTTCCCTTCGTTAAGAATGCCTTCTTGTTAGCCACTCTTCCACTGAGATCATTTCTGATGAGGCTTCAGTGAACAGTAGATCCACTGACTGAAGGGTTGTCTCTCAGGTTCTGTATCAGGACTTTGCTGGATTATTTTCTGTTCCTTAAAGATACGACTTTCAGATACTGTTCGTCTGCTGGATAGCTTTTAAGCTTCCTCTTATCTAGTTATTTTTTTAAAGACACGCTGCACACCGAACTGAAGTATGTCAAGTTTTTGTTAAAAGTTATTTGGGAATCACCTTATTGCTGCATTTTTTGTAGAATCGGATAAAGAAAGAGACGGAAATTATCTCTTTGCAACAGGTTGCTAGTAACAAAGTAGTAAAAGTGGCTCTGTTTTAGGCTGTCTTGTTCATCCCTTCAGTTAGATCCCCCTTTATGCTTGAGATCAGTGTTAAGTGGCTTAACAAACAAACAAAAAAACACATCCCTCCGAAAACTAGACATGGATGGGACTGAAAATGAGTGAAAAAGTAGCCAGTGTCCAAAGAGAAACTCTGAAAGACCTTCAGAAAGCCTGGAGATCTACTGCTCAAAACTAGTAGGAAAACTGTAAGAAAAATGAGGGGTGGCTCGAGACATTCGCACAACACTGTACTTTTAACATTAACGACAATAATACAGTCCGATGCAAGGATAAAATGTAAAAACAAAGAGATCTGTGACAGAATTTGACTACATCATGTTTTCCAAAAGTTACTACATTTGCAAGCGGCAGAATAAACAGAAGAGGTGAAGGGTCCGTTTATTCTGCTGGTGCATGCAGACACACAGAATAAGCGGGGAGCAGGTTGATCTGTCGCTGTTGGGAATAACAGCATAATAAGAGTGAACTTTGTGGTCACTCCTGCAGTCTAGCAGAGGAGGAACTAAACATAGCCATACATGGAGAGGACTGAGTAAGTCTCTGCCCTGGGGTAGCAAGTATTTAATTAATTAATGAATTAATGCACGGGTAAAACAGGCTAGCCTTCATGACTCACCGGTCTAAAACAAAATAAATATCAAACGCCCCATCGCAAGAAGCGTCCTCTTCTTCCAGAGATGACGAACTCACACAAACAATTGCAAGGAGTAGGATTTTGCAGCATATCCACATGCGATCCATAACCTGTGCTTCAGACTACATATCAACAACGTGTTTGGGAAATGGAAAACACAAATAAAATAAAAATAAAACCAGTCAGTGCGGTTAAGGATAGTCTCTAATCTTCACAGTTTCATCCCTGCTCACATGTTGAATCAGTGGTGTGAGAGGGCATTTGGTATTTTCCCCTTGAAGCTGCATGTTGATCATGAAATAAAATGGGCAGGGCGCACAGCTGCTCACAGTGACGCTGTCAAACTACTGCCAATGAGACGAGCCCTCGGGACGAGACGAGAGCTTCCTCCCTCTGCACTTCCGGGATTCCTTATTCGGGGGGCGTTAACAAAAATGGCTTATATATTATTAATTAATTAAGAGTTTATAGGGACGCTAAGAGATAGCATGTTGAAGTTATTTTGCATTACATATTTAGACACTAATAAAGAAAGGGTGAGTAGGCAAAAGAGGACGGTTGTGTAAAAATATTTATTCACAAAAACATTTTCCTGATAAACTTTTTAACAACTTTTATTTTGAAGATAACTTCAGTGATCTTCCTGTTTGGGGTATTTGAGACGTTTTTTCATTGATATGAGTAAAAAAAGAACATATTTTGAAATATTACATTCGGCTGAGCTTGTTTTAGGAGCCTTTTCTACTATATAAACTCGAGTCTCTTCTTCTTCCTACTTAAATCGCTTCAAGATTTAGCAAAAAAGAGTAATCGGTAATGGCGTGTCTTGTTGTAATACAGGTCTAACTGACTCATAAATCACCCTTTCATGAGATGAACTTTATGCTTCGTGTCTCAAACAAGTGCATCGTGCTCTTGTAAATCTCTTCCAGATGGAAACAATTGAAAATGCAAACACAACGCCCTCGGTGCGCAGGGTTGATTTGTTGTTTTGCATGAACACTTGCATCTTCCTTCCAAGTGCTGAAATTAAGTCCCCACCTTTGCTCAGCGACACACGGAGACTTTGTTTTCCAACACAGTATATATAAACTTGTATAGTCTTTAACACCAGCCCCCCAGGAGCTTTAATCTTGGAGACTAAAAACATTTTTAATTCATTCCTGGAGTTCTTTTGTGAGCGAGTGCTGTAATCATGTGTCTGCACTCTCTGTAGGGATGTCCTCACAGCCTGTGGCTTAGTGTTAACTTTCAAGAGGATGAAGTCATGACAATGCAACTCTAATAACATACCAAAGTCACTGCGTCAGCGAAGAGGAATCTATTCTCTTCTGATGGCTGTTTAGGTCATGATCATGGTCCATGTTTTTGTATTTTATTATTTTTTATGTGGGTGTGGTTGGAAGAGGAGACAGCAGGGCTCTGGATGTTAGATGCTCCTACTGACAATACTCCGATAATACCAACTCAAACTGGATTTTATTTATTGTTTCAAGTTATAGTGGAGACCCCAAATTTTCTAAAATCTCGAGCCATCATCTATTTCCCATTTTGCTTGGAAATGGGAAAAAAGAAGAAGTGACTTATCGAAACACATGCAAACATAAACTGAAATACAGTAATAAAAGGCAAAATCAGAGTTTGTACAATTCTTATGAGCTTGAACGGTCAATATTTGGTGTGGTTACCTTTATTTTCCTACACAGCCTGAACTCTCTTTCGCTTTCTTGTAGTTCAGGAATAGTTCTTTAGGCTTCAGAAGGACTTCCACAGCTTCTTCTTTGGATGTTTTCTGCCTTGTATTTTGATCTCTAGCAAAATGATCCTGCAGTGCTTCAATAATGTTGAAGTCTGAGCTCTGGAGAGGCAGTAGATTAAGAAAAAGCATCCAATCTCCAAAGAAAGACTAAAAGACCTTCAGAAAGGCTGGAGGCTCAAGACCATCCATTAATTTTCTTATTTCGTTCAAGATCATGGCTTGCTCAAGACCACTTTCTTGGAGATTTTGGCTCTGTAGCAAATAGATATCAACATCACAAAACAGCTATTTGCTTTAATATTTCACAATTTTTAAATAACGTAAAGCAGCTGCTAAAGGATTTGTCATGTTCAGGCATTATGGTAGGATGATGTTTGACAATTTACAAACATGGGTAAGAATTGTAGATCTGAGAAAATGAAAATAACTGCTGTAGTTTTTGGTTTGTTTGGTTTTTTTTCTCGTGGGATGCTGGTAAGACTTAAACAATGTGCAACAGTCTCAGTGAAAGCAAAAAGTCAGTATTTTTTAGGTGTGGTCACCAGTCAAACTTATTAAATAAACAAGCCGCATTATAATTAAATGGTCCACCAATGCTTGGGCGTGATGCCTCTTGGGAAGTGTTCAAACCGCTAAAATAAAAGATGCAGTTTGAAATGCATTCCTTTGTAGAGAACAAGGCCTTAATTAACCTACATCAGTAATTAGGATACATTTCCACAAATTATTATTATCATCATCGTTGTTGTTGTTGTTGTTGTTTTCATTTCAAGTTTAATAAAACACCGCAGGGTGAAATTCTCCGCAGCCACCAGTTGGTGGCAGCATTGTGCCGTTTCATTGTTTACCATCAACGTCAAAAGAAGAAAGACAGGTTTTGCGGGTAGTGTGTCTGTTCACTAAAATGTAACATTATTACTGACGTGTCAGGTTAAAAGCCATCCAGATATGGCTGAACTGTGTGAACGGGGACATCGAAAGTCGGAGTGGGACTAATGGTGAGTTCTGTAACCCCGTTTCACATCACTTTAGCGGACTAGCGTGCGCATTAGCTAGCATGGCCCAACAATAACAAACGGATTGACGTGCGAGTCGGGCACGCTAGTGTGTTTAGTTTGCTGTTTTAAGGGGTTTAGTTATAAGGGAGAGATATGCGGAGAGCCTGTGGACTTAACTGAGAATGTGGTGCTGGTGGTGGTGAGATTTGAGAGCTTTTAAGGAGGTAGGGTTAGGGAATAGATGAATACACACACACAAACGACGGTAACCCTGATCCTGTAGATATAACATAATGTCAGCACTGATTTCAGATAGAGGAGGACTTGTTTTACCATCCTAGCACACTCCCTTATAAAGCCTACCTTTCCTTTTTCCATATGCAGCCTTAGCCTCCCTCAGCTTGCCTTACACCGCCAGAGGAGCCCCGAGCAAGATGCTGCTGAAGATGCCCCAGAAGCTGCTGAAGACTGCCCACTACATAGAGCTGGGCAGTTATCAGCACTGGCCGGTGCTGATACCCCAAAGGATACGACTGTACACTTACGAACAAATCCCCCTCTTCCTGAAGGAAAACCCCTACATCACAGACGGCTACAGGGCTCACCTGCCCTCCAAACTCTGCCTGAAAAGGTGCTGGGAATACTGCAAAATCAAGCTTATGCATTTCACCTCTGGCCTTTACTGTTATTTATCTTTCTTTGAGTTGCCCAACTTTGTAGATATAAATATATAGCATTACAGACCAGAAGGGGGAAAATTGAGTGATTATATCCATACATTTGCACATAAACCATGCACATGCAAACATCCTGCACATTTCTTTTGCAGTATTTTTATTCTGTCCAATGAGACGGTGAATATCTGGAGCCACCTTTTGGGTTTCCTGCTGTTCTTCTCTCTGGGAGTCAACGACCTCTTGTCTGTCCTGCCAGCTTCTGGAGCCAACAGAGAAGACTATGTCATCTACGCTATAGGACTCTTCTGTTTCCAGGTAAGTTGTGTGTATGTATGCAAGATGGTTTTTGAGCTTCCTGTGAGCTGGTTTTAATGATTTGTTTCGTCGCTGCAAAATTACAAATCACTTTCTTGATTTAAAAATAATCATCCCTCCAGTCATAACCATAGATCAATAAATGACATAATTAAATAATGTTGAAAATAGGAATAAAAATACCATAAAAACAGGATAAATGCACATGTCATTCAGATTGTAGCATTAAGCAAAATGTATATGAAAGAGAGTGCTGTGTAAACTAGTAGCCTGCTAGTAGTTTGATTGCCTCATATTTGCATAGAGATTGAAGTTGTTCAATTGCTTTTTGTCATTGTTTGTATAGTAAACGACTAAAACTACAGTTTTGAGCTGCTCCTTATGGCTGATCACCTGAATCCATCTCACCCTATCGCTAGCATCCTACTCTGTCATGCCAATCCTCTGCATGTCATCCTCATGGCATTCTTTGCCATTGTTGCTCCCTGATCAGCAGTCTATGGCCCAAGCTGATTCTAAAGTCTTTTCTCTTTCCTGCATTTAGTTAAAGAGAGGGCTGTTCACTATTTATTTGCTTCAAGTATAACACTCAGCTTCACTCATCGTCAGTGCACAAGTATGAATGCAAACGGTGACACCACCCACCAGGGCAAAGGTTGTGCAGGGAGTCAAAACTTGGCAAAAATCCACCTTAATTCCTGTGAGGGCATGTCCAGACAGTGCATTAATCAGGCAGCTGTACACTTCTCTGTGCAAAAATAAAGCACTTTCTCATGAATGTTTTCTCATGATTCTTTTCTTATTGTGCATTTTTTGTAATGAATCTTTTAGCTGGCATGAGATGTTTCTGTTTCCAGATATTGTTTGTGAAGCAGTTTTATTTTACCAGGGTAGCTTTGTGCAATTGCATGACTGAACAAACCTATTAACATAGGTTTCATGTTTCTTGCTACAGGTGCACTCAGGTCACTGCCACCTTCCCAGGTGTGTAGATAGAAGTAGCTGTGAAGTTTAGAGTTCCTGTTGACAGATAGCGGATTTTGACATTTTAGCTGTGTATTTGTTTATGTTGTAAGTTTCACTCGCAAATGGTTTGAAATCTTTTAATATAGTGAATAACTAGTCAGTGTAATTCTTATGTAGGTATAATGTACCCATGTGGTAAAGGAACACAAAGTTTTTCGTGTAGTCACAAATGTGATTAGCTTGATGGATGCATAAAAATGCTCTATACGTAAAGAAATTGTCGAAAAACATTTGCATCTGGTGCTGTGTGCTTCCCTCTCAGGTTTGCATGCTGTGTTCAGTGGGGTATCACCTGTTCTCGTGTCATCGATCGGAGAAGACTTGCCGCCGCTGGCTGGCGTTGGACTATGCAGGCATTTCTGTTGGCATCCTGGGCTGCTATGTACCTGGGATCTTCTACGCTTTCTATTGTAATGCTGTAAGCACAAACATTAGTATCAGGTTGCTGGCTAATTCCTTTTCCTTTAAGATATGAAACTGGAGATCCTCAGGCTCATATTGCGCTGTGTTTTATATTGTCTGTTACTTCCCCTGGTTGCAGTTTTGGCGGCAGGTCTACCTGCTGACAGTGCTGTCCCTGATCCTGGCCGTCTTCAGCGCTCAGGTCCACCCTCGTTACCTCAGCAATGACTGGCGTTGGATACGGATGTCAATCTTCTGTTGCGTGGCAGGTGTTGGCACGATTCCTGCCTGCCACTGGGTCTGGCTCAATGGTGGTTTCACCTCCGATGTTGTGCAGGTCAGGAAACAAAGCTTGTGCGCTGTATGTTCGCTGTATCGTTTTAGAGCTTTATTACAAGCCGTTTCTGCTGTGATGCTGTTACTATGGTTTTAACCCAGAAATGAGGATTTTCCCTGTGTACAATAAATCTTTCCTGTCTCTGTTTCAGCTGTTTCTGCCTCGAGTTATAATAATGTACTTGATTGCTGGTTCTGCCTTCCTGTTCTACGTCACCAAAATCCCTGAGCGATATTTTCCTGGTGAGTTTTGCTTGTCTGCGGCAGCATTTGTGTCTGTTTGCTTTTGGCTTTACAGAGTGAACGATTTTGATATCAACTTTTCAAGTATGCATTCACCCATCCAAATCATTGTATTCAGGCATTCCAATCATTTCTATTGCCACAGGTGTATAAAAGCAAGCACCTAGGCATGCAGACTGCTTCTACAAACATTTGTGAAAGAATGGGATGCTCTGGCCAGGTAACCTGATAGGATGCCAACTGTGGAAAAAGTCCTGTCGTGAAATTTTCTCACTATTAAAAATTCTACAGTAAACTGTTAGGAGTACAAAGTGGAAGCCAGTGGAAAAAACAGCAACTCAGCCATGAAGTGATAGCGTTATAGCTACGTAAATTAACAGAGTGGGGTCAGTTGATGCTGAGGTGCACACTGTGGAGAGGTTTCCAACTTTCTGCAGAGTCAATCGCTACAGACCTTCAAACTTCACGTGACATTCGGATGAGCTCAAGAGCCGAGCGTATAGAGCTTCACTGAAAGGGTTTTCATGGTGAGCCTTACATCACCAATCGCAATGCATAGCATCACATGCAGTGGTGCAAGTTACGCAAAAACTGGATTCTTGAGCAGTGGAAACGTGTTCTCTGGAGTGATGAATCACACTTCTCTATCTGGCAATCCATTTTCATATGAAAAGGAGCTGATCTGACCCTTCTCCGTCAGTTAAACTGTTATCATCATCATTCTGGGTATGAAGTTCCTGCTCTGAGGCTTCTCAGGCCGTAGATCTTCCTACTTTATGTCTCTTAGCCATAACTCACAGGATTCACAAAACATGATCAGAAGTGGAAAATTACAATGAAAGCTACTCAGCTGTTATCCTTACCACACCTATGTGCCGATGCCCGTTCACATTAGGAACCATTTTCATGATACATGATGAAATAAGCAGCTTTAAAAGAGTGAAGTTGCTTTGAGAGTGACAGAGTACTGAAGTTGACCTTAATGGTCTTGAGACCTACAGTTAAAAAAAAGCATTTGAGGAAGTAAGCTGGGAGTATCAGGAATGTAAGATGACATGTCACAGTGTGACTGCTGCTAGATCTGGGTCGACAAACTAACCAGTAGGACAGGAAATGACACCCTGATCAACGGACACAGACTGGTACAAACTTAAGTGGAGTGGAGGAACGTAAATGTAAGTGTAAAACAAAATGTTTGCAATTCCAGCAAAGAAGGAAATCGGGTTTGTTGCAGCAGAAACTTATTTGTTTTACCATGACAGACCCGAGCGGGTATCAGGCAGTGTGGCGTACAATAAAGTTTGCTGAAGAAGATTGCTGGGATCTCGCAGTGTGCAGGCCTCTTCAGATCATGTTCATAATTCTAGACACATGGTCTGTTAAACTTCACTGCTCTGTCTTTGAAAAGAATGGTTTGATCTTCATGTGGATTATACAAAACACAATGTATGGAGGGAAAAAAGTTCCCACTAGAGGCCAAAATTGTCAGGCAATGCTCTGGATTTTCTACGAGTCTGTTCTGGGCAGTCAATATGATAAGAAAGGCACATCAATTCAACCATATGTTTTTAAATTTGTGTGTATATATATATATATATATATATATATATAAATAAATAAACTGGGATATTTATAATTAAAGCTATTTTGTAACTTTGTAATATATTGTATTTTTTAATTTAGTTGAGTTAGTTACTGTTCTTACTGTCTTGGAGCAGCTGGGACCACATCATTTCCTCTGGGACTAATAAAGGATTCTGATTCTGAAATGCTAAATATAAAGTGCTTTAAGCAGAAAAGAGCTGTATAGGGATCAGTCCATTTACCAGTCAAATAAACTGCTTAATGACCTTAAACAGGAAATGGTGAATTTATGTGGAAACAGAAATATTAATGATTAAGAGGGTACTGTATACACCGCCATGACAACGACACACCAGACATTTCATTTTACAGTACGATGAAGCCATTAAACTCTCTGACCGCTACAGAGTACGCGTCCCATCCATCCATCTGTTATTTGTTTTCCCTTTAAACGATTGAACTTCTTTCAACAACAGTTCTACATTATGAGAATTAATAAATGCATTATATTTACACTTTATTTTTTCTTTTTCCAGGCCAGCTGAACTACCTGGGTGCCAGCCACCAGGTGTGGCACATACTTGTGGTGGCTATGTTTTACTGGTGGCATCAGACGGCTGTGTACATCATGCACTTTAGACACAGCCAGTCCTGCCCAGCGCAGACCACCAGGAGCTAAGTGAAATTCATCATGTAACTGCAATGTAAAGCTGCCTAAAAACAACACAATAATAAGAAGAACCATATTTTTGTGACCTCTACCTTGTCAACCTAACGACAAGGTACTTCTGAGTACCGGCGGTAGAAATAAAGGGGCTTCTTTATCGTACGCCCTCCGTCACACTGTTCAACTCACCTGTGCGTACCACTCGCAGATTATCTTCCCAATCTGAAGTCCACATTAGGGATTAGAGCAGCAGCACAGCCTCAGTAAGAAATATGTCTGACACCCTTCACTGTAATTTAACTGTCCAAAATAAAATAAAATGGATGAACACATCATGTCAGCCACTGCATGCATTAAAGGAGAATGAGCGGATGTGATTACAGACAGCTGACCGATTGACACAAACATATAGCATGTCAGTAAAATGTTTGGCCACCAGGTGTCCCCAGAACAGCTTAAATTCAGCTTGAAATTAGTTCTAAACCTCTGCTGGAGGGATCGAACACTTTGGTTTTTTTAATAATGAGGCATATATAAATATGCCGAGAGGGTACCTGCATCCCACGGCTTAGCAGAGCCACTGGAGGTGGAGGTTGGTGCTGGGATTGTGTTTGCTCCCTAAGGACTGTGAGCTGATGTTAGATGTGGTCGGCCACACTAACTCAGCCCCTAAAGCACAGAAAACAGTGAGCTCTATTAGATCAATGCATGAAACTGTATTTTTTGTATTCGTAGAAAATATTTGGGTGATAAAAGCATTTTCTCATGGTTGTTTATGATTGTAGTTTTTGTACAGAAGTGTTGGTAAAAAATATCAATAGGTATTTTGAATCCTTTGAATCTTACTTCTTAGTCTGTGGGAAGAATTATTTATTTTAATTTTGTTTATTTTTTGCCTTGCTTTGTTGTTGGTTCTGTGTGAAATGTCTTGATTAAGAAGTGGGAATGACAGAAAAACCCAAAGGAGCTGAACGTTACCGTTTGGGTACTGCGAGTTACCTCTCTTTGGTAGAAACAGTCACTCAGTACTTGCAGTATTTTTTTTTTATATTTGAACACATATGTTGGGAAAAAATACTTTAAATGCTGCAAAGTTGCAAAGCCAGTATATAAAATCAAAGCTGTTGTTATCAGCTGAGAGAAACAGACTAATCTTAATGCTAAACTCATTTTTATCATTGAGATGATGGGTATATATTTTTTAGTCTTCAGTCTCATCTTACATAATTTGGGAGTCTGATTTCAGTCGTCCTGCTGTAGCTTACTTACAGTTCACCTCACTCAGCACAGCTCATCAGAGAGGTGCTAAGTGACCTGTGGTTGTCTATCTATTGCAATTGTTTGATCAAATTATAGGATTGTGCATTTATCTCTACTGGCACGCTTCCAGTTTTGATATTGTGCCCTATTGTAAAACAGATCAGCCACAACTCACAGGAGTTTTAATGTGGTGGCTGATATGAGTCTGACGAGAGGAAACAAGATCTCTTCCTTCATATTTAATTTTGAGGAAATGACGCTTTAGCAGCGGTACGTGTGACTATGAATTCACAGTTTGCTGTGAGCAGTAGCACTTAACATAACACTCAGTGATGAGCCCGGGAGGTCAGTCAACTGTAGCAGATATCTGTTATCAGCCATCAGTCCTTTTATCATGAAGCTTCTCGCAACAATGTGAGGAAAAAATACTGATAACCGCCACCTCGTTGCTTTAACAAGGCCAGTTTGATGTGTGTCAGTTTCCTTTTCTTTTTCAAATTAATGTACTTTTGGACAGTTATATGTTTTTGGTGGTTTGTATTGTTTTTGCATTATTCAATCAGGTTTGCCTTATTATCTGTTTGTACTGTAATGGCACTTCTACAATCTGTGGGTCCACAATTGAGCCTAAACTAGGACAAAATGATCAAACTGTTACACTCCAAGGCCAGTGTGGTTTTCTTTCTTTCTTTTCAGAGCACTTACTGCTGCAGTCATGACGGCAGCACTCAAAAGCACTCTGTTTTTTTTTAAGTGTCTTTATTTTGGCATTAAATGCTTGATCTGCTTGGACTGCTGTTTGGTTGTGTTTTTCCTTTGTGTGTTTTGTATGTTACTGCGGTGGCACTGACTACTGCAATGTGAAATATTTATTTCAGTGCCTATGTGAAAATATATTTTTAAATGAATAAATGAATGAATAAAGTGCTGGGAAATCAGTTGTTTGTGAGTTTCTGTGCTTCAGTTGCTTAAAAAGCCAAGCAGGTTGATGTGATTTAAGAGAGGTGCAAGATTAGCTCATTTTGGTTTGCGAGGAAGCTGCAGGTCTCATAAAAACCAGTAGTAGGCAGCATTGATTCAAATGCTTCTCATTTATGATGCAGAGTTCAGTGGAAAATGTGGATTAAATCTCGGTTTTTGTGCCTATTTCTCTCTATTCACAGTCTCCACAGGTAAAGCTCACAATGTAAGTGATTCATGTCAGTTGGCAGCTTGAAAAGTATGTTCTTGTTAAATACATGGCATCGTGATGAGAACTGCCTGGTCAGAAGTCATGTCTCATCCTCACAGCATCAGCATAAATCCTCATTCCTTGTTGCATGACACATCAGCAGATGGGCTCACTGTGTTTATAAAGGGATGGAGATGGTCAGGAACAATACTCAGGTGTGGTGTTTAAATGATGCTGAGTTGGTACTAAGGGACCAAAAGCGTGTCAAAAAATATCCTCCACACCACTACAGCACCAGCAGCCTGAAGGGTTGATACAAGCCATGCATCGATGTTGTTGTTTATACCAAATTGTCACCCTACTATCTAAATGCTACAGGACAAATCAAGACTCATCAGACCAGGCAACAGTTTTCCAGTCTTTTGTTGTCCAATTTTGTTGATCCTGTTTGAATTGTAGCTTCAGTTTCTGCTCTTAGCTAACAGGAGTGGCACCTGATGTGGTCTTCTGCTGCTGTAACTCATCTGCTTCAAGGTTCAGCAGGTTCTCCATTCAGAGATGCTCTTTGCATAGCTTAATTGTAACGAGTGGCTATTTAACTCATAGTTACGTCCTTATCAGCTTGAAGCAGTGTAGCCATTCTCCTCTGACCTCTGACATCACAATGCATTCATACGTCTTCCACTTTCCCACTTTAGAATTCCATCAGTGTGATGTAAATAATGTGTATTTTACGATACTACCTTGTTAGTTAGGTCTGGATTATAATTGACCCCAATTCAGCCACATTTTAACTCCGAAGGCCTCGCGTGTGGAAACTGTGGCAATGCAGACTTCAAGGGGGTTCAAAGTTATTCAATCATTGACAGGTACAAACAGACAAACTGCTTACTCTTCATTTCTTTACAGTTAAAAGATGGGTGTCCCATATATACTTGAACGTGTGAGTGTGCAACAGTATGATGAAGTCCTGCTGCGGTGTTATTATGAGACATAGTGTCAATATTTCAAAGTATGATCATTATGCAAGCAAATAACAACCTTGAGTGTACTACCTCATGAGCTAATGGCTGTTTGTACAGAGAAGTGTCTGCAGTGATCAGCATTTTTGGAAACGGTCAATTTTTATTTTAAGAACTTTTCATTTTAATGCCGTAGTTTGCATTATATTTCACTGTCTACAGCCTATATGTAAACGAGCTTCTTTGAGAATAAAGCTAGTTCAGTGTCTATTCTCATAATACATACCAAAAAAGACCAAATAGCTGATAGCTAGGAGAAGTCAGAGAGCCAACCCGCAGCTGAACATGAATGTAGAGGAGCTGGAAAGAGTCTCTAGTTTCAAGTTGTTTTGCACACACATCTAAAAAATACCTAAAATAGACACACAACACACAGTGTCTTATTAAAACAACATACAACATATACAACAAACACTGTATTTTCTGAGACCTCTGAGGAACATTAGCCTGCCTCAAAACCTCCTGGTGTCAAAACCTATTGGTTTACTATTAAAAAAGCTCTCTGAGCCCCTACAGGCTCCGCCTTTCTCAGGCGTCCCCCCCCCCCCCCCGAGGGGAGTGCTGGTGAAGGAACTGACAGTACCCTAAAAATCTAGAGGAAAAAAATCCAAATTTCTGCACTAAGAAATATTGCATTTATAAAAGATATTGTGCCCTCTCAAAACAGTCATTCCATCTCGAATCATCTTTCTGTGTGACAGTTAAGATAAACCTTTGGTGGTGGGGCTCACCTCAGGGGGAGATGACATCCTCTTCCCTCCCTGAAGGACCTGTGCAGCACTCGCTGTCTCAAGAGGGCACGCAGCATCCTACGGGACTGCACACACCCAGGACACCAGGTGTTTAAGCTGCTGCCGTCTGGCAGGAGGTTCAGGCTGCTGAGGTCCCGAACAAATAGACTCAAGGACAGCTTTTACAACAGGGCAATAGCCCTGATCAATGCAAATAGCTGACCTGACTGGATACCTCCCTGGACTTTTTTAGGGGGGAGGTAACAATGTTTAAAATAATAACAATAATAATATTTATATTTATAACAAGGTGCAATAATAATTAATGTGCAATAATACCAGTGTGCAATACACATACACTTTAGTGTTAATATACTGTGTTGTGTTGTTTGTGTTGCATTGTGATGTGTCATATCGTGTCGTGTTGTGTTATATGTAGTGCTCATTGTACTATGTATGACTGTGCAATGACAATAAAGAGTTATCGTATCGTATCTTATCTTTATTAGTCCCACAAGTGGGAAATTTGCTAACCATCTCCAATTCACCTAAACATTTTTTAGTTCAGCTTTTAAACATATATAATGATTGCTGTGAAATGTTATCTTCATGCATCAAATGCTTTTCAAATATATACTTTTATATTTTATATACTTATTTTCTCCATTGTAATTACTACCTGTAATTACTACCACCTGAAATTACATGGAAACTCCACAATGTTGTTCTATTTAGATTAGAATAACTAGTGTGATACATATTAGCTATACCCGACTATTTCTATTGCATATTTTCTGCATGTATGTGACTAAGAATGTCATATTAAAACATTTTCTCCATTTTATTTTGCATTATTGTGAAACACAACTATTTTGTTTTCTTTGTTATGCTCAATGAACAGGAATGCTTTAAATGTTTTGGTTTTTTTTCTCCCGTAGTTTAATTCCCCAATTCATTGTTTATGTACCCGGTCCCAAATTATATATTCTGAATAGTCCAGTGAAATTTTCAGGCTTTTGACTTCACAAGTATTTATGTTCAAATATTGTCTCAAATTTCAAAGGAGAAAAAAGGCCTGAAAGTGGGTGAATGGGCCTTTTAAAAAAATGAAGCTAAAATTTCACAGCAATCTGTCCCAATTAAAATAAATAAATAAATACAATTTCCAGTTTGAGATGGACTGATGCAAAGAAAATCAAAAGATTGTCAGAGTATGTACTAGCTTACCTACAACAAGCTTTTTAAGTGGTTTGAATAGCTAAAAGAAGAATTCACATTCCCTATCACAGAGCCTACATAGACTCCTACTGGCATCTTCAACTAAAGACTTAAATCTAATAAACAGGAAAGAGTTTTTAATAAACTGCAAACTGGGAAGCAAACTAAAGTCATCTCAATATGATGTTTTTGAGTATGAATTTAAGCAATATGCTTCACATGGGAAACTAACATTAATACGGCTGTATCACAAGATAGATGACGGGTGAGCTACCAGAGGGCAGTGATGCAAGAGTTAAATAATATCTTGGAATATTTCTAACTGAAGCAATCAAGTGTACCACAGTTAAGTGGCTCAGACCTGAAGCATATATCAGATGGAACAAATAACATACTCAACGAGACTTCAAAACAATTTATCAAACGTTGGAGGCCGGTTGCCTATAGCAATCCCGACTCAGTTTGCTAATCTGAGTTAACTGACAGAAACAATACGCATAAATATGTCCTAGAAAGTTACTTACTGCTCACACATACCTGTATGCACACACCATGGTGGGGTCTCTTCCCTCTCTCTCTGGTGTTATTTTTGCTTTTTTGCAGCTATTTTTTCCAGTTTTCATCTTTATTTATTCTATTTTTTTTATCTATTGAATTTTGTATCTGTCTCTTTACTCCTTGCAGAGTAAGGAGATGGGATACTTATGTATCTAACTATCCAGATAAAAACAGAGTAGATGAAACAAGAGTCTGAATTGTACACGTAAATGCATGAAGGTCTAAATTTACTGTGACTACAACCTGATTTTCCAAAAAAAGTGTCATGTGGTAAAATGTAAATAAAAGCAAAACACAGTGATTTTTAAATTCTCAAAATCCTATACTTTATTCACAGTAGAACATAGAAAACATATCAAGTGTTTAAACTGGGACATTTTACTATTTCATGAAAAAATATTACCTCATTTTGAATCTGATGGCAGCAACACATCTCAAAAAAGACAGGGGCAACAAAAGGGTTGAAAAGTAAGTGCTAAAGTATTAAAAAGGAAAAAAAAAACCTGGAGGAATATTTTGCAATTAAGGGTGTTGTAACACTGACCTGTTTTGTAACAGGTCAGTAATATGATTGGGTTTAAACCGAATCATGTTAGAGAGGCAGAGCTCACAAACACCAATCTGCAAAAAGCTGCATCTTTATAATGTGAAACAACTTCAGAATGATCTTCCTCAGTTACGAAGTATAAAGTACTGGCCATTGTAGGTTGAATACATGTTTTTCTATCAAAATGATAAGTAGTCTCTCTTTATATGACATCCTTTTGTTTGTTAACCAATTTTAATTAACAATAATATTAGTAATTGTAATAATAAATCACACCCACAGGTGTTTCTCTAAAGACACGGTTTAATCTAAGTGTTAAACATTAAAAAACATTTGATGATGTTGAACGTCAACGCTGTCTCTAAGACGAGAATCAAAGAAACTCCTGCTAAAAACAAAAGTCACTATCACGATTCCAGTAAAAAAAAAATCTTAGAAATGGTAGATGACAACATAAATGTATGAAAATGATGATTTTCAAAATTTACAGTTGTCTCATGTCCACATCATATTACAGTGACAGTTTTTCAACACTTCAGCCTAACATATCATTTTTTATTGACATAGTCTCAGTTATTATTCATTTTTAAATTTTAAAGAAATTACCCAATTTCCTTCGGGGCCAATAACGTTTATTGAATTGAACTGAATTGAATTGAAAGATTTAAAGAGATCAAGGAAAATTGTGGTTTAGCAAAGATACGAGAGTGAGAATTTAACAATCAATGGCAGTGAATCAGTCCACGTTTATGGTATCACCTGTTGCCGTCGATTCAAGGCACCAGTTTTTGTTTTAATTTTCACCTGAGCAAAGTCCCCATATACATCTTAATCATATGTTACTATTTCTTTCCATGGTTTTTCCCCATTTGGGCCATTGGAACGGTCCAACAGTACTAGCATGTTGTAATGAACCCTCACCTAACCACACTGAGAAAAGCACATAGTCCTCGTGTGTCACGTATAACTTTCCTTCCTGGTGTCAGGAAAACTTTAACCAGCCTTTTATGAATGATTTAACGTCCAAGGTAATAGCTGGCACTTAGATAAATCTCTAAATCTGGATTCTACAACCCCGGGTTAAAGCCATTACGGACTTTGGCCAAGAGGTTCAAGGTATGTAAACTGAACTGACTTATCTTTCATTGCAATAAATAATACTTTCATATTGTGGCACATGTGTGTTGTACTAAAACTGCACACAGAGTATTAGCCAGAAACTGAGTGGAAACTAGCTTGGGAATGAAAAAAAGCAAACATCCATCCAGTTATACACTACAGGCAAGCATGCACAGATTCAGAGTTCATCAGTGCTTGCTCTGCTTTAACAGCTTATTTACTGATGTCACTAATGCTTTTTCAGGGGTAGCTCCTGAAAAAAATTCAGGTTCACTTAACTCTAGACTATGTAAAACTGTTGTCTGAAAACTAATTGCAAAAGTCTATATTCAGTCATTAGCACTGAAAAGTTAAAAAGCTACGTGTTTGTTTGTGTCGCTACTCCTCCAGCTCATTTCCTTTTCCTGCAAAGAGAAGACTTGACAGAACAAAACGAAACTGCTACTGACTGAGAACACCTACTGCAGCTCTTTTTGGACCACATTTTCTTCATCTTACTTGGAAAAAATATAATGACGTACACTTGAAAAAGATTTTAAAAATGCATGTAGTAAAGTTGGATTTCAAACCTTTACAATTTTTTTTACTTTTAAAAGCAGAAAATTTGTTATATTTTTTAAGCCATTTCTGTCTCATTGGTTTATCACTGGATATGTGTCTTCACCATATCGTTCATTTACTCTGGCTTGCGTTGCTCATTGCCAACTTGAATCCATTTTTTTTTATATCTTTGAAACAGAAGGCTTTGGATCAAATTTAATAGGCACAAAGCTTAAAAATATATTTTCCACTGTTTTCTAAAAAGAAGGGTTATAAAAAGCATCATAGAGCTATCTAATGCCCAAACTGATACTGCCTAAACATTTTTTCACAATACCAGTGGGAAATCAAACAGAGGAATGAACCGGGCACATCTTTTCTCTTTCTCCTCTGGCTCACCTACACCTCAGAGTCCTCTGACCTGCTCTCTGTGGCTGCAGCTGCCCTGTTAGCATGGACAACAGCAGCGTGAACTGTGTGAAACAGAAGGCTGCCCATGTCTTCGTCATTCTTACCAAAGAATTTTCCCTTCTGCAGGGTATCAATGAGTGAAGTGTTACAACAGGCAAGGAGCACACTCACGCCAATCCCTTTATATTCCTTGACCAGCCCTAGAAAAGCAGCCAAGCCTGCTGAATCTATGAAAGGGATTGCAGAACAGTCTAAAACTATTGTGTGAAACTCCAATTCTCTTTGGACCAGTCTCACTACAACATCTCCGTTATTTTTCTCTCCGTTCGCCTTGGCCTGCTTCGCAGACGCATCTTTGGCCTTCTTCTCTGCCTTTTTCCTTTTGGTCAGCTCAAAGAAGGGTTCGACTCCGACAGCTTTGTAGAGAGACTTGAGAAAAGACTCCTTATTGGCGTAGTACAAAGGAGCCTGGAAGCGGAATATTTGAACCCGAGATGGTGCCACAAGGTTCTTATACTCTTCCAAGTCCTCGTAAAAATCAGTGTCATCAACCCGGCCCAGGAGGGAGACCTGACATCAAACCCCAGAGTGTTGAGATTATTCACAATTACTTGAATCATTTTCCAATTATTAGTATAAGCATCATTTAAAATGACCTTATTTGCTTACCTTTGGATTTTGAGTCCTAAAGATGAAGCAGATCATGGAAAAGATTATTCCTACAAGGAGGCCCAGCTCCACACTGATCAGAGCCGTGGCTGACATGGCAACCAGCCAAACGATGGCGTCATTTCGGCTCGCACGCCACTTAGCCGGTACATCCCTGAACTTTCTCAGTGCCCCCCGAAGGCTAACAATTATGATACAAGCAAGCACACATTTCTGGAGAGCTTGGAAGAAAGGTGCAAAGAAGAGGAGGACAAGGAGGACTACCAGGGCACTGATCAGACTTGACACCTGGTGGAGATGGTAGAAGACAGACAGAGCTGATAGTTATGAAGAAATCAAATTACCACACAAATACTAACACCGCACACTTGACGTCAGGACAGACTTGAAAAAGGTTACAAGAAAATGTTTTCTCTCACAGGAAAGTTTGAGCAGGATAATAACGTGGAGGTCTGAGCTGTCACCAGTGATGAACCTAACCCTGGGTAATCAGACTAAGTCTTGGCAATCAGCAAAAAAAGAAAATAATCAATCTAATGGACATACATCAAAAAACATTCACATTTTTTGCAAAAAAGTCCATTTAGGTTAGGGTTAGGGTTATCACCAGTGATGACTTACAACTCAGAAGGTATTCCCCAAGGCATTTTTAGTACGTCACTTGCTTTCACCAGCAATTTCACAACTAAATGTAGTGAGAACACTTTTTTCCAAGATCTTCAAGTGAGAGATTTTAGACTATTCCTTCAGGTCAAAGAAGAAATGTACCTGTGTCTTGCAGCCTGTGGAGTCCTTCACCATTGTTTTTGCCAGTGCTGCACTGGTGGTGAATGAGTGGAAGAAGGAGGGAATGATATTACAGAAGCCGATAGCCAGCATCTCCTGGTTGGGACGAACGGTGTAGCCATGTTTCTTAGCAAACATTTCAGACAAAGACACCGTGAAGGCAAAACTACAAGACAAAAATAATATTTTTGGTGAATATTTAGGTTTTGCAAATTCATCTCACCTGAGGTCAGCATGTTTTCTAGCAACTTATCAAACATTATTTAACGGATCAAGAAGGCTTTTTAGAAAGTTCAGCAGTTTGAAGAATCTAACTTCCCATACCACTTTCCTTTAAAAAAGATACAAACAATAGAGGTGGAAATGACCTTAGGTGTGTGTGTTTTGAAAGGAAAGCCCAGTCAAAACTCAAAGTCGTGCATCCTGCCCAGACAATAATGTGGCTACTGATATGTATCTGTAATAACTAAGATTAGAGGCACATGTTCCTGCAAAGTCAACCTGCTGTTAAACTGGTTTCACTTTACCTAATGACTGCCAAAGGAATGGCATCCAGCACCACACGGGACATCAGACTAAAGCCGGGCAGCTGGGGAGGCATGAACCCTGTGGGGATGTGACCAGAAACGCTAGAGCCATAACGGCTGTTCAGCTCTCCAAAATGACTGGCTAGTGTAGCTCCGGCCACTACTACAAGCTCAGTGGGGAGAGGCATCTTCAGACGATCCTTATAGCGTTCCTGAATCTCCTTTGCTGCCACTGAAATAAAAATGTATTGTGAAATAAAAATCCATGTTAAAGAAAATTTTATTTTTCCAGGTTACATTATATTGATATTATATACGTATCCAAATGTGACTGACCTAATATTGAGATACAGATGGCACTAGTGATGAGGTCACACAGGTTGGTCTTGTGAATGTTGGAGAAGATGTTGAACCAGGTAACGACTACTGTGCCATAGCCCTGGTGACGTGGAATCTTTAAACCCAGGAGGTATTTAGCCTGCACGGTCAGGATGGTGAAGGACGCTCCGGTGGCAAAGCCATCGAGCATGGGAGCCGAAAGGTAAACTGAGACAAATCCCAGTCGAAACACTGCCATCAAAACCTGCCGAGGAGACAAGGATGTAGAGGAGAGAGAGAGTAAAAAAAAAACCATGCTGGTCTGTTAAGTGGCTGCAGGTGTTTTGATCGATTTGTGAAAAAGGTTCAAGTTAGAAGCATATAGAAACCAAAGTCCAGTGTGACGTGTGGAAATTTAAGCCCAAAAAGGAAAAGAATAAATACCAGAAAACTGGAAAAATTCTAATGCAATAGCTGTGAGATCATCATCATAATAATGACCCTTCCACAGAAACACATCGTCTAACTGTGCTGTATTATTTTACCATCCTTAATTAAAGCATTATCACTGTAGTCGGATGAAACACTTGGTCAGGCTGCATACATTGTGTGAAAAAGTAATTACTCCCTTGTTAAATCATGAATTAACTGTGATTGAGCCCATTTTTTGAAAAACCAAGTTCAATTACATTAGCTAAACCCTGACCTGATTACTAAGAAAAATGCAGAATAAAAAAAATACCTTCAATAGAACCTGTCTGACAAACTGAAGTAGGCTGAAAGAGCTAAAAATGAAATGTATCATGCCACAATTTAAATACATTTAAATAAACAGCTGAGAATCAAAGTCATTGATATCTATCAGGAAGTGTCATAAAGCCATTTCTAAGGGTTTGGTACTCTAGCAAACCACACACCATTATCCACAAATGGAGAAAGCTTGGGATAGTGGTGAACCTTCCCAGGAGTGAACGGCCTACCAAAATTACTCCAAGAGCACACTGATGACTCACCCAGGAGGCCACAGAAGAACCCAGACTAACATCTAAAGAACTGTCTCAGTTGCCTCAGTTAATGTCAGTGTAAATGATCCAACAATAAGAAAGAGACTGGGTAAAAATGGCATCCATGGGCAGTGAAAACCACTGGTGACCAAAAAGAGCGCAAAGGTTCATCTTATCCAGGTCGCTGCTTGTGCGGTCGACAGGCCAGTCAGCTGATTCTGATTATCAAACAACATCCTGACCATTCCAAAGATTTTGGGGACTTTTTGGAAGGTTTGAATCCCATTATATCTGGTATAAAACTACATCCGCATTTAATAAAGAACAGACAAATATGGTGGTGGTAGTGTGATGATCTCGGGCTGCTTTGCTGCTTAAGGATCTGGGTGACTTGCTGTAATTGATGGAACTGAATGAATTCTGTTCTCTACCAGAAAATTCTGATGGAAAATGACAAAATTAAGTTCTGGAGTAGCCTAGACTTAAATCAGATCGAGATGCTTAGCTAGGTTTAAATCGGTTATTCATGATCAAAACCCCCAATGTGGCTGATTTAAAATGATTTTGCAAAGAAGAGTTGGCCAAATTCTTCCACAGTGATGTGAAAGACTCATTGTCTGTTATTGCAAATGGTTGATTGCAGTTCTTGCTGCAAAGGACTGCAAAACCAGTTATTAAGTTTAGGGTCCAATTGCTATTTTGCACAGAGTCAGATAGATTTTAATAACTTTTTTTCTCTTTATTAAGTGAAATCAACGTTCGTAAAACTACATTTTTGTATTTACTCGGGTTATCTTTGTATAATAATAAAATATGTTTGACGATCAGAAACATGAAACTGCAACAAATCTGCAGAAAAATAAGAAAACAGGAAGAGGGCCAACACTTGTTCATAGCACTGTATCAGTGTGTGCATCTTGCCAACAAAGGTGCTTGAAAAACAGAATACACAGAAAAACAATTGTGCTCTTTACCTGGTAGACTCCAGCCAGGAATGTAACAGCAACAGCAATGCTGATGGCGTAACACTCCTTCCCACACTGCATACCCATTAACTCCACAGTGTGAACTTTAGTGACTGTGAGGTTTATGCCCAGTGTATCATTAAGGACATCAATATTAGACACTGCTGAGTCCTCACTGAGGTCAAAACCTGCCTTGAACACCTCCCTATCCACCACCTGTAGAAAAAAGAAAATGACAACATAAAATCTTTAGCTGCATGCTTAACATGCACGTGGGAGATTGACCAGATTCTGATTTATTACCTGTCCAATCATGAGGCTCATGAGGCTGAAGATGCCTACAGACACATGCCTGGATGTCCCCATGAGGAAGTAGATGATGTTAGCATAAAACGAGGTGTATAGGCCATATATGGGCTCCACCCCTGCCAGCAGGCAGTAAGCAATGGCCTGTGGTACCAAGATGATACCTACAATCATCCCAGACATCACATCACCCCAGACATACTCTTTAATGTTGTATTTAGGCAACCAGCGCATCACAGGGAAAAACCCTGACAGGGTGGATCGGATTCTGGGCACAGAGCAAGTTACAGCTTGCTTCAGCTTTGATTTAAGGACTGACACTGCAGGCTTTCGCTGGCGAACTTGTCGCTCCAAGAGAATGGGTATGGCCGGTGGGGTTTCTGTGGTGTTGGCAGCTTCCTCCATGGTCTCAGAGAGGAAGAAGAGGGAGCACAGTGTAAGGAAAAGGGAAGCGTTGACGATGAAGTGGTCAGCTTTGCTCCTGCGAAAGAGAGGGACAAATACAGTTTTATATCCAGTGATTCCTACTTGAGTGCATTGTTTGTAACTTTGAGATCTAACAAATTTGTTGACGGCTGTCAGAATGGTCCATTTAAACCATTTTCATCCAAAAGTTCAGCTTGGACTCCATCTTTTAAGGATTCCTTAAGTCACAGTTCTCATGACATGCAAATGCTGTTCTCTGTAACGGTCCCACGTTTTTGTGATGACATAGTGTAATTTTGCTGATGTTTTTTCTTTGTGCATTCTTCCACGTCCTTTAAACTGCTGATTCAGAGCTCTGTGTGAGAACGTTCACTCGGGGTTATGAATTAACTTAACACTATCTTTCTTTGTAAATAAACTAACAACAGGGCAAGGGTTAATTAGCTCCATTGAAAATCCATGACAAGATGTGCCATTAAGTTAAACTTCCTCACTGTCTAGAAGCAAACATACCACACACACACACACACACACACACACACACACACGATTTAAATACAATATGGACAAGGTTAAATTGTGATATGATGTAAGGCACAAGTGAAACATAGCTTATCTTATACCCCTACACTCTTTAATTGTGGCTATGCTGGGGTTGAGTGGGGGCAAGGTTACTGAAGACCAAAGCGATGGGAAATTACTGACAATGGCCTTATAAACACAGAACAAAACATGACTGCAGTCGTTATAAAATGATCCCTGGTGCTGGTTTTGGAAAAGAGAAATATAAATGGAAAGGAAAGCCCATATGTTGGATAGACCTATCCAGTAGTGCCTTTCCCCCCCAATAATAGCTAGAAAAGACTCCAGCCCCACATGCAACTCTAAATTGAGTAAGGGGTTAAGAAAATGAATGAGAAAACTAAGGTTTGTCTAGTTGGAAGCTTGCATTCATTTGAGTTTACTTCGTCATATCTAACATTCCAATAGTTTAGTGAATTCACTCATGTGCAAACCATTACAGCTCCCAGTAGATGAAGCCTAATGACTGTGGTGAATTTCATATTTTGACCTAGTGCAACACTGAGTTAACATTTGGTATTTTTAGTGAAATTTCTTAAAAACTATTACCATGAAAATTGTTTCAGGGATTCAAAGGACAAAGCCTAATCTTACAGCTATCATGTATGACTTATCCTTATCCTTATATTTTATAGCCTCCAAATATGTGAGATTCCCAGACAATAATCCAAATGTGTTTTGACACATTTGTTCAGTGAAACGTTTGATCAAATATGAATGAAATTTGCAACAGCACTTACATCATCAGGTCATTTTAGCAATATTTTAACCATATTTGATACACTTCAAGCACTTTTCTGCCTCAAATCTACTGCCAATTTAGAATCACCAATTAAGCTAGCTCACATTTCTCTGGACTGTGAGAGGAAACCTTAAGGACAAATATGCAATCTCAGCACAGAACCAGGGAATGTCTTGCTGTGAGACAATAGAGCTAACAACTGCACAAACATGCAGTCCAAATGCCTGCAGAACTTGTGTTTTGCGCTGTTTAGCATGCTAAAACTAGCCATGATGAAAATAAAATTGAAATTGTCAGTATGAGCTTGCTAGATTCTTTTTATTATCACCTAGCTTAAAGTAGGCATGAAACACTATACATACTACGCTTTAGTACATGAATTCTAACTCTAAAATTTGTCATAGGTTTTCAAGTTGCAGTGAAACTGGGTCAAAAGTGTCTAAATGTAGCATAGCAACATATTTGTCCCAAAGCACAGAAGGTCACGAGGTGGTTGATGGGCTAACTATTACACCACATACAATAACTAACTCAAAATAAGTCAAATTAAACAAAAAAAAAAATGCTTTAGGTACTGTTTTTGGTGACAGGGATGAATGAAAAAAATTATCCACTATCTATACAGATGCTGCTATAGCTCACCTGGTTAAACAGTGTGATTCTGAAGTGCTGTACTGTATGCTTGTAAGTTTTCTCCCCAACAAAAACAAAAAGGTCGACGAAACGTCGTCACCTGCAGATGCCTTTGGTTTCATTCTATAATACTGGACTTATTTTTCTACAAGGTTTGAACTTTGAGAGTGTTTAAACGAGAGAAAGTGTGAAAATGTTCATGCCTGTCTGAGAAAAGTGTATAAAGTGTGTAGTGAGGGGTTTTACAGCCTTAAGACAGCTATAGTAATTGTAAAAAATAAAACTGGCTACTTCGCAGATTTCACTCATTGCGGGTTATTTTTAGAACATAACTCGAGGGACCGCTGCAATAAATCATAATTAAACTGTATTGTCCCTTTTTAATCATTGCTTCTTAAGCAGCAGACGGTCCATTATCGCTGGCTAGCTATTTCATAAATGAGGACTATGTGGAGGACAGGGTTTTTTGAGCTAGGTGTATTAGTAGGCCACTCTATGTTTGATTTTTCTTCCTTCAATGTCATCAGGATCAGGATCAGCTCTGACCTATAAGCAAAGCATTATGATTTCACAGTTTTACAGGCTTATTAGTTACTCAGCATTTTGACTGCATAGGTCTTGACATTTATTGGAATGAAGCCTCAATACTATTTACTGAAGTGTTAAATTAACCAAACCTCTAATTTTTAAAAAACCTTTTTGTTCTAAATATCTAGGGAAGATTATCAGAGCTTTGTCGCTTGTAAACACATAATGTTCAACTAGCTTTTAAAAGCCATTACAGTTGCACCGAGTATAATTTATATATAGATATTAACTTGTCAGCACATTCCTGGTGTTCAACAATACAGTAGCAGCAGCGCTGCAGCTAAGATAACATGTCTCAGAAACCATAAAAAAAACCAAGTGACATATAATCTGTCTGTGCCATCAGAACGCTGACATGTGCTGTGATTTACTGTAGACTTCCTGTGGCAGCGCTGGCTGTTATGTAGTCAATGGCTTGATAGGAATTGTTTATCTTTTATATATTTGCTGTTTTTGTTTCTGATTAGTTTTGCTCATATTTAACTTTTATGTTGCTTTTTATTAAACTCGCTGTCTCTGGGTAGTTTTGTTTAGCGAGCAAAAACTGTTCAGGCAGCACAGAATCGGCTCCTTTGAAGCAACAAACAAGTCTATGTTCATGTGGGTATCATAAATCTCACCTGAAGTTTCTAACTGATAGAAGTGACAGGAGATAAATTGTGACCGTTCTCATTGACGAAAAACACATGAAAAGAAATCAAGAGCTGGCTTGCTGTTTGCTTGGTAGCTCACCCCCGCCAGCAGATACAATCTGTAAAGATTAACTGCTTTGAGGAATAGAACTCACACTGAGGACCCAAACAAATTTAGTTCATTTAGTTCAGTGTCAGCCCCGAAAAGCACCGAAACCAACTGATTGAAGGTGTGACAGTCAGCAGTTTCTAATCAAAGTTTTCTGCCTTTAATCATGTGATGAAAGCACTTCTCAGCTGCTTAGAATTCACCTTGGAGTCCATCCCAGCTGTCATTTAATCTCAAAATATAAATTTGTGTATACCACAAAAAGTGACTAAATTATGCCAGGTCTGCATATTATGTGCATACGCAGAAACTTTCATAGTATTGCAGTGACTGTGAGAGGATAGAAAATGTGGCATTCCACATAATGAGCACTAAATCTGAGGTCTTCCAAAGCCAACAGTCCTTCTGCAGGCAACTTGTGTTGAAGCTAACCTCAAGTCAGAGAACCGGCATTTTTGCATGTCATTACACTCGTTTAAGTCAGGCTCCAGAATTGTTTCACACAGATGTGATGTCAAAAATGACAGCGAGGATAACATCTAGAGCAGCGGTCCCCAACCCCCGGGCCTCGGACCGGTACCGGTCCGTGAGTCGTTTGGTACCGGGCCGCGAGAGTTGAGGCTCAGGTGTGAAATGTATGGTTTTCAGGGTTTTTATCAGTTTTCAGCGTTATTTTGTTATCGTTTTTATCGTTTACTCGGTTTTCCTGGGTCTTTTCACGTGTGTTATGAATAAATCTTCTTTTCTTCGGTACCGGTACTAGTTTTATTTTGTTGTATTTATCCGCGACACCTTAAAGGCCGGTCCGTGAAAATAATGTCGGGCATAAACTGGTCCGTGGCGCAAAAAAGGTTGGGGACCGCTGATCTAGAGAGAAAAACACTGAGTAAGCTAAATTGTCACACAACCGCTCCATGCCAGCTTAGCGCAGTAGGTGTAATTTATCATTAATACCGCTGAAACATCTCTAATCTGAAATGGGTGGAACTAAATAAAACACCTTTCTCTGTGGTGTTCAAAACCTTTGCAAATGGGGAATAAATAATTACAAAAACTCCTGAAATAACACAGACATCTGTTCCCTGCAGACTAACTACTCTCACTATAAAGAACAACTTTGAACTGTGCTTCCCAGTGAAAAACAAACTCAGCTTTCAAAGCCAGAATTTCCTCTACGTCCAAATCCAAATTCATAGAAAAGTTCCAGTCAGTGAAATTTAATAATGCACTCACCTGTAGAGTCACTGGCACAACTACAAATAGCCGTCTTCACTGTGTCATATTTAAGTCAACTCTGAGTGTATTTTTCTCTTCCTGTCCTCAAATCTCAGATGTCATGCAAGCAGTCAGACCAGTCGATGTGAGAGCTGAATGTATATGGTGAGATAAGAGCAGCGCTTTGTTCCCTCCCTACTGGGTTGATAGCTGGGAGTGGGTGGGTCTTGTATTTATATGCAAGTGTGTTTGTTGGCAAGAGGTTAAATTGAGTCAATTTTTTACTGGATCACAGTGTTTATCCACTCTGTTGGATGGCTCGGGCCGTGATTGTGTTTGCAATGTTAAAATGGACCTAGACTCTGTGTCAACATATCCATAGTATTTAAATATATCTTGTAGACAGAGTGGATTACAAGGCAAACAGAACCTAAGGTGTGACAAGCAGAGAATTGCTGCTGGGAAACAGCTTTCCTTAAAATAAACTCATGTCACCTGTGAGTTAAGTGGTCTTTGCATAATGATTTAAACAATGATTTGTTCCTATATGACTGGATTAAAAAACACAAAGCACACACAGAATGAGTAACATTGCACCAATAGCGTATTAATGAATTAGCACCTTAATCTAATCTGAGGTTATATCAGCTATTTTATAAGGTACAAGGTTCGGTAATTGATTAAAGTTCTTAATAGACACACATATAATCATTTAAAAATAATTCAGTATTGTGTAATATAAAGAAAAATCTGACATGGTAGTATTTTTTTTTCATCAAAGCACATTTAATTAGGATTTACAATAAATATGGTATTTGTGCTTCCGGATAAAAAGGCATTAGTATCTTACTAACCAATTTACATGTGTTTTTTTCAAGTCATAGGCAACTGCAGGTGTCAAATTGCTTCATTAGCATGTAAATCTTCCACAGAGATTGTGAATCCCTGTCACTAGAGAAGGGAAGGCAACACTTTGCCTACATTTGTCAGAGATCTTGATGAAAATAAACATATACATACTGTTTTACAAGGCGTTACCTGCTTCGCGAAAGCTGTAAAAGCAAAACCAAAAAGGCACCTGGGAGGTGGAAAAACAAATTCAGCAGTCAAAATGTGCCAACATAACATTTCGCAGCAGTGCGCACGAACACTGAAAACTTTCAGTTTTAGTGCATTGACTGAATATTGCAGAGAAACTGTGACACACCAGCCCTTTACAAGCTGAGGAACCTATACTGACTCAGTAGCTGTGTTACTGATTGAATCAGTAGCTTTTTAAAGGCGATCTCGCCTGATGGGGGACTGTGAGAGTTGCTCCAGGCTCAAATGAAATTACTCGGTTACTCTGGTTAAAATCTTTCTAAAACGATCAGGAAAACAGTCCTGGTATCTTTGCACTGAGCTTATTACACTTTAACAGGTTAAACCAGCATTTCTTAACAGCTATGCAGCTGTTCCACTTCATACCTCATCACTATATTCCAAGGCAGTGCACTGTGAAGTGTGAGGTCGTGTGGATGAGCAGTTGTTATATTTCAGCTTAATCTGTTTTATATTAGCAGCTCATTCCAATAAGCCTTTGCATGTGAGATGTTTATGAAACATTGGTGAATTGCATTGTACAGAGTCTGCAAGTGTGGCATTAAGCATTTATTAAATAAACTCAATCACAATCCTGGGACACCAACTGATCTCAGCGTTATTGCACATCAGCTAACAGCTGTCCTGATGCCTTTTCACACATCCACTTGGTGAATCTAATTTAGGTCCAATATTTAAGCTGTCTTAATGCTGCCGTGCATTTGCAAGCCAGCCCGGTCCTGCTCTAAATGATGTTTCTGACCTAATCAGATAATCACAGTATCAATTGTCATTGATGCTTGTACCTGTCGCTTTTTCTTGGTCTCAGCTGGTCTTCTGATCAAATTAGTGGTTCGCTTTGCATTTTAAAGTTTCCATGGACAAGATACAGAGTCTGAATATGACAGGTGTTTGATGGCACAGAAGTTCTGTATGAATGGTTGAACCTTAAATGTAGTAAAAAGTGATTTGAGTTCACAGAGTAGAAAAACATTTTATAGAATATTGGGAAAAATAACGTTTTCGTAGGACCTTGATTAATCGATCAAATGATTAACAGATCGTGAGTTTGACAGTACCAGCGTTCAGTTGCTGTATGTGTCTTGGGAGTATGAAAAGGGGAATATTGGCAATTAATGGCCCATGCTTACACAGACATTCGGGTGTGTCTAAATTTATCTAAACTGACAGGTGAAAAATATTCAAAATAGTTGCCAGTCTTCCCAGGTGTGGATGTCCCAGCAAATCTACCCCAAGGTGAGATCACAGAAATTGCCAAAAAAAACCCAAACAAAAGCTACATTTCAGACTCTGCAAACTATTTTATTACATCAATGTAGGACTGTAAACCTCAATACAATTGGGTAGACAAAACAGAAAGCTGAACATGACATACTGCTAATAAAACCATTTAATAGCCACACTTTGTCACATAGCTAAATTCAACATCCAAACAGCCTCCAGGGATGTTTTGCTGTTTCTGTTGCACCTGTGACCGAGGGTTTCTAATATGAAGATAAATGCTTGGCAGGGCACGAGGGGCCAAAACTATTAAGCCCATTTTGAATGAAGAATTTCTATCTAAATGTGGACTGAACAAACCCGAGGATATCATTAATGAGAAAAACGATAATGGGGGGAAAAGCAATTGGTAAAAGCACTTTACCATGGAGTAGAATAAAGAAAACACTAAGTAACCTTATGAAACTGATAGTGTACTTATGATAGTTACATAAGTAAACCAATAAAACAAATCATCAATCTGTCATCTCATAGTAAGAAGACTCTAGGTTTAAAGCTGTTCAAAGACATGACCGTCAGGTTATCTGATGATTCCAAAATACCTGGTGGCGTTCATGGATTGGTTATTTGAATCTGTGTTATCCTGTTAAATAAAATACTAATACTACTAATAATAATGAATTAATTATGAGAGAGTTAAGCCAAGGGTAACAGAGCCTTCATGCATTGAGTACATGAAATCCACAGAATTCCACAGGAATAAATTGGCATCCAATAAATGTTAAATGTCCAAATGTAGCTGTACAGGACCTAATGCTAACAATCAACATAAAACATGTGTTACGACAATTACAGTGCTGTGCAAAAAAAAACTCTTCTTGAGCAACCCTTCATTTCTTTATATTTTGCTTCCAAGGAGCCAGACTTTCTTGTGATTTTTAAAAATGGTTGTGAGCAGGCTTTCTGAAGGTCCTTCAGAGTTCTTCTTTAAACATTGGCTGCTTTTTCACTGACTTTCAATCCAATCTTTGCACTGATAATTTTCAGAGGAAACCGATTTGTTTGTTAAGCTACTTATCACTGACATTTGAATCATTCAAACTTAAAAAACACACCTGAGTCTAACCAGTGTTGTTTCTACACATAAAAAGAACCAATTTTAAATTATATCTTTAGGAACTTTGTTACAAACATTCTCAATTTGGTCACTTTTCTTTTTGTTCAATCTCCAAATAATGTCAAAGAAAGTGGCAGGCCTAAAACTATCTGTAGCAGATGAACAGTATCTGAAATTCATGACCTTAAGAAACAAGAAAAAAGACTGGACACCGGGGCGGATCTAGAGAAATTTTCTTAGGGTGGCATGGAAATCAGATGGGGTGGCAAAATCAAAGCAATTTCTTCACACGTATGCAGGTGTTACTTCTGTAATAAGTACTATATATGGTTAAAATACATCAAATAGAGCAAGTATAACCAGTCTTCATATAAATATAGTCTGTAACTGTCTTATTGGTTTCAGCCCAGATAATTAGACACTCAATTATATAAAAAGGTGAATTTTGAGTACTGTATAATCTATGTAATAAATAAACATGTAGCCCAATAAGAATAAAATCAAGAAAGCTACACAACATGAGGTGGATCAGTTAGAAATACAAGTCTAACTAGAAGTTAGTTGTGACAAGGCATTACCTGCTTCGCGAAAGCTGTAAAAGCAAAACCAAAAAGGCACCTGTGACGTCATACTTTTGCGACTTCGGGAAAAACCGGCGTAAAACAAAAAACTGTACTTAAGCTGCGTGAAACCGCCTCTGTCCGCCGATCAACTGACCCTGACCCTAACCCACACCCTAACCCTTTAATAAACAGTAAGCAGAATTGATATTGTCCTTGCAACATTGGAATTTCATAAATGCACAAATGGCTTGGCACGCAAAGGAATAACGTCACAACAATGTGATTGGTCACTTGCAATGGTGAACCTGGAACAACATTTTCATGATGGTCTGGGAACAACACCAACACGAGGATATCAGATCATCCTTCCCTCCCCACAGCCTGGACCTGAACATTACTGAGGCAGTTTGGGATCATGCTGACAGAGAACAGAACAAAAGACAGTCAATATTAATTAAAAAGCTATAATGTTTGTTCAAGAAGTCTGGAGAACTTTTCCTGAAGACGACTTCAAGAAATTACAAGAAAGCTTGCCAAAGAGGGTTCAGGCTGTGTTTAAAGAATAAAGATGGTCAAACCAAATACTGACTTTCAAGTTTGTTAGCAATGTACAAACTCTGTTTTTGGATAATGTACCGTATTTCCGTGTAATTTTGCCCTTTAGAAAAATCCTTGTACTTATTTCCCACTTTAGCTAAACAAAATGACACAAGAGCACTCTGAGTGCACACTGCCCCTCCCAGAAGGGCAAGAGTTATACTAAAACAGTGATGTTTATGATGTTTTTATTACAACATGCTGCCGTTAGTCTGTTTTTATTACAACATGTTGCTGTCTGACCCATGACTTTGAAACATTACATACCATATTGTTGTATTTTATTATCTTTACCTCTGTGATTGGAGCCGAGTTGCTCTCTCCATGCTGTACATGCTCGCTCCATATTTGTGATAGATTACTCGATTTTTTTTGTCTAGGTGAACTTTGACCTTGTTCACTAACAATGAAGTTCAAGGTCAAATGCTTAGCCCGTCAGGGTATTCATGTCTCCCACGGCCTAGTATATTGTCATTAAATTTGAAGACAATGAATAAAAACACTGTGGGTAATATAATGTTTTTACTGATTTTCACATTTGGTGTGACCTTGATTGGTTTCACCAAAATTAAATCAGCTTGAGCTGTTACTGACAAAGTTTGAACATATCTTAAAAACTGAGCACACTAGACTGCTAACAAACAAACATACAGACAAACAAACATGACCGATTACGTCCTCCCTGCCTCAGGCGTGTGAATGAGGGGTGGCTAAATCATAGTATTTATATGTTGTTTTAACAACAAAGGAGCTCTGAAGAAGTTTTTAAAACTCTAAACTTGATGTAGTTATAGTCAAAACCTTCAAGAGTAAGACCAAAGAAATGTAATCAGGTGTTGAAATTCTCCAGTGAAACAGTGCAATGATAACATAATTGGAATATGTCAAACTTTTTAAGATTCTGTAGCTTTTTTTTTTTTTTTTTCAGATTAATTGTTCCTGAGGGACAAACATGCAAATTTTGGCACAGATTGTTTGTTATCTGCTTGTTGCTGTTATCTAAATAAGTCTGCAAGGGATAATAAATAGGGCTGAAATTCACAGTAAAGGACACTGTGTCTCTCTGTGTGTGCAAGTGTGTGGGTGTGTCCCTCAATGCATTATATGCTAGACTGAATGGCATATTTGTCAGTGAGATGTGGTAATTTGCTTCTTTATCTTCACTCAGTCACTATTGCGCTGTTGATATTGCACTCGTCTTTGAAGTGACAGTTTCTTCAGTCTTGTAGCATTTGTTTGTCTCTTTCAGTAAAGACCCTTATCTTTTTCCATCTGAAAGGATTCCTGCACTGCCCCTTTAAATCCACCGGCAGCATGCATATGTCTGCAAGCCTGCTCCACCATCTACATGCTTCATCATGCTTTTCGGACACAGTCTTGGTTAAACACAAGCAATGTGAGGCAGGACTTACCCAGAGCGAAAGAGCTTGAATGTGTCCTGAAGGCAACACTGGCCATAACTCCCTGAGTCCTGCCTCCTCGTTCACTATCAGTCTGTTTTCCTCTGTACTGTTGTCCACTTTGCTGCTTGCTGACAATATCTGGCTTCTTCCTGCTTCCTACTGCAAAGCATGATGGGAGCAGCAGCCCCTCTTGTCCTTGGCAGCCTGTTGTCCGTGGAGAAGAGCCTGGCGGGGGGATGGGGAGAGAATATGAGAGAAGGAGAGAGTGAGAGAGAGGAACCGTTGTCTGTGGATGATGGAAACCATGGTAACTAAGCTCCTGCTAGTGCGTGTGTGTGCATATTAGTAAAGATGATGCATTTTGAGTATAAAATTTTATCATATTTCAGTATTATCATAAGGGAACAAACAAATCCCGTTCTTTCCTATTCAGCTCATAAACACAGCTCATATTTACACTGTCATTAATTTAACGATTAATGATGTCTTTTAAATCAGCGGTCTCCAACCTTTTTTGCGCCACGGACCGGTTTATGCCCGACAATATTTTCACGGACTGGCCTTTAAGGTGTCGCGGATAAATACAACAAAATAAAACTAGTACCGGTACCGAAAAAAAGAAGATTTATTCATAACACACATGAAAAGACCCAGGAAAACCGAGTAAACGATAAAAACGATAACAAAATAACGCTGAAAACCGATAAAAACCCTGAAAACCATACATTTCACACCTGAGCCTCAACTCTCGCGGCCCGGTACCAAACGACTCACGGACCGGTACCGGTCTGAGGCCCGGGGGTTGGGGACCGCTGTTTTAAATAACAGATAAAAATATTCTGTGCCTCTCATGATCATCTGGAAAAGGGGCAGAATTATGCTCATTTCCTGCTTTAAGAGCTTAGTGTTGTGATTAGTGTGATTCACTATGTGAAACAAGCTGTTTTAGCTCCCTTCTCTCTTGCTTTTGTCATGGTCCGGGTGAATACGGGGTGTTTCCACTCTGCTGGGCTCCACCTTCAGACGGAGACTCCAATCAGCTTCCACACCTGGTTCCAATCAAGTCACCTGCATATAAGACCAGCGTTCACGACAGACCCCTGCCAGATCTTCTGCTAACACATGTTAGTGCTAGGCCGCCAAGCCCTTGCGAGAACTCTGGATTACTGTTTTTTCTCCTCACCGTGTTTTCTTTCCTTTTTCGCCATAGGACCCATCTGCCTGCCTCCCTGCTCAGCTCCCCACTCCAAGCCTATTCTGGATCTGCTTTGGACACTCCTCACCCGGAACCCCCTGGACACTCCCTCCTCGATTGACACGCCAAATCTGCAACGCTGACTTCACACCTCCCTCCAAGCCGCTGCCCCCTTTCTCCATTCCCCCGGATCCCTCTGTGGAATCCAGCCCTCAGAGTTTCTCGTTCACAGTCTTGCCTCACAGTTTTCCGCTCATAGCTTTCACAGTTCATAGCATGCATAGGTTATAGCATTCTTAGTTTTCTGTTTTGTAACTTCGCTCAGCTCTGTAAATAAACTCTGTGCTCACGCCCGTTTTGCCTCCCTCTGTGTCTGCATTTGAGTCCACACCCACTGCCTGGCCCTCTCGGCCGTAACAGTAAGATCTGGCCACAATATGGACGCAGCAGACGCAGAGCGGACTGCCATTCAGAAACAAGGCGCCATCCTAGGTCACCACGAGCAATCCATTCAATATCTCCTGGCTTCGCAGAAAGACCTTGGTGAGGGACAGGCTAAGATCTTTGCTGCCCTGGAAGCCCTACAAGCTAACCTCACGCCCGTGCCGCGTCCCGCCCCCGAACCCGCGGTCCCCGCACAAGTCACTCAGCCGTCTGCTTCGTCCCCCGCCTCGGCTTCCGCGCTCCAAAGTGGGCTGATTTTTCGCGACGCATCATCTCCAGAGCCCGAATCTTTTTCTGGGGATCCGGGGAGCTGCACGGGGTTCCTGCGTCAGTGCGACCTGGTATTCGGCCGCTCACCGCGCACCTTCGTTGACGACGCCGCTCGGGTTTCCTATTTCATAGGGAAATTACGGGATCGTGCTCTAAGATGGGCGGAAGGATACCTGTCAAGCCATCCCTTGCAAGCCTGCTCCTACGATAACTTCCTGGGTGAGTTTAAAAGGACATTCGCTCATCCTGTCTCTGAGGGCAGTTCGGCCCGCAAGTTGTTAAAGTTGCGCCAGGGTCGCCGCAGTGTCGCTGATTACCTCATAGACTTCCGTACGGCCGCCGCGGAAACGGGGTGGCCGGATCACGTGTTGCAGGGAATATTTCTACAGTCCCTGAATGATAACATGAAGGATCAGCTTGCTTCTCGGGATGAGCCCGCTACGTTTGAGGAGCTAGTCTCCCTTTCTCTCCGTATTGACAACAGGCTGAGAGAGAGGGAGTATGAAAGGAACTACAAACCCCAACGTTCCCTCCTCCGTCCACTTCCGTGTTCGGCGGTGCCAGCTCCACCCATAATGCAGTTGCCTGTGTCGGTTGCCTCTCCCCCCGTCGTAGACGCGGCGCCGGAACCGATGCAGATAGGCCGCGCTCAGCTGACACCGGAAGAGAGAGAGCGTCGTTTTCGTGCACGCGCGTGTTTCTATTGCGGGTCAACCGAACATTTAATCGCAGCATATCCTAAGAGGGGAAAAGGGCCAGCCCGCCAGTAGATTCGGGGATACGGGTGGGCGGTTCTCTTAGTGATGACAAACCCCGTTTGCTTCTCACAGTCAGTTTAGTTATCAACCGTGTCATGCACTCCCTTCAGGCTCTGGTCGACTCCGGGTCGGAGCAAAACCTAATTAGTTTTGACTACGCCACACAGTTAGGGTTGCACCTGGTGCCGTTAGACCCGCCTATTTCAGCGAGAGCACTCAATAACCAGGTTTTTGCACAAATAACTCACCACACAGAACCAGTGACTGTAATCACTTCAGGTAATCATAGGGAGGAGCTCACTTTCTTCGCCCTCTCATCGCCCGACACTCCCCTCACATTCGGCTACCCTTGGTTAAAGCTGCACAATCCACACTTGGATTGGTCGGGACAAAAGATAACAAGCTGGAGTGTATTCTGCCATTCTAACTGTTTGATGTCAGCGTGCCCCCCGGGTCCCGAGGAGCCCTATGCGTTGGATGAAACCACCCCCGATCTCACTGGGGTGCCCCTAGAATATCACGATTTCAAAGAGATTTTTAGCAAGAGTAAGGCACAATGTTTGCCGCCTCACAGACCGTATGACTGTGCCATAGACCTTCTCCCCGGGGCTCCTTTGCCCTCCAGCCGGTTATACAACATATCCAAACCAGAGCGTGCTGCTATGGAGAAGTACATCAGAGAGTCACTTGCTGCTGGACTAATTCGACCGTCGTCTTCACCTGTTGCAGCTGGATTCTTCTTTGTGGGTAAGAAGGACGGGTCGCTACGACCGTGTATCGATTTCCGTGGTCTCAATGACATAACCATAAAGAATAAATACCCATTGCCACTCATTAGTTCCGTGTCAGAGTACCTGCAAGGCGCCACTATCTTCACAAAACTGGATCTGCGTAATGCTTATCACTTGGTACGTATCCGGCAAGGAGATGAGTGGAAGACGGCCTTCAACACGCCACTGGGCCACTTCGAGTACTTGGTCATGCCCTTTGGACTAACGAACGCCCCAGCCACTTTTCAAGCTTTGGTGAATGATGTGCTCAGGGACTTTCTGAACAGATTTGTGTTCGTGTATCTGGACGACATACTCGTCTTTTCCAGATCGCTCCAGGAACATCATGTTCATGTCCGTGCGGTCATCCAGCGCTTATTGGAGAACAAGCTGTACATAAAGGCGGAAAAATGTGAGTTTCATGCATCGTCAGTCTCTTTTCTTGGTTATATCCTGGCAGGGGGGCAGCTGAAGGCGGATCCGGCAAAGGTCAAGGCAGTCACAGAGTGGCCGGTGCCCACGTCCCGCAAGCTACTCCAACGATTCCTGGGCTTTGCCAACTTCTACAGGCGATTCGTCAGGAACTACAGTCAGGTAGCCGCACCCCTAACACGCCTCACATCTACCAAGCACACATTCACATGGTCTGCTGAGGCCGACAGAGCTTTCAACAAGCTAAAACAGCTGTTTGCAACCGCTCCTGTGCTAATTCAGCCCGACACCAGCAAGCCCTTCATCGTAGAGGTGGATGCATCGGATGTTGGAGTGGGGGCAGTGTTGTTGCAACACACTGGTCCATCAGCAAAGTTACAACCCTGCGCTTTCTTCTCTCGCCGCTTGTCTCCGGCGGAGAGAAACTACGATGTTGGGGACCGTGAGCTGCTTGCCGTGAAACTGGCATTGGAGGAGTGGGGCTGGAGGGGGCTGAGCACCCATTCATTGTCTGGACAGACCATAAAAATTTAACATACCTACGGAATGCAAAGAGACTTAATACACGCCAAGCCCGTTGGTCGCTGTTTTTTGCTCGTTTCAACTTTTCTATCTCATATCGCCCAGGTACCCAGAATATCAAGCCAGATGCTCTCTCCCGCCAGTTCGAAGCTGCTTCAGAGCAGTCAGGGGTGCCCTCCATACTCCCTGCCAGCTGTCGGGTGGGGGCTGTCGCATGGGAGGTAGACTCCGTCATTCAGCGGGCTCTTCAAGCAGAACCTGATCCGGGCACTGGGCCTGCTAACAAGCGCTATGTACCCACGGCAGCCCGCTCCAAGGTGTTAGAATGGGTTCACACGGCCAAGTTCGCAGGTCACCCGGGCCGAGGCCGGACGGCTATGCTACTGAAGAGACACTTTTGGTGGGAAACATTGGATAGGGATGTACGTGAATACGTAGCTGCTTGCACGGTTTGTGCTCGCAATAAGTCCAGGAATCACCGTCCTTACGGACTGCTTCAACCACTAACCATCCCACACCGGCCATGGTCTCATATTGCGTTGGATTTCGTTACGGGACTTCCAGACTCGGCAGGGAAGACTACCATACTTACCATAGTTGACAGATTCTCCAAGGCCGCACATTTCATAGCTCTAGATAAACTGCCCACTGCTTCGGAAACAGCTAAACTGTTGGTGGAACATGTTTTCAGACTCCATGGGATCCCTATGGAAATCGTGTCTGACAGGGGTCCCCAGTTTGCTTCTCAGGCCTGGAGAGCCTTTTGTACGGCCCTGGGGGCCAAGCCCTGTTTGAGCTCAGGCTACCATCCACAGACCAATGGCCAGACTGAGCGCTTAAACCAAGAACTTGAGACCACTCTTCGCTGTGTTACTGCCCAGAATCCAGCCTCTTGGTCCACGTTCTTACCGTGGGTTGAATATGCGCATAACACACTCACCGCCTCAGCCACGGGTCTTTCGCCTTTTGAAGCATCCTTAGGTTACCAGCCACCTCTGTTCCCCGAGCAGGAGGCCGAGCTTGCTGTGCCTTCGGTCCAGCATCATCTACAGCGTTGCCGCCGGGCTTGGACGCGGACTCGTGAGGCGCTGTTGCGCGCTGTGTCTCGCCAATGCCACTACGCCAACCTGCGGCGCACGGCGGCACCTACTTACTCTCCGGGGCAGAAGGTGTGGCTGGCGGCTAAGGACATCCCGCTCCAGGGAACCTCCCGCAAGCTGTCTCCGCGCTATATCGGGCCTTTCAAGGTTGACAGGCTAATCGGCCCTGCAGCAGTCAGGCTTGCATTACCTACATCGTTGCGGATCCATCTGGTGTTCCATGTTTCGCAGGTCAGGCCGGTGTTGTCTAGTCCTCTGTGCCCTCCTTCCGACCCCCCTCCTCCCGCCCGGCTCGTCGATGGTCATCCTGCCTACTCGGTGCGGCGTATCCTGGACGTGCGGCGGAGGGGCAGGGGCCAGCAGTTTTTGGTGGACTGGGAGGGGTACGGGCCTGAGGAGCGTTCGTGGGTGTCTCCGTCTCTGATCTTGGACCCGGCGCTTGTTTCTGATTTTTACAGGTCTCGTCGCGTGTCCGGGTCTGCTCGGTCGCCAGGGGGCGATCGTTGAGGAGGGGGTACTGTCATGGTCCGGGTGAATACGGGGTGTTTCCACTCTGCTGGGCTCCACCTTCAGACGGAGACTCCAATCAGCTTCCACACCTGGTTCCAATCAAGTCACCTGCATATAAGACCAGCGTTCACGACAGACCCCTGCCAGATCTTCTGCTAACACATGTTAGTGCTAGGCCGCCAAGCCCTTGCGAGAACTCTGGATTACTGTTTTTTCTCCTCACCGTGTTTTCTTTCCTTTTTCGCCATAGGACCCATCTGCCTGCCTCCCTGCTCAGCTCCCCACTCCAAGCCTATTCTGGATCTGCTTTGGACACTCCTCACCCGGAACCCCCTGGACACTCCCTCCTCGATTGACACGCCAAATCTGCAACGCTGACTTCACACCTCCCTCCAAGCCGCTGCCCCCTTTCTCCATTCCCCCGGATCCCTCTGTGGAATCCAGCCCTCAGAGTTTCTCGTTCACAGTCTTGCCTCACAGTTTTCCGCTCATAGCTTTCACAGTTCATAGCATGCATAGGTTATAGCATTCTTAGTTTTCTGTTTTGTAACTTCGCTCAGCTCTGTAAATAAACTCTGTGCTCACGCCCGTTTTGCCTCCCTCTGTGTCTGCATTTGAGTCCACACCCACTGCCTGGCCCTCTCGGCCGTAACAGCTTTCCTTCAATAACAGCAGGTTTGAACAGCAGGGCCCTATTTCAGGAAGCCGGTTTAGAAAACTCAGTGAAAAACGATACTCAGGATTGAGTAACCCCGAACTGTCCAACTCGGAATATTCGGTTTCAGAAAGGCTGATAACAATTAGTTCAGTCAACGCGGAGTTGCTTTAACCCCAAGTTAAACGCGCGCACGAGGATACATAAAGCCCTGATTAGTGGAGCACAGATTAAGCGAGTCACCATGGAGACGGAGGGAAAGAAGGCGCGGTCAATGTATTTTACAGCGCTTGAGGCCGAAATTCTGATGGCAGCATATGCCGATAACATGCAAATTTTGCGGAAAAAAAGTAACACAGCCTCAGCTGCAAAAGAAAGGGAGCATGCATGGCAAAACAAAGCCGACAGAGTCAATGCGTGAGTGTTAGTTTAAACATTGATCTAGGGATTTCCATCCATTTAACACGTTATTTTATTATATTTTATTTTATTTTTTATTTCATACATTTTATTTTGTGACGTGATGTGAGCGCAGGTGCAACCCAACAGGCCCCAAACGTTCCTGGCAGCAAGTAAAAATGAAATATAAAAATATAGTCCAAACAGGTGAGGTGTAATTGTATTATGAGCCATAGTGCTTGGTCTGTTTGTCCGATGTAAATCAATTGCAGTTAGAGGCTACATTAATTTCCCCTCTGTAAGCACTTATTGAAATTATCTGAGCACATTACAAGTACATATTTGCTTACTCTGTATGCTCAAATTTGACCCGTTATAGCCAACAGAAAAAAAAGCGGAGGCCCGAAAAACAGGTGGGGGTCCTCCACCACCACCACTCACAGAGGCTGAGCAGTTGGCTTCCACATTTGTGATAATGTTGGCAGCATCACATATGATCTTCACAGTGCAGAGAAAACAAATTAGCATCCATTACTATAATGAAATAATTTGTTAGTTTGAAATGCTACAGGGAACTATGTACCTGTACATTAATGCTGTGGAAAGACTTCCTGTTCACATAGTCTCCTTCATTTACTGAAGGAGCAATGATTGGAATGTGAGTGCCATCTATACAGCCACTCACGCCTGGGAACCGTGAGAATAAATGTAAAATTTAAGTAGTAGTTCAAGTATCATCACATCATGAATTAAGTTTCGTTCATCCTGATACCTGCAATTTTGTGGAATCCCTCTTTGATAAATCTTGTGGGTCTGTGACCGGGGAACACCACAAACGAGTACAGGAGACGTTTCAGTGCAACTGTAGCATTCCTGACTGCCCGACAGACGGTAGCCTTGGAAACGTGCTCAGCGTCACCAATATTATACAGAAAGCTCCCGTTTGCAAAAAACCGAAGTGCAATACAAATAATATGTAATGAACTGAGAGCATGTCCGCGATGTGTCACATGAGCAATATTAGGCCTGAGGATGTTATTCAAATAAATTATAGATTGTGCTGAAAAACGGTAACGTTCACACAGAAAATCATCAGGAAATGATAAAATGTCCAAACGCGCTCTAATCACTCTCTCCCGGCGGAGAGCTCTGCGGAGAATTTGGGCTTCAACATCTACTGGCTCTTCAAGGAAGGGGCACGCCATGTCTGACACTTCCTACAGTCAGGTTTCCGACAAAGAGGCGGAGAACGTCAGGGTTAGTTGAAGTAAACCTGCTAGGGGGCAGGTTAGCTTCACGGAGTGTGTCGTCATAGTAACTCACTCAGAATTAATCTAAACTCGCTTTGTGAAACCGAAAAACCAGAGTTTTCGTTAACTCAGGGTATACTTACTCAGAGTTTGCACTAAACCGGCTTCCTGAAATAGGGCCCAGGTGAAAGCAGGTGACAACAACCTTATTATTAAAATAATACAGGGTGGACTTTAATATCACCAACCATTCCCATGTTATTACGGTGTATCCATATAAATGGCCCACCCTGTAGTAACCGTATATACTGTTGTGTGTAAAAGAAATCACACGTTTAGGATATCAGGATAGAATGAAAAGTCATCTGGTCCTTATCAGGTTTTGAAATATTTACATACAACAACACATGAAATATTCCACCTTTCCATTATTTAAATGAAGCACCAATCCTGAAGCAGTATGTGGAAAACAGGGACACCCAATGCACTTGAGTAACTGAGCACCAATGAGTGTGAGTGTTGTGAATTTGTTAGTCTGGAGCATTCCAAGGAGGACGATTATCAGCAGTGAACTTGCCCTCTGTTGCTTCTAAGAGTATAATTAGACTGTATAACAGTCTAATTATAACAGTATAAAAAGACTGAATAAGTATCTCTTGTTTGGAAGGGATGCCAGGAGAAAGTATCTTCTCAGGTTAGGTGGAGACGTCTCGCAATATCACACAAATACAGCAGCTGTCAAACCTGGTGGTGGTGAAGATTTGGGCTTGTTTTGAAGTCGCTGAGTTGAAAGTCAGCTCGTCTGTATACCAAAGTATTTTAGAGTCAAATGTGAGGTCATTTCCTTGGGCCAATATTAGGTCACCCAACAGGCGAATGATTTTAAGCAAATCTTTAACCGAAGGGTTGAAAATGAAAAGAATCAAGCTGTTGCAATGGCCCAGTCAAAGTACAGACTTCAAGTCGATTGAAATGATGTGTCGAGACCTTAAGAGAGCTGAGCCTAAACAAACATCAATATTTAAAAACCTCAATAAACTGAAGTAATGTTGTAAAGAAGAGTGGTTCGAAATTCCTTAACAACAATGTGAGACTGATAAAGTCATAAAGAAAACATTTGCTTCAAGTTATTGCTGCTAAAGGTGGTTCTAAAAGCTAATCAATCATACACTGTGGTTAGTGTTTTGTAGGACTGCAGAGAGCACTTATTTCTGGAAGAAGCACCTGGTGAGACAAAGGTTTGTGTTATACACATCAACTGATATCCTTGGATTTCTGTAATCAGGTTAATTTTTTTATTTTTATTTTTTTAATTTTTAAAGCATTTAATCCAAGTGTTCCTAACTGTAGTTGTTCCATCTGGGTTGCTAACGAGAGCAGCCACATTTAACTGCTTAACTGCCCTGTCAAAACGTTAAACAGTAATTTGCCACAAGTCCAAAGTTACATCTTGACAACCTCATGGCACGACATCACCTTCTCTGCATCTTCAGGATTTCTCAACAGTTGAATGGATCCCACAGAAGACACTGATGGATTCATGCAAAGGCTCCGTCAACTACATTTTAACTCCATTTGTCTAGAATTAGCCATTGTCCTGGGATGTAAATGTTTAGGGAAGATTAGCAGTTTATGGAAAGTAACTTGAGTTTTAGAGCCCCATGCACAAAGAGCCATTGTGGTGCTCCAGTACAACCCTTCTGGTGGCTGTAGCTCAGGTGGCAGAGCAGGTCAGCCACTAATCAGAAGGTCGGTGGTTCGATCCCAGGCTGCCTCCTGACTGCATGCCAAATATCCTTGGGCAAGACACTAACCCTGTGTTTGCCTACTGGTGGGGGTCAGAGGGCCTGGTGGCGCCAGTGTCCGGCAGCCTCGCCTCTGTCGGTGCGCCCCAGGTCAGCTGTGGCTACAATGTAGCTTGTCATCGCCAATGTGTGTGTGAATGGGTGAATGACTGAATGTAGTGTGAAGCGCTTTGGGGTCCTTAGGGACTAGAAAAGCGCTATACAAATGCAGGCCATTTACCATTCAAACTTCCCTTGAATGATGATAATAATGTTTCGGTTAAAAAGTTACCCAAAACAGCTGTTTATTGACAAAGCACTAACATATCAACCGATAACCAAAAGACCTAGTTATTTATTCTACACAGGCAAAAGGTGAACTCTAAGCATGTTGTTTACACTGTTTATAAAGTGGAGCATGCAGAAAAGAGACATACACCAAAACACGTCATCAATGAATAATAACTGAAATATGCATAAAGAAAGAAATACATGCCTAAACAATATCACAAAAGTCTTAATAAGCTCATTTCTTTTTCTTTTTTTCCTTTCTTGCATTAATTCATTCATTTAAAAAAAAAAAATGCTCTTTGGTAGAAGTTCCTCATTCCCATTAATTTACCTCTTGGCTCACTGATTGCACTTGTACCTTTTAGATTTAAATGAATGCAAACAAGAATCTACAACCACTGATGTACATCAGACGGAAATAAATGTTTGCTACTTTCTTTCAGTATGAAAGACATTTGTGCAGCGTGAAAGAAGACACGATACAGAACATGGAGCATAAAAGCCTGTTTGCAAACACTGGGAAACATGCATGAAGTGACTTAAAATGTTGGTTAAAATGACTGTTTATAAGGTTGGGGAAACCTGCAGTCAGCTGAGACTAAAGAAGTCACTTGGATGAGTGACAAAATGTTTCTCCCACTGAAAATGCTATGTCCAGATGAACAGAATCAACCTTTTGGGATGCATGAAGTGACTTTGCAGTTTGGGCTTTGCTGCAGAACCATGCTATTATAACGAGTGCAGCTGTGCATTGATAGCAAGCCTTTCTCTGTGTGAAAATGCCTTTATGATGTCAGAGGAAAAGGGTCAGACTGCAGCTGATGAAAGGCAAGTAACTCAAATAACCATTTGTTACAAACAAGATATGCATAAAAGGATCTGTGAATGCACAACATGCCAAACTGAAGAATGTGGACTACAGCAGCAGAAGACTACACCAGGTTCCACTCTTGTGTGCTAAGAAAGGAAACTTACACAAGATCATGGGAAACAAACAGGAAAATGGAAAAACATCACCTGGTCTGGCTAATCTTGATTTCTGCTGTGACAATTGGATGGTACAGTGAGAAGATAAAGGCGTGGATCCCTCCTGACTTGTACCAATGGTTCCTGTCCCGTAGTATCAACTGTGCTTTAAATGCCACAGTCTTCCTTAGCAATGTTGCTGACCATGCTCATCCCTTTATGATCACAGCATCTAATGGCTCTTCCAGCAGGATGGCATGGACAACATCTCTAAGGAGTGTTTCCTGCATCTTGAATCACAAAGAATTTAGTGTTATGAGTGGCTGTGTGCAGACAGGAATAGGACCCAAGGTGCAGACTCCGGAGACAGTCGTGAACTCAAAACAGCTTTAATGTAAAACTTAAAATATAACATAACTGGAAAAAATCAAAAATAAACTTAAACCGAAGGACTGACAGAACACACAGCTAGGTAAACAGTAGATCACGACCCAGACACAAAGAAACACAGGGCTCAAATACACAGAGGGAGCAATCAGGGAATGTGTAACAGGAGGGAAACACAGCTGGGGCAAATCAGGCCTAACGAGACAAAGGAAGCAAAACCAGACACATTAACATCGGACATGGACTTTCAAAGTAAAACAGGCAACCCATAACACAGACTGAACAAAAGACACAGACTCACACGCAGGCACTACAACAGAGGGAACAGAGACGTGGGACCAGGGCAAACACAGACACTGACTGGACACGGGGATATAGCAACTAAGGATACACAGAGACGCGAACTAGACAAGGGGATACAGCTGACAGGGGAGACAGAGCAACTAGACAAGACAGAGACATAAACCATAAGACAGAACTCAAAGAAACCAAAGACTAGAAATTATAAATAATATAATAAACTCAAAAACCCTGGGGGGGAGCATTAAGAGCAATCTGTACCTAATACATTGTCAGGTATATTTTATAAAGTGATATTTGTGTTTAATACAGTGTGGCGTAATGGCCTGAAGAGCACAGTCAAAACTGATTTTCAGCTTTATCAGTTGTGTGTATATAGATTTTTCAGCATTTGGTCACTTATTACTTACTATTACTATTGTTTTGGATTAAATATAGACTTAAAAATTATTTAACAATCGTTGAATTTGGATTACACTCCTGTGAGATTTCCATTTTATACCTTAATTATAATAGTAATAATAATAACAACAAAGCAATCATAAAAAGATAGTTTAGCTTAAGTTCCAGCGGTAGACTTGTAGCTCATAGCACTTATCATAGTGATGGAGGCTTTCCTGTGTTGGAAAGCTGACACTTATAACAGGCATGATGCTTTTCCTGTCAAAATCTGAACAAACAAACAGAAGCCTCCCCCCCCTCAGTAATATGAACTCCTACTCTACCCGCTGAATAGAAAAGCCCATCACAGTTAGTAGTGTTGCGACGACATCTGGTGGTATTAAGCAGGAAGTCTATGAGAGTCTCTGATTTCTGCTTTCTTTATCCCCATCCAATTTTTCTCTGCACTGCACCAGTCATTTTCTAAACTTTCAAATCCATTAAAGACATCTATACTCCGTCGCTTTATAAGACTAATGGGGAAAAACAAACCCCCTCACCTGAACTGGCTCATCTGTTGTATTCCAAGTAGCACCGTGTGTCGGTACTAGTTTTTGCTGCGCAGCTGGATGTCTTCTGCTCATCTTTTACTTGGCTTGAAGAAACAACTGTTTGCGTTTGAGACAGGCCCGGGTGGTGCTGGTTGTGGCTATGCACTGTTCTTTAGCGCAGTTTTCCCAATAGAAATTACCTACAAATTTGCCCAACCAGTGGGATTTGTTTTGAGCTCTGATAACAGGGGGCAGTAGAGAGCCCGCTACAACTCGATGTACACGATGAGTAAAACTTGCTGCATGTTAAAGTAAGATTTGTGCTTCACTGAAGGAATTTTCAAATTCTTTTTTTTTTTTTGTGTTATGAAAGAAAATACTTGTTGGTTGAGACTAACAGGTTGGTTGAGCAGGAGCATGTCTAATAAGCTTAATGAACTGCTTACAGCTAGCTTATTTAAGTTTTTCCAATAGGAACCATGTGGGACTGCTTCCCAATGAATGAGACACACCTAAAAGTGGCTCTTGGGGCCGTGCTTTGAAGTTAACTCTAAGATCTTGCCTCCATGTGGAAAGAATGATAAACCCCCATGATGAGGTACCACATTTTATATCCTCAAACAAATTGTTTTGCGTTGTGCAGGCCTGTTTGCTATAAGAGATCAGACCCTGAAACAAAAACATCTCCATTGCAGTCAACATTATTTTTTTCAGTACCATAGATGGAAGTATAAATCTATGTCTTGTTAGGTTAAAAATGATGTTCTGTTCCTGTGTTAGCTTCAGATTAATCCTCGAGCCAAATGTTTTTAGAAGACCGGGTCCAGCTCTGGCACTGTGGTGCTATATGAGCCAGAGCCTTGAGATCTCGAGGTCTTGGACAGGCTATAACCCCAGAAGGATTGCAGCGGAGTCAGAGAGTTGTGAGAAGGCTCACAATATAATGAATTCACCGTTTAGTTAACGGCCAGCAAACTCCCAACCTAAGTCATTTGTTTTGTTTTTTCTTTTTTTAGCAGCACTGGGAATGATTGGAGATATTCAGGTTTGCTGTTACCAAACAGGATTCTGATGAGGGGCTTTGTGTGTAATTACTGCCTACCACCTCCAACAATAATGAAAGCTTGTTAAAAATGCTTCAGCCTCACAGAGAGCCTGCTTTCTCATGCCGGCTTGCTGAAGAAAGGATCACATCACAGAGCTCAATTTGAGACAAGTGAACGTTCAATAGAAGGCACAAATACTACAATAGGCTTCCCCCTGCCAAAATCTGGGGGAAAGAGGACAATCTGCTTAAAATACAGACTCTAAGGACCATATATGTGTATTTTCTTTCCAGCAGAAGATGGATCTTAATGATTTCAGCAATCAGATGGACTATATTAAAGAAACAGAGCTAAAAGGAGCTTGTCTATTGGATGTTATTCTGTTAGGTGGCCAAAAACGCTAATGTTGCCTGGTGCAGAGTCAATGTGTAAATAAACCGCTCTTTGTTAACATGTGCAACATATGAGCCTTATATGACAAATCTATAAATTTTTGTTTACACCTTGTTGCAGATTGGAAGTCAAAATGTTTAAAATGCTTTCATTTCTTGGCATCTTTATCACGTCTAATAAACATGAAATACATGGAGGCTGTGAACTGAGAAGAAAAAGAAAGAAGAGGTGTTAACTGATGCTTTAAATGCAGAAGGACAATATAACGCAGATATTAGTGATGACAGACAGTAGGCGGATAATAGCTTCACGCCTTTGTAAGTCAAACTCAAAACGCGCTGTGATAGATGGAGACCAACTTAGACAGACAACATGTGGGCTAAACTTAGAATAAACCTTGGAATCAAAGGAGTCTGGAAAATGTAAAGGAGTCACCAGTGGTGCCAAACTGTACTGCTTTTAGTTGTTGTTTTTAAATGTAGGCACTATGTCACATCAACTTGTTTTCGTATGTTCAATTAGACAAAATTAGTACTAATAGGTAATTACAGGTACTCCCTTAAAGTCTGATTTAGGCTTATGCAATGAATTTATGTAGAGCCTGGGCTGCAGGCTGTGCAGCTGTTCTGCAGTTTCTCTAATGAAACACTAGATGGTGCTGGAATAGGCAAATGACAGTCATTACAAGCTGCATTAGCACATACCTAGGTAAGTAAGTTACAGCGTAGATTTAACATTGAGTTGTAAATCCCACTGAAGGGCTCTTTGAGGTTGTTTTACAGTGTTTCTGCCCTCTAGTGGTCAAATGTCACCTAATTTGCCTTTAAAACAGTCCACTTGATCAGTCCACTGATCAAGCAACTCAAAAGCTCCAAGTCTGTTATTCTTCATTTGTGAAATTCCACACCTTCATACCCACCTCAGCTGAAAACTGCCTTTGTGCAAAATAAACCCGATCCTGAATTTATTACAATCTACAGCAGATGCAGTGCTTCTGTAAATGCAAGCACGAGGCTGCTGATATTTTTTTCATGTTGTGAAACATGACATCTAACAGGGAGGGCAATTGATTATATGAGCAATTGTCAGACTTTGTTCCAGTGAGTGTATTCAAGTCTGATATGCTATGTGTATGTATTCCTCTGTGTTTTTTCCTTCCAACTGATGCCAATTGTTTCCTCACAGGGGGTCACCTGGTTGGGTTTTTCTCTGTATTATTGTAGGTCTTTACCTTACAACATAACAGATTTGCAGCCAACAAATCTCCAGCAACTTCATCATGTCAATACGGGCCAAATTTCTCTGAGGAATGTTTCCACCACCTTGTTGAATCTTTGACACAGAATTAGGGCAATTTTGAAGGCAAAGGGGGTCCAACCCAGCACTGGCAGTGTAATACCTATAGCTCATAAAGCACCCTGTGAGTCGCTATATTGGTATATACATGTACTTATTTGTGCTTCACTGACATAAAGTCTCCTACTTCTCTAAATTATAATTGGTGAACGTAGGCTGAAAAGATTTTCTCCTGTTTCAGTAAAATTTTGCAAGATTTTTTTTACTTTCCTTAAGTCACACATAATGAAATACATGACTGAGAAAGGTTTGCAGGATTTAAGGCCCAACTCTGAGATAAACTGAATATGTGACAGAAGGTTGCAGGTATTTCCTGATCCTGATCCATGTACAGCTGGTTCAGTTTGTAAATTGTACATTGACCTGTATACACTAAGCTTTGGCTACTAGAAATTACTTCTGGTGTTCTAATATATTGCTGTTGTATCTATTTTTTGATATGTGAGACTGCTTCTTGTTTCAAAGTGTCTTATTCATCCAACTACAGTCACTGGCCACTTGATTAGTTATGCCTTGTTAGTACAAGGTTGGACCCTCTTTTTCCTCCAGAGCTCAGCAGTTTGTCTTGACTATGTGTAAATGTAAATTGCTGCCATGTGATTAACTAACTGAATGTTTGCACCTACAGGTGGTTTCACAGATGTACCTAACAAAGTGGCCGGTGACTGTATGCGCCAGTGATTTCTCTTCATGTTTCACAGCAGCCTTATTTACATGAAAGAATACAGGAAACTGGACTCATTCACAAGCACAAACACCAGAGCGGATTTTTCTTCACATTCCTGAAACCTTCACTTTTTCAGACACATTTATGGCAATGCGCCTGAACTTTCAGTGCTTTGTTACAGAAGTTTATCTTATAAATTTACAAAAGTAAAGCATATTCTCCAACACAGATCACCGTCATTCTCTGCAGAACGATGAAAACCACGATAAATGTTTTGACATACATTTTTTCACATTGGCGTAAAGCTACACTTCAACTTTGCGGCTGGCCTGCATACAAAAGTCCGGCCATGTTTTATGTTCCATGAAAACGTTATGCAGGTGCTTCAGCACTGTTTGAACTGCATGATGCCGCTGATGCCTTTCCTGGGAGAAATCAAATCAAAATGTCCATGTCTTCAGTCTTTGGTGTTTTTGTTCACAGCAGGATTAGAAATGAAAAACAGAAATTATGAAGTCCTTTTTAAAAACTCTGTGTCAGACTCCAGTGCCACCTTAGCTGTTTAGTTTATGCTGGTAAAAGACAGGAAAAGAAAGCAGTACTGTAAAAGAAGCCGTATTCTTATATGAACAAACATTTGTATGAGCAGCAGGCAGGTAGCTCTGCCACAGCTTGTTGTTTTAAGTTAGGTTAATGAGTCTCACATTATGTTAACATGGATGGGCTTGCAGTTCGCTGATCCCAGGATCCAGACTAGTTCTTTGGGCTTCATAATAAGAGCATGCCTGGAAACATTTGCACAGTTCCTTGATCCAACTATTTTATAACAAACAAGTCCGTTCTGATGCTCCACACTTGAGTAATGAACATCTTTAGAGATCCATGGACAGGACCAGTAAGTAAAGTAAATCAGACAATGATGATGCATTATCATAGCTCGAATATCCAGAAGGGACACGATCACTATTATTTGAGGAAGTCCACCTCAAGGTTCATCACAGTTCTGTTTTTAAAATAGTCATCCTCATAGAGGTCCAAGAGAGTCCTGGGATTCCTGCTCATTGGCCAGAATTGTCCGTCCATTGTCGCTGTAGCTCCGGTTTGGCAGGAAGGACAATCTGAAAATTAGACAGAGGTGCCTTTAGTACACGTTAGTTAAGCCTTAAGTCAGACAGTCTTAAAGTAAACTTCATATACACTTCACATCTACAATGCTATAGGCAGAGGCAGAAAGAAAGCTGACATGTTAAATGAGGTCATTTAAAAGCCCTATTTTTTTTTCATGCTAATCATGGAAGATGAATTCTTTTTAGCGATTTTTCTCCCTTCAGCAGAGGTCAAAGGGAAGCACCCCAGCCTGTACATACAGTACATACAGTCATGTGAAAAAGAAAGTATCCCTCTTTTAACTCTAAGGTTTTATGTGTGTTTATATGTATACATATCTAAAATTATTTAGCACCTTGGATGCACAACAACACACGTGTCATTATTTATTTAAAAAACACTGACCCAAAAAGCCAGAAGCAGTGTCTGAAAAACTAAGTCCACCCCGTGATTCAGTAGATCAGCAGCATAAACTTGAAGTAATAATTTGCTGTACGACTTTATCAGTCTCTCGTTCAGGAGGAATTTTGGCCCACTCTTCTTTACTGCATTGCTCCAGTTCATTGAGGTTTGTGGACATGCTGTGCTGTCCTGCCACAGCATTTCAGCTGGTCTGGACTGTCTCTCGCAGATTTGCTGCTGTGCTTTGGGTCATTGTTCTGCTGCATAGCTCAAGGTACGCCAAGCTTCAGCTGTCAGACAGATTGCCTCACGTTTGACTCTAGAATACGTTGGTATACAGACGAGTTCTTGGTCGATTCAATGACTGCAAGGAGCCCAGGTCCTGTAGTCACCCCAGCACCACTGTGCATGGTGGTGGTATGAGGTATTTGTCTTGATATTCTGGGTTTTAGTTGCGTTATATACAGACATCTATACACTGGTCTTGTATGTCCAAAGGACAGAAGGCTTGTGATTTGTTCAGATGTAACTTTGCAAACCTAAGCTCTGTCTAGTTCTTTTTAGAGAAAAGAGGCTTTCTCCTGGCAAACAAGACATACTTGTGCAATATTTTCCAATTGTATTATCAAAAACTTTTTTGGGAGTTTCTTTGAGCACTGCACAATCTGACCATGGTGTGAATTTGCTGGAATGTCCACTTCTAGGAAGAATGCAACTCACAATAGAGTAATGGAAGAAATGGCCATATAACCATTCCCTGACTGAGCTCCAATGGCTTCTCATTCATCACTGCTGATGTCTTTCCTACTTGGCATTGTGTTAACGCATACCAGAACAGCAAACTGCCAAAACTTCTGCTTTAATAGAGATGGCCACACTTGCTGATGATGATTACTCTCTTAATTCCTGTGGAAGCAGTAAAGGTGTAGTTAGTTTTTCACACACTGCTTCTGCATTTTGCCTTACTTTTTTTTTTTTTTAAATATACACTGATATGATGAAATATATCATGTCATTCTGGTCATCTGAGGTCAGCGATTCTTTTTTTTAATTATGCTCAGATACATAAAACCTTAGAAGTGAAAGATGGAGTACTTTCTTTTTCACCCCACTGTAAATGTGCTTCTGTTTCTAACGGCTAATGTCACTTACTGTATGTCATATAGAGTGAAATTTTAAGTTCCATGTTTGAAGGATGAGTTGAGGTCAAGGCAAACACAAATGTATCATAGCTCTGCTGGCAGAAACCACCAGAGGAGAGCTTTTGTGGAAAAGTCGGTGGGAATATGAGAGGAAGAAGGCATGGGAAATCAGAAAAAAGGGGAACTGCTGTCAAAGCAAGGCACAAAGTTCCCCTGGAAAAGAGGGAGGACGGGGGAATGGGAGAAAGGGAGCAAACAGAGAAAATACTTCAAAATGGAAAAGGGAGAATTGTAGCATTTGTTTTTGCAAGGACCGTTTATTTAGAGTACAAATCAAAATTAAAATAAATAAAAAAAGCTCTACATAGCACAAGTGAAGATATTTTGTGATTTAGTGTGCATGTCTGGCTCCACTGGTGTGTTTGCAACCCACTGAAGCAAGCCGAACAAAACAGCAGCAACATTTATATGTTTATATTCCAAATGAAGGCAGCTGGGATACTTCTACTGTTTCCAAATTATGTAGAAACATACATTTATCAGGCTTTTAACTGTAGATATCAACCAACACATGTAAAGATTACTTATAATCACAAAGCCAGTCCATTTATAAAGCACATTGTGGTGCTTTTGGAAATATTGTCAGAGTGAATACTTCGTACAGCCTAAAGAAACCTACTTAAAGAGCATCATCAAGTCATTTTTGGCATTTGATGATTAAGTTCCCAAAGATTGTAGTTGAAAGATAATGCAGTAACATTAAAAACTGCCGCTCAATTGACATTTCCTCATTAACCAGCCTTGTGTTAATGGAAACCTTTGGTATATTATTATGGATATATAGTGTGGATACTCTCACATATATAAAATGAAATTACATTCTCATCCTGCTTCTCAAAGTAACTAAAACAGCAAAATATTTTTTGAAAGAATTAAATGAAAAGTCCCAGTTTTCAGGTACTTAGTTTCTATATGATGAAAACCAGTTTGCCTAAGTTTAGAACTGATGTGATGTCCTGGTTTTTATCTCTGAACTCAGCTAATGGTATTTACTAATGTCTCTGCAGCTCAGAGAGAAAATATTTCTAATTGAGTACCCAAAGCAAGTCCGTCCAGGGGTGACGATTATCCAACCTTTTCACATGAGTCATAATGGTGAGTCTGATAATTGTCAGCAGTATCAGTCAACTGGAGCTGTGGCTGACAACGAGAGGCAGAGTGATGATACAGGATCCCAAACACATTGTGTATTGGATTGTTTTCTCTTCTTTTGTTCTGAAAGCTAGTTCAGGCAGTGGACATGAGCTGCATCATGTACGCACAGGCCACTTTTTTCAACTGTTCACTAACCCAACTATCCAATCAGCCAACCACATGATAGCAAGTCAATGCATTTAGGCATGTAGACGCCTAAATGCATTGGAGAGAGCCTGGTGAAGTTCAAACGGAGTATCGGAATCGAACAAAAAAAAGATTTTAGTGACCTAAATGTGGCACGGTTGTTATGTTGTGCTATTTTGATCATTTTGGAGAACGCTGATCTAATGGGAATTTTCTGCCCAACCACCTCTAATTCATTGAGTCACAACAACATTAAGACAGTAGGGTCAAAATTAGGTGTGAGCCACATGAAAGCATGGATTCATCCTGGCTTGCATACACAGTTCAGGTGCTGGTGGTGTATTGGTGTGGGGGGGTATTTTCTTGGGACACTTTGGGCTCCTTAGTACCAACTGAGCATTATTTAACCACCACAGCCTATCTGAGTATTATTGCTGACAATGTACATCCCATTGTGTCTACAGAGTACTCAATTTGCAATGGCTGCTTCCAGGAGGACAATTTGTTATGTCATGCTCAGATCTTCTCAAACTGGTTTCTTGAATACAACATACTCAAATGACTGCCACAGTCACTGGATCACGATCCAATAGAGCATGTTTGGGATGTAGTGGAATGGGAGGTTTGCATCACGGATGTGCAGTTAGGAAATCTGGAGCAACTATTTGATGTTATCATTTCAATATGGACCAAAATCTCTGAGGGATGTTTCCAGCACCTTGTTGAATCTATTCCATTAAGAATTTAAGCTAGCTCTAAAGGTAAAACGCTCCAACCCAGTACCAGCAAGGTCAACCTAATAAAGTCTCAGATGAGTATACATCTAAATATCAGTTTGCTTGTAGTTAAAGAGTAAATTATCATTTCCATTCAAACACAGTACGAGTCACAAACCCAAAAACATGCAGTTGGAGAGGCACAACATCTAATTTTCCCTTTTGAGTGAAGACTGGTGACCGACCACAGAGGTTCAACAGGATTAGCTCCTTCTTATCAGATCATTTGCCACAATGACCACACACACACACACACACACACACACACACACACACACAGAGGCATACACTGAGTCCAATGTGGAGGCATGCCCCGGGTGAGGAGGCAATGGGAGAAAGACAAACAGAAATGTTCTGTTAGCTTCTGCTCTTCTCTTTTTTGTGTGTTTTCGGTACAGCAAGTTTGTTTACTGTTCAAACACAGCTCTACTTTTGCACTTTTGGTGGTACTGTGTATTATTTCACACAGTCTGGGGTTACTTCAATTAACATCCGAGTATCTCATCCCCCCGGAGATCGTTAAGCAACCCCCGGGGCTACCCGCAACAGCAAGCCGCAGGAGGAGACGTTGCGAGCGGAGGCAGAAGAGAGGCAAGCGGGGAGGCCTGTGGGCACGGCTAAAGACTAGTCCGTTTAAACCACCACTCCCGATCATATTCCTCTCCAACGCCCGTTCAATCCGTTACAAACTGGATGAAATACGACTGCAGATCGCCACTCGACGGACTTTTAATAACTGTTCGTGCATGATTTTCACTGAAACCTGGCTGGACAGCGCCATTCCCGATGCGGCTATCGATCTAGCAGGCCGCACCGCCTATCGAGTCGACAGGTCTGCGGACTCGGGTAAGAAGACTGGCGGGGGGCTGTGCATCTATATTAACAACCTTTGGTGCACGAACGTCACGGTAACGGAAAAACTGTGCAGTACAGAGGTAGAACTGTTGGTGTTAAAGTGCCGTCCATTCTATCTCCCTCGGGAATTTTCTGCCGTTTACATCTGCGCTGTTTACATTCCACCAGATGCTAATGCTAAGCTAGCGTTAGCACAATTGAGCAGCAGCATCAATAACAGCCTGGTAGCACACCCGGACAGTGTCTTTATTGCGGCTGGGGATTTTAACCACGCGGACCTGAAATCTGTACTTCACAATTTCCACCGTAATGTGAAGTGTGCTACCAGAGGAGATAGAACGTTGGACCAGGTGTACACCAACATGGCGAATGCGTACAGAGCCCAGGCTTATCCCCACCTGGGTCTGTCAGACCATCTCTCCCTTCTGCTACACCCAATATACACACAAAAGATCAAGAGCACTGGGATTACAACCAAAACCGTGAGAACATGGCCGCAGGATGCTATTCCGATGCTTCAGGACTGTTTCCACTGCACAGACTGGGATGTATTCAAGGTGCAGGACACTGACAATCGTGTCGCATTGAACAGTTACACCTCCACTGTCTTGGACTACATCTGTTTCTGTGTGGACAATGTAACAACTTGGAAACGATTCCGTGTGTTCCCTAATAATCCACCCTGGATGACACACAGAGTTCAACAACTTATTCGAACGAGGAACAACGCTTTCAACTCCGGGGACCAGGAGGCATACAGTGCTGCCAGGGCCAACCTGAGAAGAGGCATCAAGACTGCCAAGCAGCAGCACAGGAGGCGTATCGAGGCCAGGTTTGAGAACAACACAAACCCAAGGCAGGTCTGGGAGGGCATCAGGGCTATCACGGACTACAAAAGAAGAACACCATCACCCTCAGCCGACAGTTCTACTCTGGCTGAGGATCTAAATCTCTTTTATGCCCGTTTTGACAGGGAGAACACCGACCCTGTCCTGTCCCCTCTCCCCTCAACCGACCCTGCTCCGGTCCTGAGCACTCATGAGCTGAGGCGTGTGTTCCGGAGCATTAACACCAGGAAGGCGGCCGGGCCGGATGGAGTGCTGGGCCGGGTGCTAAAAGACTGTGCTGCGGACCTGGCGGACGTCTTCACCTCTATATATGACACCTCGCTGTCCTGTTCACTGGTACCATCCTGTTTCAAAGCAGCAACCATCGTTCCCATCCCAAAACAGTCAAATGTCACATGTCTGAATGATTTCAGATCTGTGGCACTCACCCCCATTCCCGCCAAATGCCTGGAGAGACTGGTCATTAAACACATCAGAGCTGCTTTTCCACCATCCCTGGACTCGCACCAGTTTGCATACAGGGAGAACCGGTCAACCGAGGATGCGATCGCCACAGTGCTGCACACATTACTGAAGCACTTGGAACACAGGAACACCTATGCACGGCTCCTCTTTGTAGACTACAGCTCGGCTTTTAATACCATCCGGCCATACAAACTCCGTCCCAAACTCCACCAACTGGGACTTAACTCCTCTCTGTGCAACTGGATTGTGGACTTCCTCACTAACCGTAGACAGAGTGTCAGAGTGGGTAAGAACACCTCTTCCACCCTTGTGGTCAACACCGGTGCCCCTCAGGGGTGTGTTCTGAGCCCTCTGCTATACACTCTCTTCACCCATGACTGTATTTCCTCCTGCGCGTCCAATCTCATTGTTAAGTTTGCAGATGACACTACAGTGCTCGGACTTATATCCAACAATGATGAGACAAACTATAGGACAGAGGTGCAACAACTAGAGTCATGGTGCCACGACAATAACTTGGTCTTAAACACCAAAAAGACCAAGGAGATCATTGTAGATTTCCGGAAGAGGGGCCATAACAACCATCTGCCTCTCTTCATTGGCAGTGAGGCGGTGGAGAGGGTGAGCAGTTTTAAATTCTTGGGGGTAACTGTGACCGAGGACCTGTCCTGGGGCAACCATATCACCTCAGTTGTACGGAAGGCCCAACAGCGCCTCTACTACCTGAGGAGACTGCGGAGCGCACACATTCCCAGATCTCTGATGTTGAACTTCTACAACTGTGCCATCAGCAGCGTTCTGACGTATGGATTTCTAGTGTGGTTCCCCAGCTGCACCAAGGCCGACCAGCAAGCACTCCAGCGGGTGGTGAAAGAAGCTGGCAGAATTATTGGAACAAGTCTGCCAGAGATCAGTAATATCTTCCCCACTCGCTGTCTGAGGAGGGTGCACAGTATCCTGCGGGACCAACATCACCCTGCGCGCCACCTTTTCCATCTGCTGCCCTCAGGGAGAAGGTACAGGTCTATACAGGCCAGAACATCCAGACTGGCCAACAGCCTGTATCCACAGGCTGTGAGGCTCCTGAACTCTCTGCCCCCCTCTCACGGACAATAACCATATCCAACTTCTTAATAGCAATGAACTGGTCTGCATTGGTGCATCATATCTTTATTCTCTTCCCCCTCCTGCCCCCCCCCCCTCTTTCTTAAATAGATAACTATCATATCTGATATCATATCTCACAGTACAATAATATTGAATGGGTTGCATTGTTGTATTTTGTCATGTTTCTCAGGTCTTTGTCTGAATTTCTACGAACATTATTGCTAAGGATTGTCTTATTGCATTGGAGTCACACTGGGTTAAATATGTACACTTGGGTTTTAAGGGGTATTTATTATTTTCTTCTTTTTTTTGGGTTGTATGGAAGCCCCAAACGCAATTTCATTGTTCTTGACAATGACAATAAATAAATAAATACTAAATACTAAAATACTAAATACTATCTCTGTCCGTCTGTCACACAGTCATGGAAGAGATGCCTATCACTCAGAAGCCAGTAGAGGGATCAGCGTGAGTATCTGGCAAAACCACGCTCAAGCTCTGAGGATCTGACTCAAGGAAACGGGCATACAAATAAATACATACTGACAGTGTGTGGGGTAAAAAACAAACTATTAACATATCCTCAAAATCTACACTTATAAACAATTAATTGTCACTGGCAAATATGCATCTGAGGAAAGGCAACTGTAGCAACAATTTGCTTTTGTGTTAGTCTAAAGCTCAGGAGGAACAGTTTGGTGCCAAAAAGGCAACAAAGACCAGGATCAGTGGTAAAATTACAGTTTAGGATACTAAAACCTTTGAAAAAAGACGTGAAAAAAGTCACAATCTTACATAAAAATGGAACACTTTATGAGGATCGAATTGCCACTTTCTGTAAAACTTTTAATCTCTTACATTTTTTTGTTTTGTCCCACTCTTCTTTGCTTTAGTTCATTGAGGACTGTGGGAATTTACTTCGGGACATCTCTCTTAAGGTCCCAGAAAAGGTCCCCAAAAAGCATTTCACTCGGGCTGAGTTCTGGACTGGAACATTATCAAATCAAATCAAATCAATTTATTTATATAGCACTTTTCACAGGATAAAAACCACAAAGTGCTTCACAGTAATATAAAACAGAAATACATAAAATACATTAATAATAAAACACACAGCACAAATCTAATTAAAAGCCAATCTAAATAAATGAGTCTTAAGCTGCTTTTTAAAAGAATAAATACAATCAAGGCAATGTAATGATGGAGGGAGAGCATTCCACAACCTGGGGGCCACCGCTCTAAAAGATCTATCACCTCTGGTCTTAAAACGAGTTCGTGGGACTACCAACAGCCTTTGATTAGATGATCTCAGGCTGCGAGAGGGAGCGTGGGGTTCTAAAAGATCAGAAATGTAGGCAGGGGCATCACAATTCAAAGCTTTAAAAGTCAGAACCAAGATTTTAAAATGAATTCTAAAATGTACTGGAAGCCAGTGTAATGAACGTAACACTGGTGTAATGTGCTCTCTTTTTCGTGCCTTAGTTAAAAGCCTTGCAGCAGCATTCTGGACTAACTGGAGACGGTCAAGATTCCTTTTGCTCAAACAAAGAAAAAGGCTGTTACAATAATCTAAGCGAGATGAAATAAAAGCATAAATAACCATCTCTAACTCAGACTTAGACAGCAAAGTTCGCAGTTTGGAGATGTTTCTTAGCTGAAAAGGGCAGTTCCTAATCAACTGGCGAGAGTGTTGTTCTAGGGACATGGCAGAATCAAAGATCACACCAAGGTACCTGAGGCTCAGGTGAACAGATTATCTTTTAGGTTTCACGTGCTTGGGATTATTGTCCAATAGGAAGAGGTGTTTATGGTTGAATCAGTGACTGCAAGGTGCCCGAAGTCTTGTGTTTACAAAACAAGCCCAAATCATCACCAACCCTCCACCACCGTGCTTGACATTTGATTTGAGGTGTTGAAGGCGCTGCCATGTCTGGTTTTTACCAGACATGAAGATATACATTGTGGCATTTTGGTCTCAACTGTCCAAATAACATTGTTCCAGAAGTCTTGTGATTTGTTCGGATTCAACTTAGCAAATGTAAGAAGTGCTGCCATCTTCTTTTTAGAGAAAACAGTCTCTCTTCCTGGAAAGCCGTAGTTGTTCAGTCTTTTTATAACTTACTTTCATGGACTTTAATATTTAACGTGCTAAAGAGTCTGTGGTGTCGCTCTTGGGCTTTCCTCTGAGCACACTCATTTTTTGCAAGTAGGTAGAAAAACAATATCATAAAAATAATTTTAACTTTTGTCTCTTCAAAAAATAAATTTCTCATGTTCTGGCACACAAAGCTGTCCCTACTGTCTTTGAGGAAGTTTAGACATTCATTAAGTTTATTTTAATTCTATTGTTTTGTTTAAATCCTTCAATAGCTCTCCGTCCAACAGAAATTTATCTCATTGCTCTTTCTGATTCAAAATAAAACCCTGCTAATCCCAGTACTCTGAATGTGAAAGCTACACACACTATCTAATCCCTATTAATGCCATGATAAACAAATCCAAGCCTAGTTCTACAACTGCATATAAACTCCTTCCTTGATCTGACTTGGATTTGGTTTCATTCTGCATCTTAAAAATGGTTCACAAACATGTCGTTTATGCTGCTTATCACTACAAAGAAAAGCTCACTTCCTGTGCTTACATATATGGTATTGTTCAAGAGCAAAACATGAACATGAAGCATGTTCTCTGACTGCAGTCAGTTAGTGTCAGACACATTCACAAAAAATATTAGCACACACAGTCCTCAGCCCATTAGCAGCAGTCGTGTGAACAAGTGAATGTACTCTCTCGTGTAAACTCTCAATTGTCATGGGAAGATAGATTTTAACCTTTTAAACTTAACTTTTGTTGCCTAATCCTAGCAATTCAGTTTTTTAGCCTAAAACCAATATAATGTGACTCAAAATGAAAAGTTTGAATCAATTTTTCTTGGCTGAAAGTCATGGATGAGGTCACTTATTATACTTACAGTAAGTGATGACAGGCATTTAATGGAGTCTCCCCTCTCCGATTAAAAGAGACCTAGTATGTGTTGTCTTATTTTCTGTCATATCTATGAATAGTAATTTCCCCTCTTTTCCCTCTTGTGGGGGTTGTGTATACATGTGTGCGTTCCTCAAGCTTGGACTCTCTACTAGAGGCCTGGGAGTTTGCGGGTTCTGCTGGATTGGATCGAGCCACTCTTTCAGTTTGGGGGTCAAAGCTCCAAAAGCTAGTACCTCTGGGACCACTTTGGACTTTACTTTCAGCAGCTCCTTCAGTTGTTCTTCCAACCCCTGGTACTTTTTGATTTTCTCATGCTCCTTTCTTTCTGATATCACTGTTGGCTGGGATTGCCACGTCTATCACAACTTTCTCATGCTGGGCGTGGTTGCTACGACGCCTTAGACGCCTTGTTTGTGTCGCTACAACATGGAATTTGACGATTTATTTATTTATTTATTTTCCAAGTAATTTTTATCTGGTCATGAGTAGGGATGGGTATCGAAAACCGGTTCTTGTTGTTGTCAATTCATCTTTTTTAAAAAGAATCGATAAAGAATCGAATCGTTAAACAGAATCGAAAATGGAATCGGAATCGTGAAAGTCTTATCAATACCCATCCCTAGTCATGAGCGATAGTTCTCCAGGCTTTCTGGAGGCTTTTCTGGACAAAAATGTTCTGTGGCATTTTACTAATTTGTCTCAAGGGAAGATGCCTATTTTTGCCTAAGTCCCTAACAGCAGGTAATGAGGCTGAACTGAACAAACGGGGAAAGGGTAGCAAAGATCATACACACAGAAATTTTAAACTCTGGAAGAGTTTTATGACTTGAAGCCAAACCGTTAGCAGTATTTGCGGACTGTATTTTACTTTACAGTACTAAACTGGATATGTTTATACCACAGTGACGACCAGGAACTGAATGTTTCTGTCAGGGTCCTGGGACTGGGCGACCCAGGACTCCTGGGCAGTCATGGACCTGTTATATTATTATGTATTTTTGGTGTTGCTCCCCCTTCTTCTCTATGCTTGTACATATGTGTGTGTGGGTGGCTGTGTGTCTGAGCACTCGTTTATAGGCGCCGTCAGGCCTGGTGGGTGTGGCCCTGCTAGGGGACTGGCCACACCCGAAGCCACACACCTGCTGCTGATCAGGCCTTGTCGGGGGAGCTACTTTAGTCAAGTCAAGTCAAGTCAAGTTTATTTATAGAGCACATTTAAAAACAACCAAGGCTGACCAAAGTGCTGTACAGTAAATACAGATAAAAATACAATAGAACACAATTTCGTAATAACACCTCACTGATAAAAATAAAATAAAAATATATAAAACAAATAAATTAAACCTTTCTAAAAGCCAATGAAAAGAGGTGAGTTTTAAGAGCGGTTTTAAAAGTTTCTAGGCTTTTGGAGAGTCTGACGTGAGGAGGTAAACTGTTCCACAGTCTGGGTGCAGCCACAGCAAACGCCCTCTCTCCCTTTGTCTTTAATTTATACCTGGGAACATCTAAAAGCATCAGGTCGGCTGACCTCAAAGATCTCCTGGGGCGATAAGTTCTAAGGAGTTCTGACAGGTAAGAAGGTGCAGTGCCATTTAAAACCTTAAAAGCCAGCAATAAGATTTTAAAATCAATCCTAAAGGCAACTGGGAGCCAGTGGAGAGAGCAGAGAACCGGAGTGATGTGGTCTCTTTTTTTTGAACCGGTCAACAGGCGAGCGGCAGCGTTCTGCACCAGTTGAAGGCGATGTAGACAGGAACGATCTAGGCCAGCATAGAGGGAATTGCAGTAGTCTAGCCGTGAAGTAATAAAAGCATGGACCACTCTTTCTAGATCGTTCCTGCAAAGGTAAGACTTGACTTTGGCTAAAATCCGCAAATGATAAAAAGATCCCTTAACTACAGAGCTGATTTGTTTATCAAGTTTAAAAGCATTGTCAAAAATAACACCAAGACTCTTAATGGAAGAAGTGCAATCGGAGGTTAGGGGTCCCAAAAAGTCAAGAGAGAAGTTGGGATCTTTAGGAAGCCCAAACACAATGACTTCAGTTTTTTTTTTTTTTTTTTTTTCTAAATGACATCAGAAACAGCAGTATGCGACATTACGTGATGGCAGAGCTTCAGTTCATCCTTTGTCTTTTTTTTTTTTTTTTTTTTTTTTTTTTTTTTTTTAAATAAATAGGACAGGGGGAATGAAGGAGAGAAAGAGGGGGAGAGAAAGAAAGAAAACCAAAGGGGAGAAGAGACGGTGAGAAGGGGGGGGAAGAGAGAGAAAAAAAAAAGAACTCCTGGGTCACCTGTATGGAGAAAAAAAAAAACAAACAAAAAAAACAAACAGAGGAGACAGCAAACAACAAAGAGCAACATAATAATAGAGAAAACAAAGCACCATCACAATAAACTAGCTAGTCATAGATATCAATATTTACTAAATAATAAACGATATTGTGCAGCACGCAAGATAGACAGCGCACAGTGTGCTTTGAGGCAGCAGCCAAGAAAGCTTTAGTCCGCGTCTGTGAATACCCATGTGTGCATACCTGTGTGGATCAGCATGCTTGCATTCCAAAGGTTTCTCCATGTAATGATCTGCTAGGGAGTGTGGGGGGGCCACAGCCCCGTCCTCCAGGGTGTGAAGCGGGTATGGAGGAGATCAAAACTCCAGACATCCAGAGGCCCCCAGAACACAAGAGACCATGGAAGACCAACAGAGGGGCAGCCGCGCCACTGTTCCAGTAAGAGCTGAGGAGAGTCCCAGATGAGGGCTCGCCCAGCAGCCGCGGAGCAGAAGTCAGGGGGAGTTGCAGTGACGCGCCCGTGAGCTCCGCCGGCCCCCAGCTGTGCCTGAGTGACCGAGCCCCAGGCCGAGAGGCCGGGGGCACCCCACCTCCAAAGGGGGCCGAGCGAGCCCCAGGCCCCAGGCCCCGACAAGCGGCCGCCAAGGAGTGAGCCGGTGTGTACCCGGACGCCCACCCCCAGACACAAAGAACCACCAACACACCGACACCTGAGGGAGTCCGCCACCGGCAGGGGAAGTGGTGGTGGGTGGAGATAGGCCTCCAAACCTTGGAGGGCCTGAGGTGTCCCCAGAGAGGTGGCGTCTGATACCCAACCTGACATATAGACACAGACATACAGGCACACACAGACACAAACATCCATTCCCACCCTCATGCTCTCATATGCACTCACTCCACACTCAACCAACGTGGAGACAGACATAAAGAGACGCTGTACACACAATCACACTCCCCAAGCGTACTCTACAAACCGGGTCTAGGTACCCTTGCCCCTGGAGGGGGGAATTGCACCCAGACCCGGGAGTGCAGACAGAATGACTTCAGTTTTGCTTTCATTAAGGTGTAAGAAGTTAAGAGTCATCCAAGTCTTAATGTCAGACAAGCAGGAGAGTAGCGGCTGCAAAGAAACATTGCAGTTCAACCTCAGAGGGAGGTAGATCTGAATATCATCGGCAAAGATGTGGAAGGACACATTATGTTTACGGAGCACATCGCCCAGAGGGAGCAAGTACAGAATAAACAACAGGGGGCCTAGTATGGACCCCTGAGGTACGCCACAGGTTAAAGGAGCTCTGGGAGATGACAGTTCACCAAGGTGAACAGAAAAACTCCTATTATTCAAATAGGACTGGAAAAACTTTAAGACAGTGCCCTTTAAACCGACACAATGTTGAAGGCGGGATAGCAGTATGTTGTGATCAACAGTGTCGAAGGCTGCTGTCAGGTCCAGGGTTACTAAGACAGCAGCACAACCAGAGTCAACAGTTAAAAGCAAATCATTAAAAACTCTCAGAAGGGCGGTTTCTGTGCTATGCCGAGCTCTAAAACCAGACTGGAACTTCTCATAGAGATTGTTATTGTCAAGAAATAGCTGGAGCTGCGTGAGGGCGGCTCGTTCCAGTACTTTAGACAGAAAAGGGAGGTTGGAAATGGGCCTATAGTTAGAGAGTAGGGATGGATCTAGATTAGGCTTTTTAAGGAGAGGTTGAACAACAGCGTGCTTGAAGGGTGTTGGAAAACAACCAGAACTGAGGCAGGCATTGATCAGGACCAGAAGGAAAGGTCCGACTGAGTCCAGAACCTGCTTCAGAAGCCGAGAGGGGATAGCATCGGTGGAACAGTTGGTAGTCTTAACCTTGCAGACTATTTCATGCAGCTGAGAGAGAGATTGGTTCGAACTGATTAAAGGCAGAATGGCACAAAGACAAAACACAGGGATTGGAAGGTGAAGATGGAATGACAGACTGCAGGGAGGAAATCTTGTTTACAAAGAACTTTAGAAAGTCATTATAGAGGGTGGCAGAAGGTGTGAGGCTGGTGGATGTGTAAGGATTTACAATGGAATTTAAAACACGAAACAGAGTCTGAGGTTTATGGACACTACTGCTAACCAGGTTTGATATGTAGGAGGACTTGGCCTCTTTAACGGCTTTCTGATAGGTTGAAAGAGAGTCTCTGAGGATATTAAAAGAAATGTGCAGCTTGTCCTTTTTCCATTTTCACGAACAGAGTCTGTAATCCAGGGTTCAGCGTGAGCTTTGGGACGGAGTGTTTTTAGGGGAGCGATGAGGTCCAAAATAGAAGTACATGTTGAGTTGAAAAGAGCAGTTAAATCTTCTGCACACAAGGAATCAATCCAGTCCACCGTGGAGAGCTCAGAGTTGCTAAAAGCAGCAGAAAACTGAGATGGTACATGGGTATTGATGATCCGGTGACGGCGTGAAGGAGGTTTAACTGCAGCATCAGAACAATGTGCAGTGGCAGAAAATAGAACAGGAAAATGATCGGAGATACACGCACTCTCACAAATTTCAGAGATGTGGATACCCAAGCCGTGAGACATGACAAGGTCCAAAGTGTGACCCTTCTCATGTGTGGAGCCAGACACACACTGAGTAAGGTTGAAGGAATCCAACAGTGAAACAAAGTCTCTAACCAGGGGTTTAGATGGACAGCACACATGAATATTCAGGTCACCAACAATAAGAAAATGATCGAAATCTACTGAAAGCCCTGAAAGGAATTCCCCAAACTCACTGATAAAGTCCTTGTTAAATTTGGGAGGACGATATACCACTGCAATCAGTAACGGAGTGGATGAGTTTAGTTTAAAAAGCTGTAGTTCAAAGCTGGAAAAAGAGGAAAAAGAAATCTGATGGCAGTCATAAACAGATTTAAAAACACAGGCGAGGCCTCCGCCTTTGCCAGAGGACCTGGGAGTGTTTAAAAAACAACAGCCTGGAGGAAGAAGCTCAGAGAAAGCCACAGTCTCACCAGCGCGTAACCAGGTCTCCGTCAGGAACATAAAATCCAAGTCGTAAGAAGAGAAAAAATCCTTGAGCAGAAACGTCTTATTGGAGAGGGATCGAGTGTTGATCAAAGCCATAGATAAGGTGAGATCAGTAGCTGTCATCGGGGTTGATATGCGGGTGAGTGGGCGTAGGTTAGAGTTTATAGCACCAAATCTGCAGATCCGTGGCTGTAGGAGAGCCGATGACCGAGGACCCGGAACGGAAACAGCGAGCGACGGACCCGGAGAGTCACGCAGGAAGGGAGCAAACACCAGGCGTGGGCCGGAGATGGCAGAGAGTCGCCTACCAGAGGAGAACGCCGCCGCCGGCATGGCGAGGAGTGAGCCAGATGACCGAGGGAGGCGCGGGCCAAGAAGCGGGCCTACCGGTAAAGCCGGAGCAACAGCAGGCGGAGTTGGAGAGACGGTTTTCACCCAGGGTCCTCTGGGCTGGAGTGAGCCCCTCACCGCAGCAGAGTAGCAGAAACCCATCTGAGCGAGGGGAGGATCAGCCAGGCAGGAGAGTGATAGAAATGCCTTTGTGCGAGCCAGGAGACCACTTCGCTTCCCTCGTCTTCTCCAATGTTTTTTCCGGTGTAGCTTGGGAGGGAGGAACCAGGTGCGACGTAGGTAAGGTGGAATACCATCGAACAGTGGAGGCACACTGCTTGTTTGTCCATCAAAGACAGAGGACAAAGGTGCTGACACTGCTGAGTCTCGAATAATAAAGAGAGTTTGCCGGTCATAAGTCCGGAGCGAGTTGATTTCCACAGTTAAGGCAAAGAACAGCAAACAAAAAACCAAAAAACAGGAGGAGGAGTGACGGCGAGCCGAACATACTGGCGCCATCTCATGTTTATATCATCATGGTACGATATCCTTTGAGGAGCACTTTAGAGAGTCTTGGAGCTCCCACCGGTGCGGGATCATTGCTTGAGACGCCACGTTAGTCACCCAGTTTAGGTTTTGTCGTTAAGTGCATGCCTGCCATTGTTTAGTGTCCTGACAGCTGCCGCTATTGTTTCCCGCAGGAGGAGCGTGGAAGGCCTGAAGAGCAGCGAGCACCGGGAGTGCAGACAGGGGAGCAGAGAGCACTAGGAGGACACGACACGGGAGTCTGGGGAAAAAACACGGGGATTTATTGTTGTTTTGTACCACACACTGTAAATAAACGCCCTGTTCGCACACAGAGCACCGCGCCTGGGTCCTCCTTCCCTACACCCCCCACGGTCTGCCATGCCAAACCGTGACACTTTCGAGTTTTACACCAAGTAAGAGATATGGTGCTACTTTAAATTACATATCAGAAAGGTTTCATTTGGTGAAATTTTAGGAACTCATATAAATAATTAAATTAAATAGGAAATAATAAATTAACTGATCTGCCAATTATGGAAAACAGCACTCTTCAGCTGTGCTGCATCAGATTCTAAAGAAAATAACTGTTAACAACTTTATTAAAAACAAATGGAAACATTTCTTAGATACTGAGCAGCAGTTCTCAGTCAGAAGGTTGAAAACAACCAAATGCAGCACATTTCATAACTGCATCTGGCATCTATGAGCTGCCAGCTTTGATCTTATCTGTCAGTTTGATCTGTGGCTCAAATCCAGTCTGACAAATCGAGGCTGTAGATCAAACCGTCACTCAAGAATAAAGGAGGGAACTTGGTCTCCTTGATCAAATGTTTAAAGAGACTGTGGTTGTTTTGGTAAAGAGGAAGTTAAAAAGGCGAGCAGGCAGTTCGCATGAGCTTTATTTTTTCTTCACGCTGCTTTTTGTGTGCGATGGTGATTTCCTCTGTTTCTTTGCAGTGTCAACATTTGCTCCATTTTTCTTCTGGAAAATTTACTCTGATGCTTAAGTAAAGTTTGGAAACTTACCGACAGCATCAGTGTAACTTTCTGAACTTTTAAAGACCCCAAAATGAGTTTTGAAGATACCAGTAAAAATGTACATTTTTATCTAGCATCTTTTACTTTTTGAAGGATTGTTTTAAAAAATACTTGAGCAAAGTCCCTACATTTTCTCGGGAAAATATCTGAAGCTTGAATGTTGGAATCCATATGAATGGAACGGTGTCATATCTGGAGATTAACACATCAAACTCAGATGAAAGTGTGTCCATTTTTAAAAAGCTCTACCTTCTGTGAAGCCCTTTGACTGATTTGGACAGTTTGAAAGAGTATCATGTGCCTTGTTCACGAGAGGCTGTAAACAAAATCTCAGCCCCCTGCACGAAAAACTGTGGTTCCTACAGGCCTCCAAATCTGCTGTCAGAGATCAGACATCGGGATATCTTTCAAGCATCAATCATTTTATGTCAACTTGAGCTCCATATTCATAGTACCAGATATTTGCCCCCAAATTTTAAGGTCCTGAAACTGCAGTCTCTGTACTGTGATGCTGTCCAAAACCTGAAGTAATGCTCGTAGACTGACAGTCCTCTCTAATCTGATGGGTCAAGGCCAGGTTTTTGACTGAGTGGTTGCGCACACAGGCTGTCTTCAAGTATTCTGGGACACAGCCAGAGGGCAGAGAACAGTTAATTATTGAACGCAATCAAGGGGCAGCAACTTCCACTGCTTCACAAATACATTTTTGGAGGTGTCGTATCTACGCAGCTTGAGGAGCGTTTCAGTTACACCACAGCTCAATCTAGACAGATGGACGGCACTACAAGGGAAACATTCAGGTTCATATATAGTTCAGCTTTGTGCCAGGAAATGATTCACATGAACGCTACTGTACATATTCTTAGAGCAACTTTATCCAATTAGTAGCTGCCTGCAGTGTGCACATTTCAATAAGCCAGACTACCTATACTCCACGTAGCTTCTCAAATTTCCACTGTTTTTCCCACATATTTCCACTTCCTCTCGCTTGGTCTTCAATAATTCCTCATCTCCTTCTCAACCGCAAGACAACATCAGCGTTCTAAACTACAGACACCGAGTCGCTTGCATGAAAACATCATCTGATCCACAACGTGACCTTAGAATAGATCAAGACGAGATAGAGGAGAGGTTTGCGTTCCTTTAATTTTGTCCTAATATCTTTTGAGGACATTAAATAATCAAATTTCACTCTGTGTGTGTGAGACAGAGAGAGCGCTGATAGAGGAAAAAAGACAAGTTTTCCCACAGGAACGCCAAGAAGTAGGTTAGCGAGATCAGAATCAGAATACTTTATTGATCCCTGGGGGAAATTATTTTTTGTTACAGTGCTCCATTTTAAACCAACATTAAGACAAGACAGACAATACGCTAACTAAGAATAGTACAATATATACATATATATACAGTGGAGATAAAGAGATAAAGTGGGGACGCCAGCCTCAACGTTACAAGTTGGATGTGTTAAAGGTGTTAATGAGTTGTCCATGTGAGGCGTTTGGGCTCAATAAGTGTGTGTAATTGACATAACCATTACCATTAAGCAAAGCATTTAGATCCACTGTATTTAGGCCAGAAAACAAAGTCACAAGAAACTAATAAATGCTCAAAAGAGACTTTATTAAAAAAACAAATAAATAAATTCAGTATATTTATTTCTCTGTCCTCATTTGTGTTTACATTTGCAATTCATCATCCATTCTCAAACATAAACACACACACAGATAGAACATCAAGTACAGGCTAAGACTCTGCACCAGAAAATTCACAAACTAATTGACTGTACGGTATGAACTGAACTGATACCCCAGATTCTGGGCCAGTAAGGCTTTAGTGTTTCGAGGTCAACAGACAGATCAGCTGGGAGTCAAAGGATGCAATGACCTCAAATCCAAGCATGACTTAAGGTGAATGTAAATTCTGGCCTTAATCAGTGAGTAGTTACAGTTGGCTAGAAGTGGTTTTTATAATTTAGTAGCATGGGACCTGACCTGAACTGCACTGACACAAAGTCCTCTGAACAAAACATGACTTGAAAGCTAAAATTGGAAACAGAACTACTACTCTACAGGCCTCAGTTATCATGTTATGATAGTACAGCAAGAGAAAGACTGAACAAGTATGGCATGTTTGGAAGGTTTGTCAGGAGAAATCCTCTAGCCTATAAAAAGAACGTTGCTGCAAAGCTTAGATGTGCAAAGCTGCATCAGAACAGACCACATGAGCAATTTTCTTTAGATTGATGATACAAAAATGGAGACGGCATATGATATCACAGCAAATCAAAGTATATCACAGCACATCAGCACAAAAACCTGATACCTCAGCTGCTAAGCATGGCGGTGGGGGGATAATGATTTGGGCTTACATTGCAGCCACATGACACGACAGCTTGCAGATCAAATCAAATCAATATTTGACAATGAATCGGTGACATGAGTAAAATGTGAGGCCAACTGTTGGACAGCTAAAGTTGTCTCAAGGTGCAGCAAGACAATGATCCCAACACAGCAGGATTTCTACAAAAGAGCATCGTGAATGCTGTGGCAGGATAATCAGACAGAACCATATGTCTGCAAACTTCAGTGAAATTATTATTTTAAGTTTTCTGCTAAAGATGGTCTAAAAGCTACTGAATTGTGGAGTGTACTTGGTCTTTCACAGGACTGCAGAGAGTCCTGAGAAAGCTTTTCTTTCTCATCTGTATAGGCTGTGAAGCCTAAAAACAGGTGGCCGTTTTTTAGGCTTCACCTCCACTGATTAGATTCGCTGAGCTTTATCTGTGGATCTGTGACTGTTTGTGTGCATTTTGACCATTACAACTTTTGAAGAAGCCTCTGATTTGCTTTGGGTGAGTCAAATTCTAGTTTCTAATATGCAGGTTTTTTTAAACTAATTATGAGCACTAATTATTAACTAATATAGTAAACTAAACTAATTATGTGCATTTGTGTTACGCAGCCATATAGTCTATAGCCCCTCCTTGATGACCATGCTCATATTCATATTTTAATAAACCAGCTTATGATGATGTTACAGCGCTTATGCCCGTTATCGATGCCACTGCTGGTATTGGATCGATACTAGTGTGACCGATTGTTGCTTTAGTTTGCTTACACATGACCTCTCACGCGGGCACACTTTGATCTGCTCCCTCCTCCCTGCTCTGCTGTGTTTAGTTGTCCAGCGATCATGTGACTCGGTGACACCAAGAAGAGCCATGCGGCAGTAAGTGAGAAAGCGGAGCAACGCGTGGAGCTACTTTACAGCTGTAAATGAAAACACTGCAAACATCATGCATGTTGGAAGATAAGTCTACACAGTGGCAACACTGGCAACTTATATAAAGACATGAGAGACCACAAAAAATAGAACTCGGTCCCAGAACAAGCAGCAAAAGAAATGAGAAGGTGAAGGAAATTCCTCAGTCATACCCAGACTGTCAGCACGGCGTCAGAGCTCACTGTCACAGTCCTTTCAGAGAGGCAAAGAATAACCAGGTAGCTCATGTAACAATAACGGTGATTTAGTTGTCATTAAGATGTATTCAGAATTTGCAAATTGATGATGATTCATCTCATAAATCATGACACACTGCTCTCCCCTGCATAAGCTGCCTTTATAATTTTGGCTGTACTGGCTCTGAATTTACTTGCTCTCAGATTGATACTAAAATCTGCAGTATTGCACACCAGTAGCGGTGCCTCAGAGGAGTGTGTAGCCACACAGCATCCACTTGCTTATTTGGACAATTATCTCCGCTATTAGCAGATTTATGCCCGAACACTACAGTTCATGCATTACATGTGATCTGTACATGGGAACCGTGCATGAAGTTGAGAATCTAATTCAGCATACATGGCCATTTTAACAATAACTGATAAAAATTTCCTCTTTCTTTCCCAGCACCTTGTGCACTTCCACCCGTTTCCCCGAGATTTGTTTTGGCACTGGTAGTAAATGCATGAGATGTCTCATGGCTGCATGTAAGCCAACTTAATTTAAGAGTTTCTTCACAAAAGCCACAAGCAATTCCAAGCTGAAGGGCTACGTTATTCAAAGTGAAATGTTCCACATTAAGGATCAGCTACTGGAGAGGCAGTGCACATATATTTATGATGAGAGTTTATGCCTAATTACCTTGGTGTTATAATATGCGAGCCCTCATGCTAAAGACAACAGTAGACAAGGGCCCCGAGTCAGAATAAAAATGATAGTAACAGCTAAAATAAGCTTTGAAAACAAACTTTAATAATAACCAGCAAACCACAAACGGTACCATTAATCTGTGCTGCTTTTCTAGGACAGAAAATCCTCTGAGTGTTTGCTATGGATGAATGTGAGGCCATTCTGACTGAAGGCTGAGCTCAAGACATTACTCAAGAGAAACTATGATGAGCACAGGCGTGATTACAAATTCATAACATGACAATTTTTATTGACTTTATTTTCCTTTCCATCACAGACCACTACGCTATGATGTCCTAAATTATCATGGGGAGTTTTTTACAAGCATTGATTAAATTTGATGTTATGTGGTTACATAGCACAGCGTGATTAAATCAGTTTAAATATTTAATCTGGTTCTGGGTGTATCATTATCTTAAATTTCTTCGTATGTGAACAGATTAATTCTCACCATATCGCTCTGCCTCAGTGCTGTGCAGCTGTGTCTGCGGAGGCTCCCTTCATATATCCAGCACTAACTTTAAGAAAACAAAGGGTAAATCCCCTCCTTTCTCCAAACAGACCTTGTTTTGTTAGAGAAGTATGAAAATGATTTCATCTGACTGACATTTGGTCCTGATTCGTTCCCACTGAAGTTAAGTCAACTAACTTCCTGCTCAATAGAAGTTAGCTGCTGATAATGAGGTGCTGCTCCTACATGTATTTTTGACGTTGGTCTTTCATTTGCATTTTTTAAAAGTCGTTTTATCTTTGGGTTTCGTGAAGCCTTGCCAAACGTAACTGAACCTTGTGACTCAGAGCTAGTTATTTATGAATACTACAGTGAGCTTCGCACCATTTTCTGGGACCCATAGTTTTCTTGAGATCCCAGCTATCACTGAGTTATCAAACTAATAATGGAACACAACTACGATTTGGGTTTTAAATGTGAGGCAACTACTAGTTAAAGTGAATTCTTTACAAGTTTCAAACACCTTGTGCCACCCTCCACAAGTTTTCAAAGCAACCTCCCTTTGACAGAGTAATATCAAAGATGGATATAGTCTTGATTTTAGCTGTAACAGGAGGTCTTTATCCTTCAAAACCGGATCCTCTACCAGAGGCCTGGGACCTTGAGTGTCCGCCACTACTTTGTCCGGCTGGTCTCTATCTGGAAGTATCCACAGGATCTTAGCTCAGTCATTCCCAACCACCCTAGGAGGCGTATCCCATGTTGACCTGGGACTTCCAGGCCATACTCGGCACAGATGTTCCTATGCCAGCCACTCGATTATGGCGTTCCATGTATGCCATCCCTGCTAGCATCTTGCACCCTGCTTTTATGTGCTGGATTATCTCAGGGGCATCTTTGGACAACCTGAACTTGGGGTCTTGCCTGATGTGGTAGACCCCAGCCTCTATCGAGCTTGTGCTTAGAGCTTGTTCCTGTGCTGCCATGATTATTGTCTCTCTGCTGTCTTTTAGCCCAGCTTTGTCCAGCCATTTATAGATTATTTCAACACCAGCCACTCCTTCTATCTGGTACATGCTGTGAAGAGACCTGTCTTTTCATGATGGCTCTCTTCTTGCTCTTCTTCTTTCTTGTGTTTTTGCTGCCTGAGATATTCACAAAACGTGATTAGTTATGGCTATCTTCCTAATGTATTCATGGATCTTTTTTTGTTTCCTGGACAGTGGTTCTAACACTCACTAGTCCTCAGCCTCCTTCCTTCTCCTTAGCACGCAGTCTAAGGATGCTGTGCTTGCATGCATTTTCTTGATATCAGTGAATTCTATCTAAACTTTTGGCCAGCTGTCCCAGTAAAGTATCTGATGACCAGCAGGGGGTAGGTGTTGGTAAATGGACTGGTTCTTATATAGCACTTTTCTACTCTATCTGAGCACTCAAAGTGCTTTACACAACTTGTACATTCATCGATTTACACAAGCACTTTTTTTTGACATTGTTGATTGCCTGGATCTTGGTCTTCCCATTCAGCTGACTTCCCAGGCTTGTCATGTTCATGATTGCGGCTTTCCTAGTGGTTCCCATTTGCCACTGGGATTCCTTCTTGTCCTTTCTGACATGTGTGCAGTGTGTGTGTGTGTGTGTGTGTGTGCAGTGTGTGTGTGTGTGTGTGTGTGTGTGTGTGTGTGTGTGTGTGTGTGTGTGTGTGTGTGTGTGTGTTTTTGAGGATCAATTCTGCTAATAACGTTTTTCTACCTAAGAGATTTGCTACAGTACATCTATCTGTGGCCAAGAGAGAAAGTTGTTATTATTTAATAAAAACTGGCTAAAATAAAAGGAGCGATCTACACTGAGTTTTATTTGGCATCACCAGAAATGTTGGAAGAAGCTGTGAGGACTTGAAAACTATGGAAATTGTTCACCTCAGACAAAAGAACAGGCGACTATCTTTCTGTCGATCGAACTCACGGCCATGCTGATGGGTCATGGAAAGTGGAATATTTAAAACGAGTCTCACAGATAGAATCTTTTGGCTAAAGCTGGAACACACAGGGACCAAGAAGTTCAGTTCAGTGACTTTAACTGGTGGAGTTGAAGCAGATAGTTCCTGGCTACAGTTGCCTGAGTGCATCATGCACTTTATATAAAAGATGGACGTAGCTTCCAAGACAAAAAAACCCCCCACCATCCATCTTCTGGCAAAATGTAATAATTAAAGTGAAAAGTCCAACTCAAAAGCAGCAGCAGAAAAACATCAGAACTGATGGATGATGGTAGCTCTGAGAGCTCTTTCCTCTCTTCAGTCCATCAGACTCTTTACAGATAGGTCTCATGCCACGAATCTCCAGGTTTCTGCAAGTCAGACTTAATTCTGTCATCCACCAGGAGTTAAATCAGTTTGATGACTAACAGGTCAGTTAAAATTAATTGTTTTTTCTCTCAAATTCTGTCTCTTTTAGCTTAATACAACATTTAAAATGTGTGATCTGTTGGAGAGCTTATGCCAAGACACAAAAATCTGGGCTCAAAGCAAAGCTCATGGAGCAGCTTAGCAGCCTTGAGGCTAAACCGAGCTGTGTGGATATGTGTGACTCGCTGAGAACCAGGATTTTCTAAAAATACACAGTAAGGCTTGTCTGAATAAACAAAGCAAAAAAACAACAACGACAACAAAAGAAAAACTGAAAATCAATTACATAGTGAGCATGTGCTGATACTGAGGTACTGAAGGAAGTAGTGCTAATCAGATTGGGAAGTGACCTTGTTTAGCCTCTGCTGCAGTCTGTCTACAGCCTGCAGAACTGTGTCATCTTATTTTTAGTTCAATATCAGCCTGACAGTCTCATTCAAAATATTAACAAGCTTTAAGCAAAACAAAAATCAAAGTTCTCGCTGAGATTATGATTATATACAGTGGTTTTAGACATTTAATAGCTAACTGGGGGAATAAGTAAACTGTGTCCTGCATATCAACCTTCATTTAAATCAAAGGATTTAACAACAGTATTGCATTAACTTTTTAGGAATTACAGTTATTTTTATTTATAGCTTCCCAAATGTGGCCTTTGTTTTCCAGCAACAGAAATCCATCAAAGTATTAACAAACCATTGAGCTGTCCATGGTGTAGCTAGCAGCTGATCCATAGATCCTAAATTGGACAGGCGAAAGTGAACGGAAGGGATGGGTTGTACTTCTGCTCTGGAAAACAGCCCGTGGTTTCCACCTTGTTGCATGTAAACCGTCTGTAGTTAGACCCATGAAGGCATCTCTGGATTACAGTGAGATGCAGACCTTATAAGAGTGTTCTCAACTTGGTTAGATGTTGTGGAAGCTGTTTTCTTGACTTTGGAAATAATTCTGGAATCATGAACTTTTGATGTCTTATGTGATCTTTCAGACCTTTTGGTGTCGCTGAGCTGATCAGGGTAACACTTCTTTTTAAGAATCTACCAGATCGTTGATGAGGTTAAAGTTTTCGCTACCTTCAGATTTTTCAGCCTAATCATGACCTCCTTCACTTACATCCATATCTCTTTGGACCTCTTGGCCTCTTGTCTAAATGATACAAATTAAAACTCACTGACCTCTTGGCTAAACTTCAACAAAAAAAAATGTTACCACACAAGTCAAAAATAAAAAAGTAATAAAAACACTGGTCACGTTTGTCTCTTTTGTTTTTTTCATACTGAAGCACTTTATTATCCATCCATCCTCATCCGCTTTGTCCGGGGCCGGGTCGCGGGGGCAGCAGCCTAAGCAAAGAGGCCCAGACCTCCCTCTCCCCAGCCACCTCCTCCAGCTTATCCGGGGGAATACCAAGGCGTTCCCAGGCCAGCCGAGAGATATAATCTCTCCAGCGTGTCCTGGGTCTGCCCCGGGGCCTCCTCCCGATGGGACATGCCTGGAACACCTCACCCAGGAGGCGCCCAGGGGGCATCCTTGTCAGATGCCCGAACCACCTCAGCTGGCTCCTTTCGATGTGGAGCAGCAGCTGCTCTACTCTGAGCCCCTCCCGGATGGCCAAACTTCTCACCCTATCTCTAAGGGAGAGGCCAGCCACCCTTCGGAGGAAGCTCATTTCTGCCGCTTGTATCCGCGATCTCATTCTTTCGGTCACTACCCACAGCTCGTGGCCATAGGTGAGGGTAGGGACGTAGACCGACCGGTAAATTGAGAGCTTTGCTTTTACACTCAGCTCCCTCTTCACCACGACGGACCGGTGCAGCGTCCGCATTACTGCAGCTGCAGCCCCAATCCGTCTGTCGATCTCCGGCTCCCTTCTCCCATCACTCGCGAACAAGACCCCGAGATACTTGAACTCCTCCACTTGGGGCAGGAACTCATCCCCGACCCGGAGTGGGCACTCCACCCTTTTCCGGCTGAGAACCATGGCCTCAGATTTGGAGGTGCTGATCCTCATTCCCGCTGCTTCACACTCGGCTGCGAACCGTTCCAGTGCGAGCTGGAGGCCCTCACCCGATGAAGCCAACAGAACCACATCATCTGCAAAAATCAGAGATGAGATTCTGAGGCCACCAAAGCGAAAGCCCTCCGCCACTTGGCTGCGCCTAGAAATCCTGTCCATAAAAATTATGAACAGAACCGGTGACAGAGGGCAGCCCTGGCGGAGCCCATCACCCACCGGGAACGAGTCCGACTTATTGCCGGCAATGCGAACCAAGCTCTTGCAACGGTTGTATAGGGATCGAATGGCCCGTAGCAATGGGCCAGACACCCCATATTCCCGCAACACCTCCCACACACTTTATTATATTTTTGGAATTATAGTTTTTGCTGCATGTTTAAATCCAGAGTTTTGTTGTGCTTTCATTGTATCAGTCTTTCTCAGAACAATATCTGTATTTAGCTTGCTGTACATTTTACAACCTATAAAACACATAAATAAAATGTCAGATCTTGTCTACACACACTTACATAAAACAGAAAGTGACACAGGAATCAGTTTATAGTCCCTCATGCAACAAGGGGCAGTAAAGTCATATTTATTGTCAGGCATGCAGGGAGAGGCCTCTGAAGTCCTACTTGACATCAGAACAACTAGTTTCCTCAAAAACAATTTAACTCAAGAGAGCTGAATGACATCTTTACTGCTCTGCAGTCAGTCTGGAATAAAAACACACAAGCAGAGCAATGGAAACATGAAATGAGCACACAAATCCTTGAACATCTCAATCTCAACCCCAAAGTTAATTTAAGCTTTGTGCGGTGCACATATTCGTGGCTTGAGTTTATGTCAGATTTAAACTTTCCCATCATTTGTATCGGACATGAGTCCGTTATTCTTCACTCTTTTGGGCAGACTGAGAAATGTAAAGTATGTGATTCACCTGAAGCTAAAATAAGTAGTTGAAGACTTCTGCCAAGCAACACAGACACACAAATGTAATGTATAAAACTGAGCATTCAGAGAGGAAAGAAGTATCGGAATATTTTGCTACATGTGTTTTTAGCATTGTTTTTGTTACAAACTATTCACCTAAGCTAATAGCATACTTTATGTCATTACTGAAAAGAAATCACTGTAAAAATCAATTAAACACACCATGCTGGTGAAACTCTTGGATTTAATATAAAAAGTGGCCAGAGCTCTGCTGACAGGACTGACTTTGAACAAGCATTTCCTGTTTCTGATCAGGAGGGATTTTGAACCAGTATTTCTTACATTGGTTACACCCTTCTTTTTGATAGCAAAACTCCAAAGTTGGCTTTTATTCAAACAGATTAACTAAGCCAGATTGTAATTTTTTTAAGTGCCTGTTGCAAAAACAAATTCTGTTCTGATTTCCTGAGTTGAATTTATGGAAAAATTCCAACAATAACAAAGTTTGAGAAGAATAAAATATTACTTTTGCACCAACAAATTCCCAAAGTGCTATTTGCCAAAAACTTCTCAGCATACTGAGCAGTGTGTCCTTAAACATTTGAGGAAACTGGACAAGAGAAGGACAAAAGAAGTGATCCTAATAATCTATCTATTGCAGATGAACAGCATCTGAAAGTCATGTCCAGAAGAAATAGGAAAAAATCCAGTAAAAGATCTGAAGCAGGAATTCATCAGGGCCATCAGTTGATCCATCTCATGTCATAAGTCAACCTTAAGGAAGGGAAGCCGGAAGAAAAGGCTGAGCTATGCTGACTTACACAAGAACCGGTCTGAAAATCAGTGGCAACAGGTCTTACGGAGCGATGAATGCAAATTTGAATTTCTAGTGAAATATATGTCAGTGTTTACAGAGGAGGTGAAGCGAGAGGTATAACAGTGAGTGTCTACAGTCATCCTCACCATAACTATTTACTTTAATACAAAATTTTAACTTATTTAAACATAAAGATATTAATTGAAATATTTGAACTCTTATTCTTTATTTACCAGAACACTGCTAAGTGTCAAGAATCTAAGAATAGCCACCTAAAGGATAATGCTACATGACCTGCTGTATAGATATTTAAAAACTTGTTCAGCTCTTGTTTAGGATGCTGACTAAATATGATGAGCCGAAGGCAGCGAAAGGTTTCAAAAAGTCCTAAATTGTATTTAAAGAAAGCAAATAAAAAACAACCCACATCTTTTGTCCCTCTCAGAAAATAGGCTGATTAAATGAGATTTCAAAGACCTGATTAGCCAGTGTGGGTCAATTTTACTGTCCGACTTGTCACAATTACAGCACAGAAGCGCAGAGACAGAGATGGAAATTGGCTCTAAGGGCTTTATGAGTGTCTTTAAGAGTCTCCAGTGAGGTTCAGAAAGTCTGGCCCAAGCGACTGATATACCTCACCCAAAGAGAACGAATGAAGCAATAAAACCAAGAGATGTTAGTAGTTTTGTTCTTTTAGTTACTGTCTAATTATTTTTCATGCAGTCAGTTTGTGTTTTACTCACCCAGTGTCTTGCTTTTCAATTACATGTATCATAACAAACGGCACAAATAGTGCACTGCATGTAATTTGTCTTTCTCGTACTTTTCCCTCCTTCACTCTCAATTTAAGGGAAACGATCCCCAAGAAACCTAGGATCACTGGACTAAATGACTACAGACCCGTGGCTCTGACATCTGTGGTCATGAAGTCATTTGAGCGCCTAGTTCTCTCCCATCTCAAGACCCTCACGGCCCCCCTCCTGGACCCCCTGCAGTTTGCATATAGAGCCAACAGGTCTGTAGACGACGCCATCAACATGGCTCTACACTTCATCCTGCAGCATCTGGACTCCCCAGGAACCTACGCCAGGATCCTGTTTGTGGACTTCAGCTCTGCCTTCAACACCATCCTTCCAGACCATCTCCGAGGCAAGCTTTCCCAGATGAATGTGCCTGATCCCATCTGCCGATGGATCACCGACTTCCTGACGGACAGGAAGCAGCATGTGAGGCTGGGAAAGAATGTCTCGGACTCCCGGACCATCAGCACCGGCTCCCCTCAGGGCTGTGTTCTTTCTCCTCTGCTCTTCTCCCTGTACACCAACTGCTGCACCTCCACCCACCAGTCTGTCAAGCTAATCAAGTTCGCAGATGACACCACCGTTATTGGGCTCATCTCGGACGGGGATGAGTCTGCCTACAGGAGGGAGGTTGAACGTCTGGTGACCTGGTGCAGCCACAACAACCTGGTGCTGAATGCCCAGAAGACAGTGGAGATTATTGTGGACTTCAGGAAGCACACAGCCCCACTCCCCCCCATCATCCTGACTGACACCCCCATCACCTCTGTGGACTCATTCCGCTTCCTGGGTACCACCATCACCCAGGACCTGAAGTGGGAGCCCACCATCACCTCCGTCATCAAGAAAGCCCAGCAGAGGATGTACTTCCTGAGGCAGCTGAAGAAATTCAACCTGCCAACACGGACGATGATGCAATTCTACACTGCAATCATCGAGTCCATCCTCACCTCCTCCATCACCGTGTGGTACGCTGGAGCCACTATCAGGGACAAACAGAGACTGCAGCGTGTTGTGCGCTCTGCTGAGAAGGTGATTGGCTGCAGACTCCCATCTCTGCAGGACCTGTACACCTCCAGGACACTGCGGCGTGCAGCCCGGATCTCAGCTGACCCTTCTCACCCTGGACACAGTCTGTTTGACCTGCTCCCCTCAGGCAGGAGGCTCCGGTCCATTCGCACCAGAACCTCTCGCCACAAGAACAGTTTCTTCCCCTCTGCTGTTGGACACATGAACAATAACCACATGACTGTCCCCGCCACTAACACATGACCCTACGCTGTGTCACTGCATCATTTCATGTTTGGCACTGATCACCACCTGCACTCATGTATATATCTTTCTACGTAGCACTCATAATTCTTATTCTCATGTATATATCTCATGTATATCTCATGCACATATCTTTCTTTCTACATAGCACTTTAATTCTTATTGTTTGCACTGATGCACCGCAGCAATTTCCTAATGTTGTAAACCTCAACATCTGGCAATAAACCCCATTCTGATTCTGATTCTGATTCTGATAACAAAATAGAATAGGAAGTAGTAGGCTGCGGCTGGAGATTAGAAAAAAGAGGTGATAATCGCAACACAGTCCAACATTTTTACATTGTTATGTTTAACAAGACGAAGGAACAAAGGAAAAGATAGAAATCTGAGTAAGGAACCCAGAGCGAGAGCAGTGAGACACAGAGAGGAGCTGCTGGAGGATCTGACGTTTCAATCAAACAATAATAAATCATACTAGTCTCATAATAAATCACAGACTGGAGTGTTTATACTGTCCTGCCTCGCCTGTCTAAACTGTCTGTGGTTAGTCATAACACGCTCACTTTCACCACTGACCTTCTTCTCATCCTCACAGTGACACACCTGGAGAAAGTTTTATATCAAAGCAGGAGGAGCTGGGGATTACACTGACAACCACAAGTTTCTTACACTTTCGTGATCATGCTTTGACTTTAATACATTTTAACATGCTTTATAGTCTTCTAATGACATGAAAGAAAACCGTGAGAGACTGACAAAAGCTCATCCATGAAAATACCAAATCTTATGCAGTCCTAGACGGTGAAATCACAACTTGCCTACAAGATGGGAAGATGTTTAACAAACCCTGTTACTTAAGTTGGGATCATTCAAAATGAGTTCAATGTATAATATGTAACACTTATGTTTTGAAATGTCTGATTGTCTGCAGCGATGGAGGGCACATTTTCTCTTGAAATGATGATGTGATTACATCATCTTTTCAAAGAATGTTTAAAACCAGAAAAAGCCTCAATGTTTCGGCCTCAAAGTTTTAACTAATAATATTTTAAACCTATATGCAGGTTTAAAAACTCATGTATGCATATTCGATACACCTGATGTTACTGGGTATAGTAATAATAATAATATTTCACAGTTCTTCAGCCAGGATGGAGTGCAAAAGTTGAATACATCCCTGAAGACAGGTATGCTTTAATCCTGTTCTTACCATATCTCTCCACAACAAGTTTCAACTGGCAACAGTTACCCACTTCTTGCAAACACTTGCCAACCGGTTGGGGAACACAGATTTTTCCCTAGCAATAGTGGTCGCCAGGGGGTCTAGGCTTGTGTTACTGGAGCTTTAGAGATTGATTCCAGAGTGACTGCTAGCAACCTGTTGCAATCAGCTGGGGATTACTCACTGTTCCCTAGTGTGACGAGACCCTCTCACTGCCTCAAAGAAGTCCTGACCTGCAATTATAGATAGTCTTCCAAACTACACAAGCAGGCCCAGATAAACTTCTCTGTCTCATCATTTCTTTTAGTACACCTCCATCTTTGTCACCCACTTTGAGCCAGTTTATGGCACTAGCAACCAGTGGTTGCTAGACAGTTGCTCACTAGTGTCTAGTTCTTTGCTCTTAGGGATTAATAAAAAACCCTTTGCTAAACTTTCCCTGCTTGAGAGTGCTTCCAAACACTACAAGTGCCAGTTTCCAACACAGCTTCTTTTATTTTTTACATTTTTCTTTCTGTCTTTAAGACCCGCCAGAGCTAATAATGATAGCATCTAAAAGAAGTAATCACTGTGGGTGGTCTGACACAAGCCCCACAGGGGAAGATATACATGTGTTTTGATAGGCTGAGAGGTACTTCTCTTGACTGCAAAATACATCTTGTGAATGTAAAAAAAAAAAAGTAAAAAAAAATCTGGAATTCCCCCTTAATATTCCTAACAATTGTTTTCAATACCTTCCTGGTGTCATTATCGTAGAATTTGTGTGTTGCATTTTGCACTCGTTCCTTATTTGTCTTCTAAATCCTTGGGAATAGACTTCATTTTCCAATATAGAGCTTTTAACATCTGCAGGAAGCTCCTGAGGATGTTTTACCAGTCGGTGGTTGCTGGAGTACTTTTCTATGCTGTGGTGTGCTGGGGGAGCAGCACAGCAAAGAAGGACTCATCCAGGCTGGAGAAACTGATCAGGAGGGCTAGCTCTGTGGTCGGCATGAAGCTGGACACTCTGGTGACAGTGGCAGAGAAAAGGACATTAAAGAAACTGATGGACATTATGGACAATGCCAGGCATCCTCTGCACACGGCCATAAACAATCAGAAGAGTCTGTTCAGTGACAGGTTGCTTCTCCCAAAGACAAGAACTAACAGACTTAAAAACTCCTTTGTCCCACACGCCATCAGACTGTTTAACTCCTCTCTGGAGGGGAGAGGGAGGGGAAACAGGAGGACAAAGGAGGGGGGAACAACTAAGCTGCAGTGCCTCTGCACCTCACTGTACAATACCTTGTGCAATACTTTTTGTAAATAGTCAACAGTGCAATAGACTCAATACTTGAAATGTGCAATTCACTTGTATTTTTATTTTTTATTCCTATTTATTCTATTTATCCCCTTCTTATATTTATTTATATTGTCTCTGTATTTATATATATGTGTGTGTGTGTGTGTGTGTGTGTGTATATATATATATAATATTCTGTAACTCTGTAACTTCTGTCGGTGCTGTGCTTTTTTGGAAATCGAATTTCCCAGAGGAACCCACCCGAGGGATTAATAAAGTTCTATCTAATCTAATCTAATCTAATCTAATCTAATCTAATCTAATCTAATCTAAAGTTTCATCTTATCTCAACATAAGAGAGTCATATATCAGCAGGGCATGCCAGCGTGGCTTTGAGTGATCTATCTTTCGTCCCAGATGTCTTCCATTCCGGAGAGATTTCAAATTCTACTGTTTTTCAGTGGCTAAACAGAAGTGCTCTGCTACAGCAGATCATCCTGCTCAGTCTCAATAACAATCACACAGCTGATAACAGTATCCGCTACTTAGCGGAATTAACAGAATTCAACAGTACATCATCGCTACATCACACTCAAACTGATTATGTGTTACGGGAATGGTATGATATTCTGAGTTGTTGGTTATTTCTCATACCAGACATTCAACACTTAAGGGAACAAGAATCTGGCTTCCCCAAAATATCAAACTACACAGTACTTCAGTATGTACACTTTCTCTTCTTCTTTTCTTCCAGTAAAATGTCCGAGGATAATGTGCAGCTTGGACTGCGGCTTCACCACACTATGCATCATCATCATCTTGCACCTTTCACTCTTGTTTAACTCTGTTTCTTTTATTTTTCTTTTACTTTTTTAACTCAAGCTCACACATCCAGCCCACACTGTTTTAAGTACTGATGACAGCTGCTCTGAGGGAGGTAAAGATGATAGAGCTGAGCGAATGACAGAAGAGCAGAGGAGAGGTGAGATTCAACTTGGAAAACGTATCATTATCCTACAACTGTAGCAAAACAAACTTGACCATTTACCCGTGTCCACTGTGTTTCATGTATCAATGGGTCAGAATAGAAAAAAATATCAAAGATCACCAGTGACGAGAACCCCATAGTGTGACATGACCCACAGGGCTAGTGGGGCAATGGAAAACACATCTGATTACAGATCAAAATATTTTAGGTTCAACTCCTGGCTAGCTCAATACTGTAGTTTTACAGAAGGGGGAAATAATAAAAGACATATCACAAACATAGGTTAAGAAGAAAGGTCATGATTAGGAAGCTGCAGTATGGCTTTATTTTGAGAAAGCATATAGTAGGGTGACAAGAGAGGAACTGTGGTACTGTTTGAGGAAGTACGACAGAGATGTATGTGATGGTGGTGCAGGACAGTAGCGAGATGTGCGATAGGAGTGACATTTGGGTTCAAGGTAGGGGTGGGATTACATCAGGGATTAGCTCTGAGCTGGTTTTTGCTAGTTGACAGGTGAGGTCAGGTAGGAGTCACTGTGGACCATGATGTTTGAAGATGACATTGTGATCTTCAGTGAGAGTAAGGATCAAGTGGAAGAGAGCCTGGAGAGGTGGAGGTGGAAAAAAGAAGAATGAAAATCAATGGAAATAAGACAGAATACATATGTGTGAATTAGACTGAGACGGGTGGAAAGGGTAACAATCAAAGAGTGGAGACAGTGAAGGTATATGAGTTTGAATTCCCTGGGTCACCATCCAAAGTAACAGAGACTACACGAAGAAGAGCGTGCAGTTGAGGTGAGTGTTGGGGGGAGCAAGACAGTACCGTCACCTGTTTGGCCTAACAAAGCTGAAGATGTTAAGGTTTTACAAGAGAGTCACCAGAATGGGAAAGATTAGATCTGAGTACATCAGAGGGACAGATGACGGACAGCTCAGGCTGAGTAGTAGTAAGGCTGAGATGGTTCAGTCATGTGCACAGGAGGGATATATTGGACAAAGAGATGTTGAATATGGAGAGGAAGAGAGGACATGCAGAGGGTTGGTGTGACAGGATGCTAGGGATGCAGTGAAATGGAGGCACATGACCCATTGTGGTGGCCCCTGAAGTTGAAAGAATAATAATAATAAGAAGAAGATAGTATGTGATATGCTAAAAAAAATTGCTTACCATAACACTTTAACTACAAACACTGAATAATCAAATATATCTATGCAATATATATATATATATATATATATTTCAAATACGTACTTCTAGTAAAACTATTACTTATTATTAATAATAATAATTTCTGTCCTGACAGTTAATCTGTCCTTGAAAACAGACTGCTTAGCTGCATCCACTCGTGCTATGCTAGCTCAAGTTAACTGTTATCTGGCTGTGACAACTGATGTGCCGGTCGAATGAATATAAGATAAAACAACACTTAAATTATACTATATAAGCAAAATTGTGGAAAAAAAAGCAGGAACAGCTCATCCAAGGAAACCCATGCCACGAGTCTCCTAGTGCACAGTTTTTCGAACAACCCATTCATTCCCAACTGCATGGCAAGGAGCCGTGGTAATGGGACTGTGGCCCAATACTCGTGTCCATATTGTGTGTCTATAGAAAGACATACTTTATAAAATGCTGTAAACACCATACTGGTGCAAGGACACAAGACAAGGAGCAACTCAACATTTTTAACCTGTTTCAAATCTCCAGATGCTTTTGTCTCCACAGGGTGGGTCATTTATATGGATACACCGTAATAACATGGGAATGGTTGGTGATATTAAAGTCCTGTTTGTGGCACATTAGTATATGTGAGAGGGCAAACTCCTCAAGATGGGTGGTGACCATGGTGGCCATTTAGAAGTCGGCCATCTTGGATACAACTTTTGTTTTTTTAATAGGAAGAGGGCCATGTGACACATCAAACTTATTCGTAATGTCATAAGAAAAACAATGGTGTGCTTGGTTTCAACGTAACTTTATTCTTTCTACAGAAGTATTTAAAGCTTTACTGATGGACAAACATACTGGGTAAGGGAAAATCCAAATGACCAAAAAATATGCACGAAATATTAATTGTTAGGATGTTTTTTTTTTGTTTTTTTGTTTTCAATTTTAGAAAAACAAAAGACGGTGGCACATTTAAAGAAATGACTGGTGGAGAAAGTAATTAGGCAAAGTAAGAAAAGAATGGACTGTATTCTAAATAACACCAATTCAATTCAAGTCAGTTTGATTTTTATGGCACCAATTCACAACAACAAACAGTTTAAAGTGTTTAAAATATAAAGCATGTCATTAAAAGCAGGCCAAAGCAAAGAAATACCAATGTTAGAATCTGTTGTAAAGCAATTCTGCTTTCCATTGGATTCATATCCTACTACTCTGCCAACATTTTCCATATGTGCCATCACACATGGACAAAGACATTTTAAAAAGGCAGAGGACACTTAAATGTAACTTTGAAAAACAGTTTCCTTAAAGGCCGTCATCTCACTGAAATAAAAATGAGATTCGACAGGATTTCTCCAGTAATTTCAGCTTCTAGTATCCTGCCGGCCTTAATCTGATTGTCCGAGTCTGTTTTCCATCGGAGACAGATTTAAGACAGGACATCAGATTGGAGTTAACACTGTTTGCCTTTCTGTTTCCTACACACCGACGTGCAGAAATCCATGGAAACACGTGACAGCTAAAACTAGTATGCCATAAGCTGAGATATCAGGAAAGCGTGTTTCATTTTTCTTATTTCATATAACAGACACGCACAGATGATGCACACGCAGAAGGTTTCTCGACACGTTCAGAAGGTGTGACTGCCTGTGCTTGCATGTATTTTGTATGAATTCATTTGTCACACGTGTGCATGAGTGCACACGCACTCTCACTGTTTCTCTTCAGCAGTGAAGTACTTGTATTAGAGTTAAACAGTGCAGACACAAGCAGGTCTCCTCCATCTTTCTCCCAGCTCGCGGAAGCTGAGAGCACAAACACAGCCGTCAACTAAATCAGCACCATAACATCAACAGATGTCCTGGTGTGAAAAGCCTTCTGGACTTTTAGTGTTATTATATATTATAATTACATTGAAGATCCAATCTGTAAAAAAGACAAATATGAAACTGTCCACTGTCCGTGCTATTTAACCACTAAGAACCAAGATTTAGCCAGATTTGGGCATTTTAGCTGCTCTTTGAAGGGTGCTTTTTGCTCCACTTTTCTATAATTTAATACTTACAAAGTTCACCATGTTAGATTGGTGCTAGTTTGCCTAAAAAAACCCAGACAAATTCTCCAGCAACAGGAAGATGGTTTGGTCCCCTGGGGGCCTCTATTGCCTGACTCCGTCTCAGATTACATGAAGAAGACAGTGAGAGAAATTCTCCAAGATGCTTGAAGTAACCTGCCTGCCAAGTATCTTAAGAACTGTCCAAGTGCAAAATGCTATAGTCAAAGCAACTTTAGCGCATCAAGACAGTCACAGAAATGGAGTCTATCTGCTCTCATTTTACCACTGAATTAGCTGAAGTTGGTAATTAAATTCAACCTGCAAAGATTTGGCCTTCTATAGAAATTTACATGAACTAATATATTCACAGTATAGCCAGAATATATTCAGAGTATAGCCAGGTGAAATCATAGATTTGAAATAGAAATTCCTCCAAAAATAGTGATGTCCTTTTGCAGGACAGCAAAAGGATTGACAAAAGGCTTTGCATAAATTGGAAGCCAATTATTTGCAAGCCTTCGTCAATCTGTCTGAGAGTGACTGCAGTCAGACTGCAATTTCTTTGGGCTCAAAACCGATCACTGAAACTAATTGTGATCATTAAAAGGAAAAAAAAAAATCAATGAGTGGTTGTCATCCTACTTTTAGCCTATTGTGATGGAGACATTAAGGACAACTTGTAATTTACTAACACCAGCAGGTGAGTCACAGTAAATATTGATTTGACTCTAGTTTTTTCTATTTACTACACTTTATGATGAATAAAAACTACAAATAAAAAACTTTTAGTGGTAAATTCTATTTCAGTGACTACCAAGAGAAAAAACACAATGGCTGATCTTCATATTGCTGTTGCTACATTCTGTTATTGCTGTCCATACAAGTTTATCTCCTCATCATTCTCCCCAGCTGCTGCTGTGCACGTGCTGCATTAAATGGCATGATTAAACGTTAAAGAAGTTTCTGCAGAAAAACACAGCACAAGTGCAAGTGTGGGTCAAAGTCTGAATGTTCTCTTTCAAAATTTCCCAAACGGTTCCATGAAAAGTATCTGACACATCTCATGATCAGAAAACAAGGGATTAAAAGAAGGGATGATTATTAAATTCATTTTATCACAAATGTGAGCCTAGGATAGCAACTAGCTGCACACAGTATGTGATAAAATGATATATGATCCAATAAGAAATACCTTATTTATCCCCAAAGTTGGGAAATGCTACAGTACTCAAAATGTGAAAAAGAACTGTGATTAAATAAATATCACAGTGCAAAACAATCACTCAATAAATCAAAATGTAAATGTGATTTACTCAGGAGCTTAAATCCACAGTGGATACATGGATTGTGGTATGTGGAATTGTGTTTTATCCTTGTGGTGGTAAAGCTGAAACAGATGTTAGAGAAAGTCTTCAGCTGCTTGTCCAGCAAGTGGTGCAAAGGTTGACCAAGATCCATTTTTGTCCATGCTCATTCAGCCACAGTCCTTTGGATGATCTCTGTGTCAGCTGATGCAGGAATCCAAACAGTGTGATGAATAAAACTGGATTCAAACAGCAACAGAAATGTCCATTTCCCTCAGTGAGTAATACCTTGCCAGCTAGCAATATTCGGGCCATGAAAATCTTCCCCACAGTTACATGTCTGCAGCTACAACCCTTTTCTATCACAATTAGTGCGATTTCTCCACTTTTCTTCTTACTGCTCAGATTAAAGTCCTTGGCTGGCACTCCCTCTCTCCCTCCACAGCTCCATGAAGCAATGTCAAACTACACTCACTATGTTCCCCCTCTTCTACAGATTTGCGATGCAGTCCTGTTTTACCTTCATAAAACTGCAGGAGTTATGTGGCTCAACATAATGCAACAAAATAAAGTTTGGCAGCTCACAATAGGCCACAGGATTATCTTCGTCCAGGTGCACGAGTATAACACTCCAAATGAGACTTAGTGGCAATAAATTTCTCTTGTGAAGGGCACTGAGGTAATTGTCCAAAATGTTCAAAATGTCCCTGACATTCATCAGGGACTGATGTGAGTGTCTCTTCTGTGTCATGTAGGACCATAACTGTGTTTCTTAATTGCAACTGATCACTCCGAGGAGGTCAACAAAGGGACAATTCCAGTTTTCCACTTTTCAAGATGATGAACATCTTTAATCTGCTGGTCTTCTTCTTCTTCTTCTTAACAGCTGCTAGTTAATTAAAAACATTAAAAATTATCTTTTTGGTGTGTCAAATAGATGGAGTAATGAACTAATAAAAGTCCAGTGTGTCGTCCTCGTCTCAGTTTTTTTCAGGCAAAGACTAAGGAAAACAAACAATCTTTCAGTCAGATGACACAGAAAGGTTTAGGTGTAGGTCTTTTCGCGGGAAATGACAAATTAAAGTTCATTCTTGCCCAAGGCCTTCATTTCTTTTTGAATCAGTGAGGACAAAAACAGAACATCAGTGACGTAGTAGCGCATCCGGCTTAGGTATTTATTACAATCCACAAGTTATTGCCCTGAAAAATGACAAATGTGACCTTAATGTTAACCTGAAACAGGTTCTTGTTTATTGTGAACAATCAAAGCCTTGATCGCTGAGCAAAAAAAACATACACTCTCTCACTCAGATCCACTTACACCCCTTCACTCACTGAAATTACTTCCCTTCACATTAACATTAAGGGACGTCTGCCATCAGTCTTACATGATCAAATATGTCTTAGGCCACTGGTTATAGATAGACTGGTACAAATGTGACTTGTGCCTGCCTGTGTGTTTACCTCAGTGCCATGGATGTCCCATTAACTGATGCAGCTGAGCATGCTCTGTGGGTTGGTCCATAGGAGCAGCTCCCCTGCCGTGCGTACCGCTCATCCCCGCAGCAGAGAATGACCAGAAACGCCCTCCGAAAAGCCCGGTTTAGGAAGGCGTACAGGAAAGGGTTTAGCCCTGAGTTAATGTACCCAAGCCACAACCAGGCTGTCCACAGCTGCCAGGGTACCGAGTAGTGGATGAAAGGGTCCACTATGTTGGTGATAAAGAATGGAGCCCAGCACAGGCAGAAACAACCCATTATAACCGCCAACGTCTTTGCTGCCTTGGTCTCAATGCGCATGCGGCTGTGACCTACAGGAGCCTGCTCTGAGGAGGAGGAACCTGTTGGTGTCCTAAGGCGGTAATGCTCCAAAGGATCTGAGGAAGTGGATGTCCTCACGGTAATGACTGGAATTGTGCCGGTGACTGGAGCAGAGCCGGCACGTTGAAGTGTCTCTATCTGCCGCACGTGGGTCATGGCAGTAACATAGATACGCTGGTAGGCTAGGACCATGAGGCCCAGCGGCACGTAGAAGGCCACTGCAGAGCAGATCAGGGCGTACGGCCGGTTAACTAGAAACACACAACTTGTGTCGTTCGAGCCTCCCGCCAAGGCTCGCCGCTCTTCAATCTGCAAAGAGAGAAGACACAGGAAGAAAAAACAAGTGAAATATGGGGCTCCCAGGAGGGGATTAGTTTAACTTAACAAAAAACAAAAACATTAAAAAAAAAACTGGAACTATGGAAAGACTTAGGCCAGCTGTTTCCCTCTGCTTCCTGCCTTTTAGTTAAGGCGGGCTAAAGAAAGAGGTAAATGCTACATATTGTAATAATAAAGTACTTTGGAATATCCTTTGTCTGGCCAGTTGCCCATATCTTTGTCCTCTATATAAACCATGAGTAGGTCAAAGTAAATTAAAAATGTGCAGGCGGAGAATTGCCTTGAGCTGAAAGATTAATTTTATCTCATCCCTCTATGTAGCATTTGGGTGCAGTAAGGTAATGCTGCACCCTGGGACACTAGAATAAAACCAAACTATCGTCAAAGCAGAACAAAAAGTAATGCGTGACTCATCTTGAATTGAAAATGCACTCTTAATGGACTTTTAGTGTTTAAAGTGCCAAAATAATGCATTTGAAAAGCTAAATAGCAATGTCTCTATCCAAAAAAGACAACCTTGCTACAATTGCAGTTGTGAGCTGTTTAATGTAGGAATAATTATTCTTTCTACTGTCTACATCCGAGAGTTAGCAGAAACTCAGCTGAGGGGAGATTTCAGTAATGATGGAAGAAGCACGAGCCTCTTGTCACACGTTTCTGATTTGATAGTTTGGTGAAAAATGAAAAAAATAATCGTTCCTACCTGTAAATGAAACTACACACAATAAGGTTTGTATACTTTTTGAGCAACTGGGTGTTAATTGGAAAAAGATTTAGGTTTAATCAAAGCTTCACACTTACATAATTATCAAAAGAAAGTAAAGAAAGGAAGTCCATCACATCGATTTCCTCCCTAATTATTGAATGTGACGTTCATCTTTGTGTTACATTTACTAGGTAACCAAAAAGTTCTTTAAGCTGACAACAGCCACATGGTAAACATGTATTCACAAAGCCTACTGAATAAACTGTAAGTAACCGTGTCACAGACAGCCAACTGTGCCGCTGTTGTTGTCCATTCTCCATATGGAGGTGGGTGCTTACTCCCACAGCACAGTGTCACTTAGTCGCGATAAGAGCCAGAATAATCTAGCTTTTTTCAAAGGATGAGATGTCAGAGTCTTGAAGTTGAATCTTGACTTTGCGGAGATGTGAAATTTTTATTTTAATACTTTAAAAAATTAGCCTTTTTGATATTATTCCTCCAGCCTTGTGATTGCAACAAGTCCAAGTACATGCAGAACAGGAGCCTCACACTTACAGCAAAAGTCCACGAAAGGTAACTTTCATCTGTGTAATTGTTTTGCTGTCTGTTGCCAACTGTGTTTTATTTTCAGCCGTATACATTTATTATACATTTCTTTGTACAATGCCTCAATATTATGCAGACCATCGGCAGATATATGCACTGAGAGATCCTCTATCCATTGCCTCTTAGCTTCGAGCAAAGGGTCGCATACCTGAGATATGTGAATCCTGGAATTAATTCTAAATTTTGGAAGTGTTTCCTTTGCCTGATTGTAATTTTTTTAGTAGCTGTTTGAGTGGACTACCTGTGGAATAGTTGAAAGGACGGCCCAACCATATAAACAGAGCACTACTCATTTGGACAAACCTCTAGAACTGTAATAATTTACAGATTTCTACTAGTTGATGTCAAATAAATTAATAATATAAGTACTTCCAGCTTTCTGCCACATTGCCCAGTTATCTGGTTTGTCTCTGCTCGGGAGTTGTTTATTATTCCATAGAAGTGCTTGAGGTATAAGCTCCGTGTAGCTTATGGCATAGACCACGGTGATAACCAGTCCCTAAGGTAAATTTCTATCTGAAATCAACTTGGCCAGCTCAATTTAATTAGATTTTATTCTACTGACAGAAAACTTTGCTGCAGACGGTATCTCCCAAATTGAGCATTTCAAGACAGAGATCAGTTTCAGATCACTATCCCTGAGCAGACACCTTTAAAACCAACCAGACAAATACTGTTTGGTTTAGCTTGTGCTTAGTGAGAAGAAATTTCAGTTTCAAACAATCCCTCTGAAACAGAACAGAAGCGTAATGAAAAACACATCGGCACACACACAGACAGCATTTAAAATAATCCTATGCAATTTTGTATACCGTGTATGACTTCTAGCCTTTGAGACAGCCATTAAAAAAGTAACACTGGCTTTGTACGCTGCCAGACAGAAAGATAAGAGAAAAGAGCTTTTCATTAAGTCTGGATGAATAAATTCATCTGTCCCTGCCTGCCTCTGGGAGTCCTGCTGCTCATTTCAAGGCAGCTCTGAAACAAGCTCATGCCAGAACATACCTAAACCAGAAGAAAATGCTTGTTGAAGTGCTGTCTTTGCTCGCAGCGAGAAAGCCTCCACAGGGACTGGAATTGTTTTGTGATCATTCTTTTACTGTGGCATTGTTTCAGGGATTGAAAATGTTATTAGAAACAAAGAATATTAGACTGGAGAGGTTAATGCCGCTTTTGCCCTCAAAGAAAGAACATACCTCTCTTTAGGCATTTGAGAGCGGTATGAACTTTTCTTTGTGATACTTTGTTTAAACATACTGTCTGTTTGGTTTGATTCAGGGGTCGTAGTAAAGAAATGTAAGCATTAGAACTATGTAGCCACTTGTTTTGATCTCATTAGTGATGGTTTCTGATCTGAGCTAATGAGGACTTACAATATCCTCGATCCCGATGGCGTTCCAGCTTTGCATGATGGGTAGAAAGGAGATAAATGTGGGAATGAGCCAACAGCCACTGAGCATGACTGCCACTCTCATCGGGGTCATCTTGTGTCGATACACCAATGGCTGGCAGCAGATGGCATAATACCTGAAATAAGACACAGACACTAGCACACACATACTTTACACTAACATACAGATTTAAAAATGAATGGGGGGTTGTGCTTCAGAGGTATGGGGTATTGGGCCCATACTCTATTCTGGCTTATTTGATCCCTGTATGACGGTAGAGCAGCCATTGCTGTGAAATAAATCAGACTTTTTCCTACTTTTGTAGGAAACCTTACTGACTTTCTGTGATATTAAACTGTTTGGCTGCTCTTCATAGCTGATTCTGTTCACTTTTTCTGACAGAAATACTAGGTTCAACATGGTGGCATGACCAATGCTTGCTGCAGGATCTGCTTACACCAGTAAAGGCAATATAAGGCAACAGCTAGCTTTGCCTGTCAAAGTCGTATTTTTGTTTGTGACTCTCTAAGGGACATCAGAAGCCTTTGCTGAGATCTCATAGATTTTAGGAGGGCTACCTTCAGTTATCTCCCACCACCGACAGTCAGCGAATTTGCGGTAAAGAGGGTAAAGGGCATTGAGTTTTGGAGGGCTGACCTCCAGCGACAACACCACAGCTGTCATCAAGAAGGCACAGCAGCTTCTCTCCCTCCTCTGCAGAAGGAAGACAGCGGACCTCCTCACTTCAGCACTGACAGTCTCATACAGATGGGCCATCAAAAACATTATTACATACTGGATCACTTCTTGGTTTGCAAACAGCAGGTCTGAGGATAGCCATAAGCTGAAGAGGATTGTGAGAATAGTAGAAATGATTATTCTCTGTTTGAAATCTACAAACAGCACTGCATGGGCATGTCCTACCAAGAGGACTACCCGAGGGCCGACCTGGACACACACGAAAGATTAGGTCTCTGCCAGTTTGATAATGTTTTGTATTCTTCTCAAAGAGTGGGAGGCTCTGGATGAAGAGAGTATAGTCTGGGGTACCTGCTTAGAGGGCAGCCCCTACGACCCAAATAAGTGGTAGAAAAATACAGACGGATCATTTGTTAGGTGTGCAACGTAAGTAACTGACTGTCTTCAACATTAAATCAAACCCTATTTTAAAAAAATGTTTTCAGTGGGGAAACACATTGTGCCATCAATATATGCCTTTTTTACACAAACACAAACCTATCCAGTGCAATGCAGCAGAGGTGCAGGATGGATGCTGTGGTCAACAGGACGTCCAGAGATGTTCGCACCAGGCAGAAAATCTCTCCATAGCGCCACTGGCCAGTAGTCAGTTCGATGGCAGCAAAGGGCATCACAACCAGAGCAACCAGCAAGTCAGCAAACGCCAGCGAGACAATAAAGTAGTTTGTCTTTTTCTTTCTGGGAGAAGAAGACAACCATATAGAAGTTGGAGAAAAAAAAGATCCAGAAAAAGTTTGATTTACTCTAAATGTTCTGTCTTTAAAAAGGGAAGCGGCTTAGTCGGCGCAACTCTGTAAAAATATGAAAGACAGGCATGTTTTTGAGTATAGTTTTATAAATAAATAGTATTAACTTCCATTCCTGCAGTAAAGTCTATCTTAAATAAAGGTCTTTAATAAGGTCTCAAAACTTTTGAGGCACAGATCCAAAAAATTTATTTTTGGGGAAGTTACCAAATGTCAAAACAAATTAATGCCCATCTTTCTGTCTACCTGACGGGGTTTGTCATGACAGGCTGAATGAAATTTGAGTGCTCTGACATTTGATGGGTTTGTTTAAATATTACTGCCAAAATGAGAACCATGTAGTTTGAGAAAAAACAGATCTTCAAATGCTGGTTTAATTTTAAAAGACGGAAAAAGAAATTCTGAAAGTCATTATCTCACTCAAAAAAACTTTGCTACATTATGTCAGGTTTATTGTATTTATTTTTAAGATTACTAGATTTTTATTTTGGCTTTTCTGGACGTTCTCAAAAAAGATTTTAGGGAGCATTTGCAGACAGAAGATTTAAACCTTCTTCTCTGCTGAAGTCACAAAAAACACAGCTGCTGCTGAGAAAGACAACAGTGCTCACCGCAAGTGTCGGTCCTTGCAGAGCGCCACCATGACCAACAGGTTGCCAAAAACTGTCATGATAATGATGAGCGAGAGAAAGATAGAGAGAGCGATGGTCTCCAGGGAGCTCAAGAATTCCTGCTGCTCCTGTTGGCCTGGCTGTTGTTCTTCAGAGTTTTTTATATCATCCAACAAACTGCAAGAGAAAAATAAAACAAGTAACCGACCAATAAATCAGTTATTAGTTGCATATGCTATAGTCTGGTTATTGAATGGGATATGCATGATGTAAGTTTTACAATGGGTATGGATAGATTTATCTTAGTTTATCTTTGCATGCAAATTTGATTATTTTATATTATGTTACTTGTATGTTGTCTCTCTGACATGTATCTGAATTTTATGGGTCAACTGATATTATATGTAGCTACCAAGACAATGCAGATGAAAATCAGCTAACAGCTTAAGCTGGGACGAGACATTTTTCCCCCAAATGTGATAAATGTTTCTTTTTGTGCATGTTCCCTCAGAAAATTAAAAAAAAAAATCAATCAAATGGCTGTGGGGTGCTTTCATTTAGCACACTGTGTAATTATAGTTGGGCTGACACCTGTAAGTGTGATCAGAAGGTTATAATCACTCATGGTTGTCATGACAATTCAGATAATCAGAACCAGAATCAAATTGTATTAATCACAGAGGCACTGTTTTTTTTCCAGTGTGTAAAGATGGTACAGCATGCATCTTTAATGACTTCAACAAATTTGAATTTATTTAGTACTTTCTTGAATCCACACAGGGTCAAAATTATACATACATACTCACAATTAATCTTTTAATAAGTGATGTTGTAATGAGTGAAGTTTCTACATTGTTTTTTAACTTCATAAAGCCAAGGCCTATTAAATACTTCTCATTAGCAGTGTTGGGTAAGTTACTTTAAATTAGTAACTTAGTTACATTACTAGTTACTTCTATCAAAAGTAACTCAGTTACTTCAAGTTACTCGTTACTTTCAGAGTAACTAGTTACTAGGGAAAGTAACTTTGGTTTTACTCAGAATTCTCTTGTTAATGTGTTGCTTCCGTAACTGGATACCCAGCAAGATTGCCAGTCTTCTAGCTTGCTTACTTGCCACAAGTGCACTGTGCCACCTACCAATAGAAAGGAAAAAATAATGTGCACATTTCCACGAGAGAAATCCCACACCTGATTCTATCCTAGCCTGCTTTTTACATCCAACACAAAAACTGCAGTCGTGGTGCGTTCGATTGTACTCAGAACTCGGAAATTCTGCCTTCTGAATAGGAAGATGTAGGTAACACCAGACTGCAGATGAGCTGCATACAGGGCTGGACTGGGACAAAAAAATCGTCCCGGGCATTTTGGATAGGAAAAATTATAGGAAAAATCATAAAGCCTTTGAATGAAAATAAACACTGTTGTGACAGTGATGTACACTGTTCTGATGGTATATATGTATCAATCTATCAATTGTTTGTTGCAAGACTCAGAAAATTATTTTTTTTAAAAGTGAGACATTTTAAATGAGAATAAGAAAGTATTTCCTTGTGCCCCCCTTTCCCTTTTAATGCCCTACATGGACCCCTGGCAACACTTTACTAGATCCGCCCCTGCACAGTTACCAGCTGTCAGCTACTTAGAAAAGGATCCTGGTGTTATTTGTCTCTCAGAAACAGTTCATAACTTCCCTTCAACTCATTCATGTCACCTAAAAGGTAAACCTGTTTCTCCATCACCTGTTCAGCTCTGATGATTCAGTAAGGACATCTCCTGGTTTCATCTTCATGTTTCCCTCTCATCACATAACCAAACCGACATCATGACCAGCAGCTTTACAGCCGTGGCTCCAGCAAACATCAGCTGATACTAGAAATTAATATTAAATAAATTCTAACAACAGCTGATCAAACGTGCTGCTGTTGTTTACCGCGACATCCGCTGGTTTCCTCTTTCTGGCGCAAAGTGGGCGATAAACAAACAAGAGAGAAAAGCCGATCAGCTGATCACTGATCAGTTTCATGATTGAAGTAGAAACAGGACAGGGAGGGTGAGAGGATGAGAGAAGAAGAGGCAGCTGTGCGGCGTAAACACATAATAACTTCAGCTTTGTGCCTTTTTCATTGTAGCTGAAGTCCGGGACAAACTGTTCCTTTTCACCTCAATACGAAACGCGTAATATTTTCTCTGAATACCAGACGATTCAGTTTTTTACGAGACGGTTGGCAACTCTAATAATTAACCTTATGAACAAAATAAAGTTCAACATCAGTAACATAGCACCCACCCAGCTGTATAGAAACCCCGTCATGCTAGCTAGCACGCAGTACGAAAAAGTCAGCATAACGAAAATAAACTCCAACTAAACTTGGTTCATATCTGACCCAGATGGACTGCAGGTCATAACTTCTTACCTGAAGTTCAGTTCACCTGACACTCGGACCAGCGGCCGCTTCGGGTCTCTCCTCCTGCCTCCCTTTTCCTTCATCCACCTGCTGGCCTCCACCACTTGCTAATGTTATTGAATCTGTGGAAGCTCCGCGATAGCCACCACACGAAGTAACGAATAACGAGCCTATCTAAATCCCAGTAACGAGTAACGCGTTCCTGGTTTTGGCATAATAACTAGTTACCGTGCTCGTTACCACAATAATAACGTAGTTACTGTAACGCGTTACTTAATAACGCGTTAGTCCCAACACTGCTCATTAGTGCAACAACTGGTAGTTTCTTTTTGGCAGCAGAAAAAGTGTTTGTTTGACAATGGAAAAGTCAGTGAAGCTCTAAGAAGAAGAATTGTAGGTTTACACAAGTTAGGAAGGTCTCTTGGAGCCATCTTTAAACACGGTCTGGAAGAAGACCCAAACTGCCCCCCTCAAATGAAAGGAAATTGGTTAGGATGTTCAGGATCAACACAGGTACTACTTCACTAATGGACTGAGAGAGTGCCAACCAAGAAAGAAGCCCCTGCTCCAAAATGAACACCTTCAAGTTCGAAATGCATTCTTGGGAAAAGCTTTATGGTCAGACTAGAAAACAACTGAGCTTTTTGGCCACAGGTTTGGAGACGTAAAGGTAAAAACACTGTGCCAACTATCAAGCATGGTGGTGGTAGCATCATGCTCTGGAGATGTTTTACTACCAGTTGTACTGGTACACAAAGTGGATGCAGTAATGAAAAGGAAAGACTACCTTCAAACTCTAGACTTCACCACAACAACACTGGCTTGGGAATACATAAAGGAGGCTAACATTAAGCTTCTGGAACAGCTTTCCCAAAGCCCTAACCTCAACCCTACTGAAAATTAGTGCTAAAAACTCAGGTCCATGCCATAAAAACCAATTTAAATGAACTCTATTAATTCTGCCAGAAATAATGCTCAATCATCTCACCAGTGGATATTGAAGCATCTAGTTGCGGTGCAGCTTGCTAAGGAACATTTAACTAAATATTAGTGGAGGTGTATGTATATATTTGAACCTCTGTGTATACTTTTGATCCTCTTCGGATTAGAGAAAAATCCAAAACATATTCAAACTTGTGCATTCAATTCTTGTTCTTTAAAGTAATTAAAGTCGCATGCTATTCAGTAATTCTATCCTGGAAAAAGAACAATTGAAATAAACCACAAAAAGCCCCAAACTGTGAAATTCATGCTAAAGTTAGCAGGGACTTAACATACTTGGCTTATGATTGTTATGACTTACTGTTGAGGTGATGCTGTGGCCATCACTAGTCATCTGCATTGAGATTAGCAAAGGAGAGTCCTCATCACCCCATGCTACAGCCCTGTTGAAACACACACACACACACACACACACACAACCATGATGTAATGTTACTGGCTCCTAAAGTAAGTCTGCATTTTTCTGAAAATAGTAGTTGACCTTCTTGAATCTGAACTGACTGGATTTCACATTCTTGTTTGTCCATCTTGTGGCACCCATTAAGGAGCCAAAAATGTGGTACTTGTACCTCAAATAAGTAATTAGATCACAGCTTGAAAACGTGCGATATTTATAGGGCAAACAGTCTGCAGCGGGCAGGCAGCAGCTGTTGCTGCCAGATTAAATCAGCATGTTAGTTTATCTTGGTAATGAAATAATAATATCATACATGAGTGAGTACCACAAGGGGAAATTCTCCTTTCTTACTTCCTTTTCATGAATGTCAAAAGTCGGATTCCATCTACTGATGGACTGCCGGGACTGGTAAAGATCAAAACCTTTGTTTCTCCCGTTGAAAGAAATGCTGTTTACGTTTGCTGCTCTTAATTATGCCAATGAAGAAAGCAATCCTAGTGAGACCACTTTAAAAGTCAAAGAATTATCAAGGTTTAGAGTTATCGAGCATGAATCTTGGATGTTTTTTGAACATCTGAGTCAGAAATTGCTCTTCACTTTCTATTAGATAGTGAGTTTGCCATTTTCTCGTGTTTTGCATATGTATGGTTCTTACTCCTTTTCCTTATATAGCGCACTTAATGCAACCCAAAGTTCTGTAGCAGTAGTAGTGCAAATAAGTAGTAAATCTGCAGTGTACCATGAGGGCCGCACTATCCCTATCCGAGCACTGTATACAATCATGCTTGGCACTGGAAGAGAAATAACAGATGGACGAGAGAAAAGAGTGCATAAACAGCCATAAAAGTATTCATTTTGGGAAAAAAAACGTCTGTTCACTTTAAACACTTTGATAAAAGGCTAAATGAATTGTGCTTTTAACACACCCTGAACTCTCTAAAGAAGAAGTAAGAAGGACTGAATGAGAGAATGATTTCAGAAAAAAAATCAGTGTAGTCATAGTTACATCTTTCATGTTACTGCATCTGTGATAGATTGGCAAACTCTCCAGTGTGTATGACAGATATGGGATGGGATAGACTCGCGCACAACCACAACCCTGAACCCCAGATAAGGTGAAGAGGATGGATAGATGGATGGATGGATAGATGCATGGATAGATGGATGGATGCATGCACGCATGCATGGATAGATGGATGCATGCATGGATGCATGGATAGATGGATGGATGGATGGATAGATGCATAGATGGATGGATGCATGGATAGATGGATGCATGCATGGATGCATGGATAGATGCATGGATGGATGGATGCATGGATGGCTACATGCATTCTGGACAACAAATATCAACTTTATGGCCATGGAAAAATTCTGGGGATGGCCAATTTATTTTTGGGCTCAGTGTCTGCAATCCCAACAAAACTCAGTATCAACTCCCTACTGCTGGTGAGAAATATACCACTTTTACATCAAAGAAAATTGTGATTTGCCTTAAAAAAAAACTAACAAGTTCTACAAGGTCTGGGGTCTGTATCCAGTGCTGTATCATTATTTTAGATTTTAGTTTCTTTCTCTGTCACATTTCTTTTTGTTTTCAGTCACTGTTTTGTGTTACTATTCAGAACTGCTTGGTTAAGTTTAGGAAATGATGCTTCTGCAACATGAAGCGCATGTTAGAGTTCCAGTTTACGTTTGGCTAGGATACCAGAGTCACAAGCCCTGGGTTAAAAATATAGTAAAGAAAGAGGAGGAATCTCTGAGTCTCACAGCTGTTACTTAAAACTAATACACCATGGAGCATAGCTACAGCTAAATGTGATACATTAGACATTTTTTTCTTGTGACTGGATTCCCATTGAAATCTTTTTCATGTCAAACCAAAGAGGCAGACTTATCAGCTGATGTTAAGGTTAGGATTCATAAATATATTACACCAACTCAGGACAAAAGTACATACTATTTGTTTGTATAGTGTTTGCATACTATTTGACTGGAAATGACAAAAAAAACCTCTAAAAATACTTGAAGAATATGCTCTCACATGTGACATTAAGCATCTGTTCATGAGGAACAACCTTTCATTGGCACAGTTGCCGATGCCTTATCAGCTTTAAGCACCTATTTCAACATGTGCTTTTCTGCCGTTTTATGATCCCTGTCCAAGCTTATTGCACTTGAGGGTCAGTATCATTACCTGACAGACTGTGAAAGCCAACGCTCCTGTCAACAGTACTTACTTCCTGTGGACAGATTACAGTTTACTGCATGCGATATCTGTGTATTATCCAGCTTTAAGTTGAATTTGAACTCGTGTCTGTTCCTGTGTTGACTATAATAAGACACATAGTGTAGATTTTAAAATTAATATTAATTTATTTCATCTGATTCATAATGAGTCTTAATCCTGGCTTAAAAAGTAAGCAATGCTTTTCTCGCTCTGACCTGTCCAGACTTACGTATGTACTTGTACATAACATTTACTAGACATGAAAAATATAGTGGCGCTGAACAAGTGGGCTGAAACAAAACAGAGAAAGTTCAATCTGTCTTTTATCAAATGCTCCACTTCCTTAAAGCAATTAGAGAAATAACATGACCCAGGTAGAGTACACCACCTCCGCTGCATCCTGCTTAAGAGCATACAGTGCATACCATTTGTACTTACAAGAGCCGAGAAGTTTTAGGGTTTTTTTCAAACACATAAGGGACTCGTGAGGATAGATTATTAAAAACATAATGTTCCTGAATGGGTTGTTCACCATATTGGGCAGTATTCACAGGCATTTTTTTAAATCCACGATTCCACGATCACTGTGTCTTTATTAAAAAAAAAAATACAGGCATTGATTTGAAGTACCTTGCTAGTATGGGGTTGGACCCCCTGTTGCCTTCAACATTGCCTTAATTCTTCATGACACAGGCGCTGGAAACATTCCTCAGATCTTTTGGTCCATATTAACATGACAGCATCACACAGTTGCTGCAGATTGTCTCTATCATGCATAGAATGCACCTCCCCTCCATCACATCCCAAAGGTGCTCTATTGCAGTGAGATCTTGTAACTGTAAAGCCCATCTGGACATGTTCAATAAACCAGTTTGAGATTAGTTGAGATTTCTGACATCAGAAGATAGGTAAATCTTCTGGGGGCTCATAAAGAGATAGACATGGTCAACAACTACAGCTACGCTTATTCATTTTAATCAGCTGAAAGTGTGCCCACTAAATATCCCCCACATCATAGCTTCACCGGCAGCCTGAACCATTGATACAAGGCAGGATGGATTCATGCTTTCATGGTGCTTGACGCTACCATCTGAGGGTGTCAGCAGAAATTGAGACTTGTCAAAACAGGAAGCCTTTTTTTTTCAATCTTCTGTTTGTCCATTTTGGCGTGCCTGCGTTAATTTTAGCCTCAGTTTCCCGTTCTTAGCTTACAAGAGCGGCACCCAGTGTGCTCTTCTGCTGCTTTGGGCAATTTGCTTCACAACTGATGTGTTGTGGGTTCAGAGACGTTTTTCTGCATACCTTGATTGCAACAAATTGTATTTTTGAGTTTGGGTCATGGTGCTGCAATGTGGTTGGCTGGTTAGATATGAGCAGTTGAACAGCTGTACCTAACAAAATGGCCAGTGTAAATCAAAACTGCGGCATTTCAGGCCATAAAGCATAAATAATGAAATAAAAGTCAACTTTAGAGGCCCTGTAAAGCGTAGCTTTTCAAGAGAAAATACCTATAACCCTGCTTCTTTGCTCACAATCACACACCTGGCCAATTCAACAGGCTCAAACAAGTATACTAACACCTTTAGCTGGCCCCCGGCTCATTAGACATCTGAGCACGTTCTAGCTAAGCCGATTGTCCGTAATCTGTAGCAATTACAACACAAAACCACTGATTACAAACACAGTAAAAATAGGTGAATGTGACGTTCCTGAAGGAATAATTCAGCTAAACAATGGTGCACAGATTGGATGGTGTTCAGCTTTACATTCAGCCCGTGTTCAATAGTCAGCTGAAATTTACTGATTATTGTTTGCATCTTAAATGGTGTTCACAGCAAACTAATCAGCATTTTTTCCTCTTTCAGCCACAAACACACTCATACGCTATCAACGCCACAACAACAAAACAAACACAACCCGCCCTGCTAGTCGTTGCTCACTCAGTTACTCACATGTCGGAAATGAGAAAAATAGTTGCTTAATCTGGAATTTCCTACAAAGGGAGGAAAGGGAGAGGAGAGATGAGCCATATTTCTGACTGCAATTTTCTTGTATGATGTGAGTCCAGGGGGGTGTGTTTTCACAGCTCACCGTGTCCATTTCACATCTGACTGACAGCCAAACAGAACAGGATGAACTCTGGAAAGCAGAGAGCACGAAGGCACTAGATTGCTTTTATGTCTCCTTTTTATCTGCAGCATACTCAACAGTTGACAATGTTAACATTTATTTAATGTTAATATCACCGTCACTGCCATCATAGGCTCTGAGCCTAAATAAAAGGAATAAGGCAGGAAACCAGTGCGCCATGTCTCTTTATCTCAGTTGCTTTGGCTCAATAACAAAAAATGTGTCATTCCTACATTTGAGGAAATGTAATGCACGTGATTCTTTGTGGTCAACACAGGTGAAGCCAGGAGACTGAGCATTTTAAAATATGTTCAATTCATGGACACGAAGGAGCTGCAAGGGTCAACATTTGATGACCCCCAACAACTTATCAGTGGAAAAGGAAGAAGAGTGAGGATGTGTTAGAGAAAGACAGAATATAGAAATATAGAGTAGACCCGTTGGTTTACTCTGGTTCGGGCATCTGACCAGGATGCCTACTGGGCACCTTCTAGATCAGGTGTTCCAGGCATGTCAAACCAGGAGGACTTCCTGAGGCAAACCGAGGACACACTGGAGGGATTACACCTCTTGGCTGACTTGGGAACACCTTAAATTGTGCCCCAGACTTAGATAAGTAGTAGAAGATGGATGGCTAGATGGTGCACAAAAGAAAGAGCATTTCTCATTCTCATTTTTCCATTTGTTCTGGAGTAACTGGGCAACTGACTTGACTTAGTGCAGCTGTTTGTGATTTACAAGAGCAATGTTATGTGGATCTGCTGGACATCCTCCTAAATAGATAGACAAGTAACGATAAGAGCAGAATAAATGGATGTCTTTGAATGTCAATACAATTTTTTTATCCTGCACATGGTTTCAAAATACACCAGGAGCGTTTTAGCTGCAGAGTGTTTAGATCTACATGTGATCTTTTTTTTAAAAAAAAATAAAGAAAGCAGTTCCACAGAGCAAACTCCAGAGTTGAAAAAGGTGGAAGCAGAAACAAAAAGCTACTGTTCCTTGGGGTGCCGCTTGAAGCCGGCTCCAAAAGGCAGTCAGCTGACTCATGTTAAAATGTCTAAATTTACAGCACTAAAAGGCATATTTACAGCGCAGTAAGAAATATATAGTTTTGACCTTTATGGGTAATTTACCCCTGATAAAAACTCTGATTAGAGTGAGTTTTCATCAGCATTTTTAATGGATTATCTATATAAAATGCTATCATTTTATTAGTCCATTTAGTAGCCAGTATGAGCGTTGTGTGTTCCCCTAGGCAATTTATGAGTGCAGCTTGCTAACCAAACCAGCTAGCATTAGCTGACAAATTAGCACTCCACCGTTTCATCCAAACAAGGTAATTATAGCCAAAATTGACAGTTTAAAACCAATGACTGGCACTCATCTTTTATACTGTCTGTATGCTGTTCCTGCTTTTTTTTTTTTTTTAACTTTTTATTTTATTTATTTGAACAACTCACCTGTCCATTACGCATACAGTTTCTTCAGAATAACAGAATACAAAGAGAGTCACAAACTCAAGACAGTGAAATTAGAAAGAAAAAGAAACAAACAAATATATATGTATAAAAATATAGATACATATAGAATAATAATTAGAAAAATAAGATAAAGGAAAACAAAAGGAAAAAAAGGAAACATGCCTGTGGTGTCAAACATTTCCATCGTTCATTTCACTTTTTTTTTTCTTCTTGTATGCTCATCTTCATTCAGTTCAGTCTGTTTTTTCCCCTTCCGTTGTACGTCAACCATTTTCCCCAGTCCTTCAAAAAGCGTTCTTCCTTTACTTTCAGTTTATATGTAAGGTTCTCCATCTCCATAATGTCCTCCACAATTGCTACCCACTGCTGCTTTCCTGGTGTTTCTGTCTTAAGCCAGTTTTTGGTGATGGCCTTCTTTGCTGCCAAAAGGAGAATCTTAGCCAGGTAACGATCCTTTACATCTACAGTACCTTCCAAGTACCCTAGATACAAAACAAGGCAGGTTCTAGGAATAATATAACCTAATATATCACAGAGAGCCGAGTGAATTTTAACCCAGAAAGTGTGAATTTTTCTGCATTTCCAGAAAATGTGTGTATGGTCTGGTTCATCCCATCCACACAGCCTCCAACATTGTTGTTGTGTATTGGTTTGTTTATTTTTAATCTTAGGTGTAATAAAATAGCGAATTTGATTTTTCCAGATGAATTCTCTCCACCTCAATGAGTGAGTTGTATTCTTATGTTCTTTCCATGTTTCATACCACACCCTCTCAGTGATTTCTTCACTCAGCTCTCTTTCCCATTTTACTTTAACATATACAGTTGATTCCTGTCTTGATTCCATCAAACATTTGTATAGGGTAGACACTGTTTTTGGAATAACACTTTTATATGCCAGTATATTTATTTTTATAATAGGATGGATTTTGTCTTCCTCTATTTTTATGTTTTTATTAAAGTAATCTCTCACCTGTAAGTATCTGAAAAAATCCTTGTTATTTAAGTTGTATTCCCGTTTTAATTCTTCAAAACTTTTAATTTCTCCTTTTTTGATTAATAAACAAAATGCTGTGATTCCCTTTTCATTCCAATTTTTAAAACCAAGATCCAATTTTCCTGGTCTAAATTCTTCATCGAAGGCTATCCATTTTAGCAAACCAAGCTCTTTGCCAATCCTGAACTCCCTTACTGTATCATACCATACATTTAATGTAAAGGATATTATCGGGTTCCTATCTTGGTCTTTAGTTACGTATTCAGGGGTCTTTTTCATACCCATGTTTGTTTGGATTGGGACATTGAGTGTGGAGAGCTCCACATCCTTCCAGCGAGCCCCGTAATCATCACTACACCAATATGTTATCTGGCGTATCTGTGCAGCACGAAAATATTCTTTTAAATTAGGAAGCGACATTCCTCCTTTCTCCTTAGTAAGCTGTAAAGTAGTGTATCGTACCCTTGGCCGCTTGCCTTCCCAGACAAATCTAGATATATACTTATCCCATTCTGAGAATTGGGTTTGAGGTATGCTTATCGGAAGAGAGAGGAATAAATATAGCAATCGTGGTAAGATATTCATCTTTATCACATTTATCCTGTCACTAAATCCTAACGGATATGTATTCCATCTTTCCATATCCTGCCTTATCCTGTTATTTATATGTCCATAGTTACTTTGATATAGTTTGTCATAGTTTTTGGTTATATTTATACCTAAATATTTAAGGGTTTTTGCCTCCCACTTTATTTCCCATTCCTTAAGATTTTGAGTTGGTATACAATTAAACATTAGAACTTGAGTTTTAAGTATATTTACTTTGTAGCCAGAAAGCGTACCAAATTTTCCTAACATTTCTGTAAGCTGCATAAAAGAGTTTATGGGGTTTTTGAGGGCTATCAACACGTCATCAGCAAATAGACTAATTACATGCTCTTGTCTATTGATTTCTATTCCTGTTATTAGGGCGTCTTGTCTAATCATTTGTGCCAATGGCTCAATATACAAGCCGAATAAGGTTGGACTTAAACAGCAACCCTGTCTAGTTCCTCTCTCTAGTTGGAATGTCTTTGTCAATGAGCCGTTAACTTTTAGTCTTGCAGTCGGTTTGTCATAGAGAGATTTAATACATTGGATTGATTTCGTAGTGAACCCGAACTTTGCCATGGTTAGGTACAGGAATTCCCAGCTGACTCGATCGAAGGCTTTTTCTGCGTCTAAACTTATCAATGCAGCCGGTATCTTGTCTTTATGTATTTGGTGTATGATGTGTAGGGTCCTTCTAATATTGTCTTGTGCCTGTCTATTTTTGACAAAACCTGCTTGGTCCTCATCTATCAGGTCTGGTATAAACGACTGGAGCCTATTTGATAGGATTGTAGTATAGATTTTATAATCAACATTCAACACCGATATAGGCCTGTAATTTCGGCAGTATTCCCTTTGTTTTTGTGGTTTTGGCAGCACCGTGATAATTGCCTCCCTCCAAGAGGGGGGAATCACATGTTTAGTGTGAGTCCAATTAAGAGTCTGGTGGAGTAAGGGTATCAATTCTTTTCCACATTTCTTGTACCATTCGGCAGGAAACCCATCACTGCCTGGTGCCTTGTTTGTTCGTAATTTTCCAATCGCTTTCTGAATCTCCTCTATCGTTGTTGGTGCCGTCATGCGATCATTTTGTATTGTTCCAATAGAGGGTAAATCTAAGGAGTCTAAAAATGTTTTAATATCATTTAGGCCATTATTAGTAGGTGCATTTTGTAGATACAGGTCCTTATAATAATCGGTAAAGATACTTTCTATCTCTTCTAGGTTATGTGTCATTTGTTCTGTCTTAGAATTATACAATTTGTTGACTGTTGTTTCTGCCTGTTGTTTTTTTAAACGTCTTGCCAATAGTCGTGCAGCTTTAGGGCCTGATTCATAGTAGCTCTGTTTTACATATCTCGCTTTTACTTCCATGTCATATAAGAGTAAATTATTAATTTTCTTCTTAATATCTTTCATTTGTTGTTGTATCTTGACATCCACCTTGCGTTTGTGTTTATTCTCCAATTGTGACAATTCATCCACATATTCATTATATTGCTTCATTCTTTCTCTTTTAAGGTTACTTGATATTGCGATTAGTTTCCCACGTATAACTGCCTTCAAACAGTCCCATAAAATAATTGGATCGGTTTCACCATTGTCATTTTCTTCTAAATAAGTTTTGACATCTTTTTGTATTTGTTCTACCACAGATTTATTGTTTAATAGCCCCACATTTAATCTCCATATTGTGTTTCTTGGTCTACCTTTAAGATAGATTTTTAGGTAGATAGCACTATGGTCCGACACATCTGCCACTCCAATCCAACAGTCTGTTATTATATCTCTATTCCCTTTTTGCATAAAGAAGTAGTCTATTCTTGAATATACACAATGTGTTGCTGAATAATGACTATAATTCCTCTGTAGCGGATGCAAAGCTCTCCAGACATCAAAATAGTTAGTGTCTTCCAATGTATATCTTACTAATTTTGGAATTGAATTTTTATTTTTCTTCAGGCTGGTTGTGTCCAAGTCACTATCTAGTATCACATTAAAATCTCCTCCACATATGCATATACCTTCTGCTTCAAGCACAAGAATATCAAAAATCAATTTAAAGAATTCCTTATTACTTTCAGGGGGGGCATACACATTCATCAATGTGACCATTGTTTGATCAATCACACCCTTGACAATGACATATCTACCTTCCTTATCCTTTATTTCTTTGTGAGATTGAAACTTAAGGGAGTTAGTTATGAGAATTGCAACCCCTCTTTTCCTAGAGTTTTTATGAGAGCTGTAAAAGGTGTTTTTGAACCCAAATTTCCTCAGTTTTTCATGTTCTATTTTTGATAAATGAGTTTCTTGTAGGAAAGTTATCTGTGTCTTCTCCTTTTTCAGTTTAGTCATAATCTTGGCTCTTTTAACTGGGTTACAGATTCCATTAACATTTAAGGACATACACTTTATTTCTTCATGTGTAGTGAGCATTATCCTTTTGTGATCTACCGGCTATCTTTTGAGACCCCCACAGGCACTCCATTGAACCCTTGTTTAAACAAAACATTTTCATCAACAAGTTACAACTTAGTTTAACTATATACAGATAAGAGGACTTCAATAAAGAGGTACCAGCCACCTTCCCCACCTGTTGTTCCTCTCTTTGTTTTTGGGGGGTATGTCTCTCATATTGAAAGGGCCCCCCTCCAGTAATGAGATATGACTCACGAAAGATTGTCACACTCATACTAGTCATTATTGTGTACTGTCCATCCCTAGCCAACTTTGTGTTTCCATATTATCCTACCAGACACACCGTGAATCCATCTTGTTGTTATACGTCTCCTTATACGCCTCTCATGCATGGTTATCGTTATGCTGAAATTCTTGAAGTCTCTCTCGAGCTCGCCTGCTAGCCGCACCAGCATACGTGGGCCGGACCGGTTTCCATGTCGCTGCCCCGATTGACAGACGTCCCTCGGCGCTCGCTCTCTCCCGGCTGTTTATCCCTTTTTCCACGTTGTATCCTCTCGCTTGCAGGTCGTTAGCAGCCTCCTCCGCGTTGCCATAAGTTTTCACTCCATTTGGCCAGTGGATCCGCATCTTGCTGAGAGGAGTCTGGAAGCGGATGCCTTCTTTCTTTAATATCTTTTTGATATTCACGTACGCTTTACGTTCTTGCACCATTCTCGCCGAGTAGTCGTGGTCAAAATAAACCCTGCTTCCGTCCAGAGTGACTATTTTCTTGTCCCATGCCTTTTTAAGTATCATCTCTTTAGTTGTGAATTGTTGGAAATTGACAACGACTGACCTTGGGGGGAGACCCGCTGCCGGTTTCGGGGTTAATGCTCGGTGTGCGCGTTGAATCTGGAGGTTGATGTTAATATTAAGCTCCTCTCTGAGCCAGGCTTCCAGAAACTGGGTCAGCGATTCTGCCTTAGATTCGGCTCCCTCTTGTATTCCGTAGATCCGCAGATTGTTACGTCTGGATCGCAGTTCCAAGTCATCCAATTTGGTCATCATCGCTTTTTGTTCTCTCAGTTCTGTCAGGGTTTGATTGGCCTCGTGGCTCCACGTCTCCATTTCTTCCGTGCGCGTCAGCGCAGCTTCTAATTTCCCTTCTTGTTCTTTGAGTTCTGTAGTCATGCTCTTAAACTTCTGGTCGATATCTTCTTTGAATTTAGACAGTTCGTGTTTCATTTGGCCAGTAATTTCTTCTTTGAACGTCGTGAAGTCTGATTTCAATTCATTTTGGAGTGATTGAATTTGTTTGCTAATACAATTCAGTCCGTTTTGAAGCGCGGCCATATTAGCTTCAGGTGCTAGCTTGTCCTCGTTGTTCGGATGTTTTATGTCTTTACCTTGGGTGTCCGTAGTTTTTTTATTCTTTGCTTTTGTTGTCCCTCCGCTCATCTTCCAAAGTTGTTCTGTCTCACGCTTCAATTCGTGTTTTAGCGGAGTTTATCCACTTGGCTTACGGGAGCTCTGTACTTATGCGACCATACTGCTCTACCGCCACACCGGAAGTCCTGCTGTTCCTGCTTTTAACTTCCTGGCACCCCCAATTGCTTTGTGAAACTCGATGTAGCTTCTGTTTAAAACCCCCCAAAACAAAACACTTTTTTTTATTTTTAAGGGAGAAAAGCCACTTCTGAGATGCACAGTGCTACATGTGTCGGAACTCAGAGCATCATGTTGAGAGCGTACGATGAGTCGGTATTTTGTAGTGTAGTGCTCAAGCTGAAAAGTCCACACAGAAACAAAAAAGTTGGAGGGTCCACAGATGTCTGCGCAGACAAAATTTGCGTCACTCGGACTCGAAGTGAAGTGGGCTGTTTATGAGAGCACTCAAAGCACTTTTATATTACAGCCCACGTTCAACTATTCTGACACTCACACTTTGTTCCATGAACTTTAATTGCTTTATCTGTGTACACTCTGACAGTAATGGATGCACAATTCAGAGCCTATCTTAAACATGTGCATTAGACGAGCCAGGGACTGGTAGACCAGACTTGTTGTAGTAACAGTACCAAACTGTTCTGTGGAAATAGGCCTACTATGTGCCGTAGTGTACTAGATAATATATAGGTAGTTATCAACAGACAAAACTCTGTTGGATAGTTCAAAGTGAAGGATTGAGACAGACAGATTTGTGCTGAAATGGAAGAAGAAATAATCGGAAAAAAAAAAAATAATGTGAGAGAAAAGGAAAATTAACTCAAAAATCAACCCAGTACCCACAGGTGGTTTTGAGATGCAAGCACTGTGTGGCCTACAACATCATAGCACAGCTATACAGTAGAAAATGAAGATAAATAAATATCACATCATTTACACGCACAACTTCAAACAGATCCACGTATCTTCTCAATACAAACACCTTTATGTCTTAATAGATGTAGACTGTATAGATGCAGACAGAGGCTGAGTGACAAACAAAAACAAACAGGCAGTCAGATGATGCAGGAGAACTGACAGACTCATCTGAACTGAGCTGCATTTAGAAGATGCTCACTCGCCATCTGGGCATCTTCCTGATCTGCTGGGCTGCACAAAGTGAAAAAAAAAATGAATATGTGGATATTAATTTCCACCAGGTTTGTGCCCCAGTCAAAGATATCCCTTAAAACAGCGGTCCCCAACCCCCGGGCCTCGGACCGGTACCGGTCCGTGAGTCGTTTGGTACCGGGCCGCGAGAGTTGAGGCTCAGGTGTGAAATGTATAGTTTTCAGGGTTTTTATCGGTTTTCAGTGTTATTTTGTTATCGTTTTTATCGTTTACTCGGTTTTCCTGGGTCTTTTCATGTGTGTTATGAATAAATTTTCTTTTTTTCGGTGCCGGTACTAGTTTTATTTTGTTGTATTTATCCGCGACACCTTAAAGGCCGGTCCGTGACAATATTGTCGGGCATAAACCGGTCCGTGGCGCAAAAAAGGTTGGGGACCGCTGCCTTAAAAGACACAGAATCACTTCTGTGATTCTTGATTTACGCTGACAGTCACTATTAAATGTGTGTAAATACTAAAACACCTCTTCAAAGGCCAGAATACGGGACTGCACAGATAAGAAATGCAACAAACAATTAGCGGTTCATTAGACTTTTGGAAATGTGCTTGTTAACTAACTCTAACTCTATATCAATGGGAAGACAGTAAGGTAAAGACAATCTAGAACAATCAATGTACAACTATAGTCTTCTTTATCAAGCAATCACTTTTGTCACTGTAAGCTGTAAAATTTACTTCATGCTACACTTACAAACTCTGTAAAAGTGAAGGTTTCCCAGCATGTGTAATAAAATTCAAATAATTTGTTCTGACAAATGTGAGCTAATGCTATTATTTGTCAAACATATGAAAGATGCAAATGTTCTTTTTCTGCTAAACAGCAACAGCAGTGTGTGGAGACCATTGTACTGCTTATAAAGAAGTAAAGGCAACTAATTAATTCCTCCTTAATTCTCACTTGTCTCTTGTCAGGTGGGACCTAAATACTTCTCACATATTCTCACACCTCTGATTGTGAGCTTGTTGAGTCGTTTGTGTGTGCCCATATGCACATTTGTTTGCTTGCTTGCATGTGGAGGAGCAGCCTCTCGCTCCATTGCCGAGGACACGTATCATGATCTTCAGTCCTTCATCCTGCAGTTTTAATTGTTTGAGAGTAAGGTCTGAGTAAGCAAACTGCTGCTGGGGAGGCTTTTCTCACCACCTGAAGCTGTGGAGTGCAAGTTAAAGAAAATATCAGCTCTGGCATTCATTATATTAATTCAGTTCCATATTACACATCCATAAATCTATAAAAAGATCATTTTGTTTCATCTTTCCCAATTAAGTCATTTGCCTGTATCCAAATCCAACCAAAGTGATTCTAGAACAGCGCTTACAGTATAAACGCCAACATGCCAGCCACCTACACACACACTCACACACTGTGCTGTAATCCTCCGAGCCACCCAGCTCCCCCCTCTCAATACTACTTGTGTGTGTCATAATAATTGGAAATGAAATGTAAACTGGATAAATTCACACCCAGTCAGGATAACAGGCATTTTACACAAAAAATGACAAAAAATGACAGATGAAAAGTGAATATATTTTTGGATGAATGGTGCAAATCCACGGTAGATCCATTTGTGCTAGTTAATTAGTACTTTGGTGTTTTATTAGCAGTTACTCTGGGTATTGAGTGGCTTTGGGACCTGGTAACTCTGATTCTGGTGACCCAATTTAGCACTACCATATAAATGAATTCCTCAGATTTACCCTAGTTTTCTTTTTTTCAAAATAAAAGCATACAATAATGGCAAGCTTTAGGAAACTAATTAACTTTGGGCTGATGGGAGGAAATAAGACACTGAGAGATCTACATACTGATTCTACATTCTGATTCTGTGGTTTAGGGCTAACTGATGGCAATAAAGAAATTCCAGTGTACCAACTTGCTTTTGTTTCCCTGTTTCGTTGCACTTCTTTTGTTATGAGTCACTGTGCCATTTGCTTTGAGGACATTAGCTTTTACAGGCTATAAACTGTTTCAAAACAAAACTACTTCTGCACTGGTATCATCATGCAAGCAGGCAGGAGGCATAGTCTGTGGTTTACTGGACAATTTTCAGCTGAATTATGACTAGTACACAGACTTTATACACAATCATTGTGAAAAGCTTGTGGCAGCTTCAGTGACTACAAGCGGATCTTCATAAATCCTGTCATCTAACGCTATAGTCACGCTATGCAAAACAGTGAATGGGGACCGCAGCAGAACGAAATTATTGCATCGGTGTGCAATGAGTTTGCAGTCCGTTTTCCGTTAAAACGGTTGTTTTAGAGACAGGAATCAGGTCTGTGACCTGTCACAGTCAGATGGTGAAATGGCAACGAAATGGAACCAATCTGAAATCAGTTTGTGATTGAATGTCTGTGAAGGTTCTCAGTCATCCAGGTCATCGTAGTCAAAGGAGCTTGCAAAGAAAAATTCGCATGATAAGGTGGGGCCAGATTTCACAATGAGCTCACCCGAAACCCTGGCTGATTGGGACCCACACCCAGTTTCACACCTTGGCTCAGGCAATTAGAGGAACATCAGGGGGTCCTTTTGTCCCTCTGTGGGGGGAAACTCCCACTAGGTTTATATCTGGGACTCTCCACCATTTGACCTTAGAACTGAAGAAGCTTCTCGGATGAGAGGTGAAACGTCTTCAAGCAACTTAAAGAAGTCCAGACGCTTTTCTTTGCAAGCTCCTTTGTGATTGAATGTGCTCAAGGTGGCAATCACACGCAATCTGTTTGTGACCACAGAATGATTAACTGTGATAAACAGATGAAAATCGCAAATCTGTTGCCATTTACATACACAGAAAATCACATTAACTACTCAGAATGAACTGGTTCTTATATTGCGTTTTACTATTGTAACTAAGTGAGCACTGAAAGCGATTTATACAACATACACACAAGCACTTTTTCCTACCCGTGCTTTCTATCTAACAACAGCATCTCTGAGTTCAGTATCGTACCCAAGATCAAAGGGATCAAACCACCAACCTGCTCTACCTCCTGAGCTACATACAGCCACTCCAATACTCGACGTCCAAAAAGCTGTTTGACTCTGATTGGTGTGCAAGTACCTTGCAATCAAAAGCTGGTCACCCTAGTTACTTGCAATCAGTCTACAACAGCAAAGAAATCCAAGACAATTGTTTCTCTAGAACTCCAGAACTACTGGCTTTTAATAGACTGTTGAATTGTCAGATTTTCAAGAGCCACAATTTTCCTTTTGTTAGAGAGCTATAAACTAAATGGACCACCTGATTTTTAAACTATAACTTACCATGCTATACAGCACTAGTATACAGTACCCAGTTCTTCAGAAATTCAGAAAGAAACAAAAATCTGTATAATATTTCACTTTTACACAAACAGATTAATTACTTTTGCTGTATTAGTCACCTAAAGCAACTGACACCAGTCAAACAGGAAAAACATCTCAAACTAGGCTCCAGTGTTAGGTAGCAATTTAGAGATGACTGCAGTAAATCAAATCCAACGCATACTCCACTCACAAGCTTCTTTCTCTGTTAACAAAAGCTCTAAAGATGTAGCACTGATGTCAGAACAGGACAGTTGGTCTGGTATTTTTATAACCAGCTGACATCTACAAACAATTCGCTTTTTGCTTTTTTTTTTAATTTAACATCGCACTTAGCAGCCAAAAATAAGAGGATCGCTAAATTGTTAGAATATCAACTACAGCTGAAAACAGATGAACTCCACTGATAACTATAATTACATGTTTCACAAAAACTAAGCTCTCAGTCAACTTCCAGTTCTCAATTGATTTACATTCCTTTGAGAGTACATAGTTCCTCTCTTTGATTTCAGAGGTATACTATAAAGAAAAAAAACTCTTTGATCATCTGTGGAGCACAGTTACAACACTCAAATTAACATCTATATGCGATTCTGATATTCTAGTAATATTCTAATATTCAAACCCTGTCCTCACAGCGATCCCCTAAATCACACACTAGTGTGCTACATGCATGACTGGAACAAGCTGCAAGTCTAAGCACATGGAGTGTGTATTGTGGATAAAGCTATGTGGGTAATGGGTTGTGAGCGAGTAATCGAGCGTGCTCGTCACAATCAGCATGCAAGCTCAGAAATGAAAAGGGGAAGAATGGACAATGAGTAAATAATACAGTACAATGTGCAGCATATAAGCATGCATGCACAGAGGCTGTGTGGAAAAGGCAGGCAGGCTATGGAAATCAAAGATCAACCAAGTGCTATCACCTACTTTGGACCTTAGTTTTTCTCAGAGCGCTAGTGTCGACTTCACACTTACAAGACACTCAAGGAAACTATTATGCAATAAAAGGAATAACAATACCAAGAAAAAAATTAGACCAAATTAAAATTAGAAGTGATAAAGGAAACAACTATTTAAAAGTCATGCTGAATGACATTAATTCAAGGATGTTTAATGTTTCACTTTGCTTTGCATGGCCTCCTTTTTAACAAAGGTCCATTTATTGAAGCTGAACTCCTATCTGATGGTCCATTTGAAGTTCTTCTTTCACGAAATTTTACTGCGATAATATTTAACTAAAAAACCGATACCATCAACTGTATATATCACCAAGAATAGAAGCATGTGACAAGCTGTTTCCGAGTAACTTTGCATCTCTCTACAGAATAAAAAGTCTCATTCAATTTTTCTTGGAAACACACACACAGACACACACACTTTTGCCCTGTCTCCCTGATGTGCAATAGTACCAAGTGCAATTTTCCCAATATAACAAAGTATTTTATTCTATTTGTATCTATTGTATATAATATTTTATTCTATTTTGTATAGTATGTTATTCTATCTTATCTTATCGTATCTTATTCTATTCTATTGTTTTTTTCTTTTTTTCTTAATTTTCACTGCTCTTAACTTTGTGCCGTGACCAAAAAATTTAGCACGGGTGGGACTAATAAAGGTTTATCTTATCTCTTATCTTAAAATAAAAAAATACATTTTTCCAGTAATGAAACTCTACCCTTTTTTGTAGTCACAGGATTCTTTTACTGGGCATTTTAATCACAAATTTGACACCAAACACGAGGCTCACGCTCAGGTTTCACTTCTGCACAGCAGATTATTATCTGCTTTAGAAGCTCCCTCACCTAGATTAGTATCTGATAACAGTCAAATTTGGAAATGATGACCATGTTCGGTTGTCACTAGAGCATGACAAGCGAACATCAGTGACCAGGGATGTAGCTCAGTCGTTTACTTAGTGCAGGGTACTTTCAGGCAATCTTCAGAACACTAATCAGCTGTCAGCAGTGTCATTCACACGCATGTCTAATAAGTCACCATTATTTATTGATTTATCACCATATATAACATGTTAAGTAATACGGAGAGACCAGTATTACTATGCTACTTACTATGCTGATGTTAGTTCAAGCGTAGCCAGTGGAAGCTGTTTTTCAAAACAGACAACAATAAGCAAAATCAAATGACTTATGTTTACTGGCTGTAAAAATGTAAAAGCATTTCCAGTTTTTATTAGCAGGACACCAAAACAAAGAACTTACAGTATATCTGTGTTGACAGTAGTCTGTTTACTATAGCACATATTACGATAAGCTATCTTTGTCAATAAACTGAGATGCAAAAGACGGATATGGGTGAGGTAACACTGATAATGAATGAGTCCTGGTCCATGCTGGGAATCAGGCTAATGAGTTGGCATTTGTACAGATGGCCTAAATTTAGCCTGAAGGCGGTGGCTTTTTCCTACATGTCTGTAGAGAGTGGCTAATAAGGACAGTAGAGCAGGTGATGGGAGAGCCAGGAAACTAACTATTTCTGGGACCTTAAAATATTAAAATCTTGTTTGACTGCTGGAAGGTCACTCTAGTTCACTCACTGTCTCTAAACACTATCCTGTTTCATCTGCCCGATTCACCTTAAGACACCCATACCTGTAATCTGGTCAAAGCTTTCAGTCTGCTGGCTGCTGTCCAGCACTGGATTTGCACCTCCCTTAGGAGTGTGAGTTTTCTTCTAATATAAAAAAAATTAGAATTTTTTTTTACCATGATTTATAATTTTGGTACCATATGTTGTCTAATAATAGTAAATTAAAATTAATGCTTTGATTTCTAAAATTTACTTTATGTTCCTATACCAGATGCTACCAAAGGATACAGGATTGGGGGTATTTAGTCTTAAAAACAGACAATGACGCTCTAGTGGTCCTTATTTTTGAAGCCACGTCAAGTTCATTTATTACGAGAGAGTGGAATTAAACAACGGCTGATGCATCCTGTGTGCAAACAATGTACACCCAGATGAAAAAGAAAGTTCCTCACAGGACTTTATGTAGTCCTGTGAGAAAGTACATATACAATAACTGCTTCCATAAGAATTAAGAGGGTGGAAAGCAGCATGGTACTGATCATCAAATCCACTTGATTAACTGATTATCGGCAAATGTGAGCACCTCTATCAAAACAAAAACTTTGGGAGGTTGCTAGTCTGGAGCATTCAGGTGTGTGTTAAAACAATGCGCAGTCTTCCCAGAAGTGGATGTCCGGCAAATTTACCCCAAGTTCAGACTGTGCAACGCTCACAGAAACGAGATCAATTCAAGAGCTACATCTCAAAATCTACAATCAGTTAGCATGTCAGCAGTACAACAGTAAACGGTAGCATTAGAAAAAGACTAAACGCAGCTGGGACTAAATGCAGCTCCAGCCTCCACATAAATTGGATAAGGCAAGACCAAAGTGTAGATGTCTTGCCACAGTGGATGTCACCATCCACTGTGGCAAGACATCATATCTGATGAAAAACAAGCACACTATCCATCCATCCATCCATCTTCATCCGCTTTATCCAAGGCCGGGTCGCGGGGGCAGCAGCCTAAGCAAAGAGGCCCAGACCTCCCTCTCCCCAGCCACCTCCTCCAGCTTATCCGGGGGAACACCAAGGCGTTCCCAGGCCAGCCGAGAGATATAATCTCTCCAGCGTGTCCTGGATCTGCCCCGGGGCCTCCTCCCGGTGGGACATGCCTGGAACACCTCACCCAGGAGGCGCCCAGGGGGCATCCTTGTCAGATGCCCGAACCACCTCAGCTGGCTCCTTTCGATGTGGAGCAGCAGCGGCTCTACTCTGAGCCCCTCCCGGATGGCCGAACTTCTCACCCTATCTCTAAGGGAGAGGCCAGCCACCCTTCGGAGGAAGCTCATTTCTGCCGCTTGTATCCGCGATCTCGTTCTTTCGGTCACTACCCACAGCTCGTGGCCATAGGTGAGGGTAGGGACGTAGATCGACCGGTAAATTGAGAGCTTCGCTTTTACACTCAGCTCCCTCTTCACCACTACGGACCGGTGCAGCGTCTGCATTACTGCAGCCGCAGCCCCAATCCGTCTGTCGATCTCCGGCTCCCTTCTCCCATCACTCGCGAACAAGACCCCGAGATACTTGAACTCCTCCACTTGGGGCAGGAACTCATCCCCGACCCGGAGTGGGCACTCCACCCTTTTCCGGCTGAGAAAGATGGCCTCAGATTTGGAGGTGCTGATCCTCATTCCCGCTGCTTCACACTCGGCTGCGAACCGTTCCAGTGCGAGCTGGAGGCCCTCACCCGATGAAGCCAACAGAACCACATCATCTGCAAAAATCAGAGATGAGATTCTGAGGCCACCAAAGCGAAAGCCCTCCGCCACTTGGCTGCGCCTAGAAATCCTGTCCATAAAAATTATGAACAGAACCGGAGACAAAGGGCAGCCCTGGCGGAGCCCATCACCCACCGGGAACGAGTCCGACTTATTGCCGGCAATGCGAACCAAGCTCTTACAATGGTTGTACAGGGATCGAATGGCCCGTAGCAATGGGCCAGACACCCCATACTCCCGCAACACCTCCCACAGGACACCCCGAGGGACTCGGTCGAATGCCTTCTCCAAGTCCACAAAACACATGTAGACTGGTTGGGCAAACTCCCATGCACCCTCAAGTATCCTCGAGAGGATAAAGAGCTGGTCCAGTGTTCCGCGACCAGGACGAAAACCGCATTGTTCCTCCTGTATCCGAGGTTCGACTAACGGATGAACTCTCCTTTCCAGCACCCTGGCATAGACTTTCCCAGGGAGGCTGCATTATCATAAGCACACTACATTATCATAAATACCTTATACCAAACTGTCAACATTTTTTGGGTTTGGAAAAGTTCTCAAAGAAGTTCTTTGATCGACCTTTGGAGCCCTACTTGCACTCACTGAGATGCTAGTTCAAGTACAGTCAGTGGTAGCTCTTTTTCCAACCCCACACAACAATTAACAAAGTCAGTTGACATTTGATTTGGGCTTGTTTAGCAGCCACGGGATCTGAGCATCTTGCAGTCACTGCAGTCGACCATGTCGACATTCTAGAGTCAAATCTAAGGCCATCTCTCCGAGAGCTAAAGGTTGGCTGAAACCAAGTGAGGCAACAGGGCAATGATCCCAAGCACAACAGCAACTCTATAGCAGAATGGCTGAAAAATGGGAGAATCATGGTGTTGCAATGGCCCCCACAATATAAGAGACTGAAGTCACACAGAAAACTATTAAGAAACTATACTCAGGGTGGTTCTACAGTACAATCTACTGGATCTTGGCATTTTACAATAAATAAAGGCATGACAATAAACCACGTCAATGTTTGCCACCTTGATATGAATATCAGTTCCCAGTGTGGACTCAGTGAAGATGTATCTGACACCCCTACTTTCAGGAAGTGTGGAGCATTGTGACTCTTTATACTGACCCACATTATCAAACACATCCCCTCACTCAAATCGGGAAATACCTCAAGTGAGTTCATCAAACAAAACCCCGCTTGGCAAATCCAGTGCAACATTATGCCCTCATAAAAAGTCACAAAGTGATTTACTAAACTGCATCCAACATACTCCGCTGACAAAGACTTTCCCACAATAAAAGGCACATAAACATGATTAAACACCCTCACAAAACTTTTATAGTAGCAGTAGCTGTTGGTTAGGTTTTACGTAGTTAATCAAAATAATTTTTTCACCAAGCAAGAAATTTGATTACACTCAGTGTCAGCATTTTTAAAACTCTTCCTTTCAACATTTCTACACAAACTGCCCACTAGGTTATGTTATGGTTATGACTATTGTTGATCACACATCTGTGAAAGTAGGTAGGCTCTGGTCTTTATGAAAGTTAGACCTGCCTCCACCACCCAGACCTTCCTACCACCTCACACCACATCAGATCTATTTTCTGTAGATACTGGGCTGAATGTTCGTCATTTACATAAGCACATAATCTGCTTTTGTTTTAAATTACTGCCTGGGAGGCTTTTAGAAAGTCAGCTTTTCATGTCTTTAAAAAAATCCTGTTCTTAATACTCTCGTTAACAAAGGCACACAGACACACACTTTGTGTAACCAGCGCAGTGTATCAGAACACTCATTTTACTGTAGAGCACTATTACATTGTTTACAGTCAATTAAAAGCTTAATCAAGTGAAGAACAGCCTCCAGCAGCTGCTTGGCATGCTAAAGTGCATTCAGTAGATGGTGTGTGTATTTGAGTCCAGCCTCAAGTAGATCTATATGTGTGCATGGCTCATGTTGTTATATAGCAGCAAAGGAGAAATTAGTGCATCACCTCTGTGATGAAATGTCACTGATTAGCACCCTGTTCCTTAGTAACTGAACAACATTTGACCTTTTCATGTGTCCCGACACAGGCACTGAAGCTTCAATGTCCCCTCATTAAGCACATCGAGTGCATGTTTACTCATCCATACACTAAAGCTGACGCACCTCTAAGTCAAATAATAGATGTTAGGTCATAAAACATGCGATCGGCGGTGACCAAGAAGAAGAAGTTCCCCTGCATGAACTTACAGCAAAATGAAGAAGAAGAAGAAGAAGGGTGGCATACTAAATGTTAGAAGCTAATTCACAAGAAAATAGTACACAGCAAGTTGAGAAAACAAATAGATTCTTAGAGCATGTGCATGGGTAAAGAATCAAGATGGGAAAAAATAGCTGTGGCCTCATCTTTTTTTTGGCTCACAAGCAGGTGATAAGCTGCAAAAAAATTATAATTCATGACACTGCATGGTGATCAGGCATGAATCAAGGAGTGACAGACAGGCTACTGAAATCATAAATGCATCTTCTTTCATGATGGAGACAGGACTGGTTACTTTGTCACTCACATAGTCTATTCCCACAATGTGCCAATCACTCAGCTTGACAGTACGGATAAGAAAATACAAGTTGATGAGGTAAGTCTCTCCTTTGGGTGCATGAGTGGAAAAATACGAGGGAAAAAAAGCAGCTGAAGGTATGTAATACATGTAAAAAAAAAACTAAACAAAAAACTAAAACAAACAGCTGTGGAGGCACAAGTTGTTCATTCTTTTTGGCTAACAAATGTGTGGGAAAATTATAATTGATGATAAGCAGTGGTATTCACACAAGAGTCAAGCACTTATAGAGAGGCTTAGATTCAAATTAAAATCAATTTTAAGGCTGGAGACAGGATTAGGCTACTTGGCTGGTCAAGCAATCCTGCAAGATGTCAGTCAGTGTGATAACGATGATAAGAAACTCAAAAAAAAGAACATCAAAATAAGAAAAAAAAAGTTTACATTTGCGTTGTTCTCTTTGTTATTATTATTGATTTCGTCGTGTTTGCTTGCTCTCGATAGTAGGTGTGTGTGAAGTTGCAGTGAGCACACGGTATCCCTGTTTCTCTTTGCCAAACTTTTAAAAAATGTTCATGTAAGGCTCTTACCTGTGTCGGGCTCCACGCCTCCCTTGCGCACAGTCAAATATTCCCCCCTGCGCGTGTATTCCCCTTATATTCCTACTGACATGACAGAAGTGTGAAAGCTGCCGCGAGCCCGGCGAGTCTGATACGCACGGGCTGCAGAGGAGTGACCGTCCCACCAAGAGAGAGAGAGAGAGAGAGAGAGAGAGAGAGGCGGGGTGATCGTTGCCGCCATCGCGTGGCAAAGGGGGGAACTGCATGCTATAGTACAGCTGCGGGTGACCAACTGGCCCACTTTATGTGAGAGTGGACATCATATTTTACCTCTCTATCCCACATAATTAGAAGATACTTCACATTTGCAGTGGTCAAAAGCCTTCACTGTAGGACATGAATGCTTCTAAAGTCAGGCTTTTTACGCAGCTGATGTGACGAAAGAAGGTTAACCTGTTTTCACACCCGACGGGAAGGGGCGTTTCTAAGATTTTTCTTTTTTGACCGGGTGGCACGGGGCGGGGAGGGGGGCAAGAACGAGAATATTTAATCAAAACAAAATCAGACGTGGGAAAAAAAACAGTAGTGCAGCAAATATACGAAACATACTTGGATATATGTTTTTCAAAGTGGATGACAAAATGCAGTAAAGTTTACAGTCTTGTGCAGCTCAGTGCTGAGGTGTTTGATGAAAATATTTAATCAAACACCTCAGCACTGACTTTTACCTAAAGTTTTTCAGATTCAAATGAAAAAAGTGATTCTGTGTTGTGTCTGGGTTAGGGTTATATATCACATTTTTGTCAGTTGATTTTTGGTGCATCATTGCATCCTGGTACCTTACATTTCCCTTTACCCTCTCTCACACACACAAACTTGCACACATGTCATCATTTACATACACACTATTGCTTAACGACACACACACAACCATTAACTGATCCCTGGTCTCCTTACTGTGGATATTGCTCACCGTTTCTCTCATCAAGTTCACTGAATGAACTTGAATGACCCTAACTGTCCCATTACATTTTTTCATCCCATAAAAAGTTCTTGTGCCCATGTTAGTCAGTGGTTTGCCTGCTTATATATCCCACTACTCCACACTCTCAAAATGTGAACACAGAGGTTCTCCCTGTGACCCTCCCTCTTCACTACACCTGATCCAAATTGAATGTTGACCAGTTAGCTGAACTTGGTGACTGCCCCTGATGTAAAACGAGTTTGACATCCCTGGACTAATCCGTCTTTACAACGTCAATCTAAATTACGGGCAACACCTCAACGCATCACTCTCTGGTGCAGGTGGGCACTTTACGGTACCTCAGAGAAAACAGAAACAACATTAAGCTGGCAAGAGTTCGCAAGGTCGCTCGTGTGGATAGTCACAGATAAATAAGGAATTAGTTCGGACCTGGACCTGGTTTTAAAAAGTTGAGAGTTCCTGGTGTTCTGACAGTGCCATTTACAAGCCAAACAGAAGATAAACGTCGTTGCACTCAGATTCTGAATGACTAAACTACCAGGAAATGCAGGTGTATCGCTGCTCGGGGACAAGTCCCTGGAGTTCTACCGGGACCCGGTGAGCTTCTGCCAGCAGAGGATCGAAAAACACCGGAGCAGAATGTTTCTCTGCCGCCTAATGAACAGACCGACAGCCTTTATCTGCTCCGTGCAAGGGATGAGAGAGCTGCTGTGTGGTATAGTGAACACTTTCTCTTTTACGACACATAGTTAAACTTTGCTTCCACAGTCAAAGGGATATATGGAAAAAATTTCCTCGAGTAGTCCATGGGAGAGACTCGGGATAGTATTGGGGGAAAATATTATTATTATAGAAGTTTAATTGTTTTTACTTTTACAAATGATTTAAATACTTGCACTTTAATAAATTACTCATATTATATTGCACACTTAAAATGAGGATAGGGCCTATTCAGTGACCAAAATATACCGAGAGAGAGAGAGAAAATAGATTTTTTTAAAGCGTTAATGTTAACACACTGTATTTATTTGTGATTTAGATTTTTTTTAATACATGACTTACTGGACATTAAAGTTTTATCGTTTAAATTTTAAAGCACATGCTAGCGGTAGGAATTTGTGTAAACAAATTTAGTCCCCTAAATACAAATATCTCCAACCTTAATTTAGTCGTTTCTGCCTCTCACATTTAAACAGTTTAAATATCCCATGGCATGATTTATTCAACTTATGCATCGTGATGTGATGATATTTTTGTTATGCTGTAAAATAGGAATGAGATCACAGAAGCACTCATGAGAAAAAGCAGAGATTTTCCATGCATGTTGTGTTTAGTACAAATGAAGCAAAGTGTGACGTGGACGTTTGATTGAAGAGTATGCAGAGATGTTATGTGATGTGTTTCAGAGAAGTCCAGTTTGTTTCTTAAGGATCCAACTGACTTGATGACAAACATGTATGGTGACACCATTGTTACTACTAATGGTAAACACTCACACACATACAAGATGGCCCACACTTAAAGTATATTCAATTTGAGTATCAATTTTCCCTTCCCTACTCCACATGCTTTAAATACAAGCAAAAAACTTTGCAAACAGTGACTTGCATTGGTATATTTTAGGTGAGGAGGCATGCCTTCTCCGCCTGTCACTTACCAGCCTCTTTACAGGAAGCTGTTTGGGATCGTGGAGTGATTATATCGCAAGGTAATCATAATATTGTTACAACAGTAATTCATGTATTTGATAGCTGGGGGATGCCTCTGACTGAAGTTTGGGTTGTGGCGGCAGAAATAATTGCATAGATATATGTGACGCAACTGCAAACCTTTCACTGCTGCAGCAGTTGAAATGTGTCCATCCATGTCAAAGGTTTCTCTTGCAAGAGCTGAGTCCCTGTTTGTTTGAGAAACAACAGTTCTTTCCAAAAAAACAGTTGTACTTTTACTTAAGACTAAAATATGTCTGTGCTTGTCTGTTTGTGTCTGTGTAGTGTATGTGAGCGCTGTCTGAAGGACCTCTCTGTCAGGTAACACTTACACCAGTTATATCCACACATATTTACCTTTTTCACGGATATATTTATATGTATTAATGTAGCTCAAAGAATACAATGAGATTTACAACAAGTATTGTTTCACAGTCCGAATAAGTAAAAAGTGATACTCTTTGATAAGCAAGAGTAAAGTTAGGTCCATAAGTATTTTTACTGTGTATGTAGTCCTTTATTTCAGAGGCTCAAAATTAATCAGACAAATTACTGACAAGCAGTTTCATGAGCTGTGTGATCAAAAGGATCACACAGCTCAGCTGCACTAAGAGATCTTAAAAAAGAACTCAGGTGTAGCATCACAGATTCTTACCTTGTTTAAGAAAAAAAATCACTTAAGAAATAAGAAATCTGTAGAAGATAGGTGTATCAGTCTAATGTGTGCAATCGGTGGATGCCATCATGAATATAAATACAGAGGGTTCACCATAAGGTGCAAACCACTGGTTACACTCAGGAACAAGAAGATCAAAGTAGAGTTTGCCAGAAAACTAAAAGAGCCTGTACAGTTCTAGGGGAAAAAGTCTTTGGACAGATGAAATCCAGATTAACTTGAAGGGAAGAGGAAATTATAGAGAAGGAGAGAAACATCTCCTGATCTGAAGGAGACATCACCGTCAACATGGTGGAGATGATGTTGTGGCACGGGCGTGAATGGCTGCCAGTGTAACCAGGTCACGCGTGTTTGTTGATGACGTTTATAGAAGGAGCAGGATGAATTATGAAGGGCACAGAGCAATGATGCAGAACTGATCAGACAGCGCTTTACAGTACAAATGGATAATTACTCAAAGCCAACTGCAAAAGCAACTCAAGAGTTTATCAAGGCCAAGTCACTGAAAGACAAAGAAAGGAAGAAGAATCCTTGGAATAAAAAATGTGTTAGTGTATCCGATTATTTTAGCCTCTGAAAATGGGAGACTGTGTGTAACAATGTCTGCAATAACTAAACAAGTAACCGCCTTGAACCCCTTGAAGTAAAGCTGAAGGTCTGCACTTCAGTCACATCCTGATTGTTTCACTACAAACACACTGTGCTGATGTACAGATACAGTGTACACCACCCACCGCAGATGTAATTCACACAACCACAATGACAATATTTTGTCCAAACACACCCAACCTAACTTTGAAACCAAAGCTGTGAAGATGAATATCACCATGTGAAAAAAGTACAGAAGCTTTTTAAATGTAGTTGTTAGGACACTAAAATATAAACGTCCAATGTTTATAATATTCATATTTTCATACATACATATACAGCTTTATGGTGTGTTTCTATCAGTATTTCTTGAAGTCACTTGCTTAAATTACAGTCTCTCCCTGAGCCTGGTTCTGCTGGAGGTTTCTTCCTGTTAAATGGGAGTTTTTCCTTCCCACTGACACCAAGGTCCTTGCTCATAAGGGCTCATCTGATCGTTCAGTTCTCTGTTGTATTACTGTAGGGTCCACCTTACAATATAGAGGCACCTTGAGGAAACTGTTATCGTGTTTTGGTGCTGTATAAATAAGTTGAATTGAATAATTTAATTGAATAAACTCATCAATGTGTCTCCGATTGTATACTTGTGTGTGTCTGTGTAGTGGTCAGCCAGAGAGTGTATACACTGCTTTTAAGTCTCTGGGGACAGAGCTGGTGTTGGGCCTTTTTCTGAACGTACGAGCTGAGAAGCAACCTGAACTTTTCCAGGAAATCAGTCAGCTGTGCACCCAGCACTGGCACGGTAGGGCCATACAGATAAATCATACACACACACACACAAAAAAACCCTCGTGCTAATTTTTTATTTTAATTTTTTTGCAGCCTTTTGCATTGATGTTCTTTCTGCAACGTATTTTTATTTAAATATAACACTAAGAAGTGATCAATCTTAACACCTCTGGTAATGTTAAAACATGACAATTTTTTCTTTTGTCTTTTTTTGGCAACTTCAAGTTTTGTGCAATAGACTATTGCAACATCTCCAACTTCCTCTTTCATTCTGGGACCGCACACATTCATCTGTGTGTTTCTGACTCTTTTGTTCTGCGCCTTCTGCCCTCCTCCCCCTCACCCTGCAGGCCTGATCTCTGCTCCAGTAAATGTGAAGGTTCCTATGTGGTCGTCGGGTTTCTCCATTGCCCTCGATGCCAGGAACAAACTGATGGACATCATCAAAGATAAACTGGAGAATGACAAAGAGGGGTGAGACTGCACACACCTCAGTTCATCTGCCACTGCTGCTTTCACAAAAACAAGTTTTTCTCAATTAAATAGTTACATTTCTATCCGGATTGTTTGTGCACGTTTTATATCAAGACAGATATGTTTTATATGTTTTGTATTCCACTTTCTGTTCCTCTTGTGTCTGAATAATGCTACGCAAATAAACTTGACTTGACTGAAGTTAAATGATGTATAAATCTCTCCTTTCAAACATAAATCAGACTCTAGTGGAGGCCTTGGGTCTATACTGATGCTCTGATTTGTATAAGTGGCCCTTGATTAAGGATCCTTTCTCTTTCTTTTCTGTCTCTGCGGCCCTCTCCAGTTTTGTTGGCTCTCTCGGTTCTTTGCCGCTGCCTGACTCAAGTTCTGCAGCCCAGCACCTCCTGTTGTTCATTTCAGCGCTGATCCCGAAAGCCCTGGCATCACTGCTCACCTCCTTCACATTGGCACTCGGTGGGAATGGACAGGTACACAAATACAGGAGAAGAGTTTACAATAAAAAGAGGGAACATTAGTGTTACCCAACTTGTTATATCTTTTTGTAAAGGCAGTGATTATTGTTCTTTCACGTTTATTCAACAACTGCAGGAAAAGCAGCCATGAATGCGCAGGAGGAATCCACGGTAGTAAACAGGCCAGTCACAAAAGCTGTAGATAGCATTGACTCAACATTTAGCTACTTTTCCAGGGAGGTGTGTGTCAGGTCAGGCATAGCATTACAGTACGTTACAGTGTAGTGTTTCAGAAGGGTTTCTGGTTACAGTGTTCCTACGGCGTAGATTTAACACTGAAGTATAAAATCCCCGTTAAGCTGATTGTCTTAGTGCCTCATAAAATACTAACAGTGATCAAAACAAGCCAGTGTTAAGGTAGAAATGGAGTCCACCAATCATACTGTCAAGAAGGACTCAAAAATGCTCAACATACTCAAAAATGCAGTTTACACAGGACAAAAAAACAAACCTGAAGCTACGGTTAGCCAGCTAGCTGCGATGTTTGCTAGCCATTTGTACACATCAACATGCAGTGGTCTAAGGAGCTTGGAAAGAAAATGTTTGGACTTCTTTAAGAGTCCTTGAAGAGGTTTCACCTCTCATCCGAGAAGCTTCTTCAATTCTGAAGAGCTGAAGAAGCTTCGCGGATGAGAGGTGAAACGTCTTCAAGGAAACTTAAAGAAAATAAACGATGGACATCCACCATGCCATTACCTGATTACTTTTTTTTTTTTTAAAGACACAAAAAACTAAAGCAATCAAAGCTGTCTTCCCACGCCTCTAATTTTGAGCCTTACCAGTATAACTCAAACGTCAGCATCAGCAGGACTTGAGATTCATGTAGGCTCTATATGTAAAATGTTTCAGTTTTCAGTAAAAATCTTTGTGCTCTGACATACAGCTCGTTGTCTCTGTCTCCATGTTCAGGAGAAAGCCCGTCGTCAAGCAGCAGAAGACCCTGATTACCTGTGCCGGGTGCTGCTGGAGGTGCAGAGGCTATGGCCTCCTTTCATTGGTGGACGCAGAATAGCTGATCAGGTAGTTTTTATGTAAATTTCAGTGAATGAGCCAGTGCTCCTCGTCTAGCACAATTATACCGTGAGTAATGTCTTAAAAGTGAAAGAGAATGAAGATTTTAATTTCGTATCCATGTCAAACACGTCTGATTTTTCCACCACTCATCTGGTCAGTTAGAAAACTTTTTGCAGAATCTATTTAGTTCTATTCAGAGGTCCAAAGTTTATGAGTGCGGAAGTGAACATCATCATGAGAATATTTAACAACTGAAAAAATACAACCCTGCAGCAGTAATGACTTAAATTGGGAACTTATTGGTTAGTCTGGTGACTTAGCCTTTAGGGTAATGACTAATCTTTGGGACAGATTGTTTACTGTTGCGGATTGTTGCATTTTTAAAAAGCCTAGTCATTGTCAGATGACCAGTAGTTTCAGTGGATTGCATTTTGGCAAATCCTTTTCCTGTTTTTGGTCCACATGAACTCTTCACCTGCATGAAACCAAAGCCTGCTCAGACATCACCGGTCAGCACAATTTGCACTTCAATAAAAACTTGCTGAATTCAAAGGAAATAAATCTAGCAGCACGTGAACAGGTTGCTATTGAAATACCTCCCAGCAAACCTGTGTTTTCAGATATTTTATGGTTTGTATTTGTGTTTATAATTTTAATCCTGAGGTAGAAGTAGTTGTAGTAGTACTTGTAGTAAGCATTAGTTGTTTTGTCTTGCTCTGCCTTCCTCTAGATGGCGACAGCTGACTGTAGATGAAAGACTTTTCTAAGAGCGTTGTCTGTGTATGCTGTCCTGCAGAAGGACTTAGTAAATAAATATTGTATATCTTCAAATGCGGTAATTCAACTTTACAGTCGTTTCGAGACTTCTTCTGTTCTCTCACAGTAGCAGTCAGTGTTAGTGAAAGTCCTCTTGAAACCTTTATTTGTGTGCTTTTACAACTACAGCTGTGAAGGTTCGCCCAGCTGTGAGGTTTACCACAGGTAAACCACTCCACGTGTCAGTTATTATAATATCTTAAAGTTTGTTTAATTGTATTATTATTTTTCCTTTCACCCTGTTTGCTGTGCATGGTCCGTTGGTTCTCATGTGATTATGTAAACTGATATTTTGTAGGCGTGTTTGCTGAGAAAAGTCTAGTAAAATGTAATCTGTACACTGATCAGACATCTGCCTGATAGTCAAAGCCCACGTCGTCTCGACTTACCGCCTACTGACTGCTTTTACCCCAAGGATGAGGAATTCAACAGTGTGTCCGCCTCTTCCCTCCGTGGCAGTCTTTGAACCCTGTGACTTCAGCAAACAGGCTTATGCAACAGTCCAATCAGAGACATTGATCTCTCTCTGTGATCGATTTCCTCCGCTTCCCCTCCGGAAGGAAGCGAGTGTGGGAGGGGACGGTGGTGCCAGTGTTTTCGAGTGAGGGTAAAGTGAACTGGTGATGCTCTGAAGCGGAGTGGAAAGTTTTGTCACTCCTGTGAAACATACCAGTGCACCATTCTTGCCAGCGTCAGTGGTTTATACAGAGATATAAATAAGATAAACACAAATGCACGAGCAAGACTTACAGGACTGGGCGCTAGAATATCTACAGTGACTCGAGCAGCTGTGAGAATATTTGTATACTTAAAGATACTCCAGCTAAAGTTTGAAAAGCAGTACTTTGAAGACAACTGGCTGTTAATAATGACATATTGCCAGTGCCATAGCTGATGCCCTGCCAGAAAATGCAAGAGGCAAGTGCTGCGCCTGCTCTGAAAGGACTGATGAGATGTTTATGTGTGCAGGGAAGTGTGTAGGAGAATGAGTGGTCATTAGTATTCACAATCAGGTGGAAAAAAGTGGATCCTCCCATCAGGTGGAACTAAGATATGCAGTGGTGTTTTACAACCTGTGTGCAAGAGTGAATGAGAGAAAGGGGAGGAGGGAGAAAGAATGAAACCAAGTGCTGAGGCATTTCTCAATGAGAAGAGGGAGAATGAAAGAGATTTTCCACTCCACCAGAGAGAGGCAGAGAGAAAAATGAGTGTGCACAGGAAAGAGAAACAGTGATCATGTTCTCCGGCAGTCCATTAGTGCGGCTGCTAATGGATGTAGTGAAAAAGGTGATTTAAAAGGGCAACAATTGGTCTTTTTGCCCCAAGGTGGCTCTTTTCACCAGGGCTTAATGGAAAACTGGGCCCGGGATATTTTATTTAAAATTGAGTTTTTATTCAGAATTAAAAGTGGGGCCTATTCACTGTGGTTTAAAAGGGTTTTTAACCCTTTCCCCTTTTTGCCAAATGTTGTCTTTATGGGGGAAAGAGTCAAAAGTTTCTTTCTTACAATTGTGCCATTTTCACTGCATGTACACATGTAAAATGCAGTGTAAAGTAACACAAGCGTTCAGTAAAAGACCAGGAAAGCATTTCAAAGCCAAGTTTGTTACCCACATGATATTTAATAATATGAAAATAATGTGAATATGTCTCTCTGTATGTTTGTGTAGGACTCCACGCTCATGGGGTTTCATGTTCCTAAAGATTTTGGTGTGATTTATATCAGCCATGCCGTCCATCGCGACCCAGAGGTGTTTCAGGAGCCTGATGCCTTCCTGCCAGAGAGATGGAGCGGAAGGTGAGGATCTTTTCTCTCATTCTTTTATTTTATTTTCTAGTTGTCAAGGAGTGTCATCGTGGTAGTAGAATTTCAAACTCGATGTCGACACCTTGGAAATACTTGATACCATTGTCAATACTATGGGGGAAAATAGAGTCATTACAAAACAGAAATTAGAACAATGCAAACAATAACATCAATGACAACACGATTTTTTTAAGTTGCCTGATATGGTGCAAAAAATTGCATCACTAATGCAAAGTGTAGATATGACAAATGTTTAAAGATTGTAAAATGGTAGTGAAAAAAACCCAACACATAAACACAAAAGGACGAGGGGCAGTGAGGTAGTGCCGCGCTTCTGGTGACTTGGTACCATATTTTTGTTGCTGATGAAACAGAGCAGTTAAAGTAGACTGCTATTGTTTCTGTGTAGTTGCTGATGAACTTTTCTCACATTCAATCTGCTGACTGCCTTTAAGAGAAAAATAACTCTTTTCAAACCCAAATAATTATGTTATACTGTAAAACTTATGCTGTCTTTTAAAACTACAGTCAGGGAAATTAGATAATGTTTTGCTACTTACTCCAACATTAATGTTATCGTTTTTTTATTTAGTTGTAACTGCTAACTAAGTAGTAAATGGTCAATTGCTAATAGTTAAACAGCAAATGTTAATGTACGCGCCAGCCAGGTAAACATTTATGATAACGGTTTAATACTTCAGTGCTGATGAAACAGGAGCGCTACTGACCTCTCAAAATTCCTCATAGAGTGTGAAAGTACAGCAGTGCAGTGTGAAGTTGTGTGTCAACTGGAGGGCACGAGGAGAGCACTAATGGTAACAGTACTGTTGCAAACGAGTATATAATCCAACAGTAATTTTGAGGACCAGTTAGTATCTTTTCCTTTCTTTTTTGACAACACTATTATCGAGTTAACAGCTCTTTACAGATATAGACCAAAGTGTCTCTGGTATCCTAGCACCAATGAAGAGTATTGTACAAGAACATGAAAAAGCACGAGGGTTAAAACGAAGGTTTCTAGTCATTCCCAGCATCACCGAAAGTCGCAAACCATGCAGTATTTAGTCATTAATGTCTTTAGAAAAAGCAATCAATTATGCCTAGAACTTCAGCCTTGAAAAGGTAATGTATCAGTCTTTCAGGGAAAAACATTATTAATCAAGGCTTTCCCACAGACTTAAAATATATGAGCTGTGCCTCAAATGAGGTGTTAATTTCATGGGCTTTTTTTTCAAACATAGGTTTTCTTGATGTTGCTGGATTGACCTGCACATTAAATAAATGTGACTGACACACAGCCAAAGAGTAAAAAATTGTAAACTGACAAAATAGCTTCAAGAACGGACAGGACTTTGTGGACCAATGGAAAAAATGGTAAAATTAAAAAAAATGGTGAATTTTTTTTTGTTTTGTTTGTTATTCTGAAAATTTCTTAGATCAAACAAGAAGGAAGCAAACGGGCAGTTCTGTTTATACTCCCTTACTGATACATACTTATAAACACGCCACATTTGCACAGTCAAACACAATCAGCATTAGAAAGAGTAAGTGGGAGGAAGCTTTTAGTGCTGTGACACATCAGGGATCGAGGAAATGCGTCACAAAAAGATGTTTAAAAAAACACAAAGAAAAAGATAAAAGAATAAATAATAGAGCATTTTCTTCCGTGTGCATTTATACGTATAGTGATTTATAAGGCACTCGATAAAATCTGAAAAGAAAGAATTATAGTAATGGACCCTGCTTTGAGGCATGCCACAAAGCAAAAATGATTCGGGAATAGTTTGAGTAAAATGAGTTGAGTTAAATGGACTTCCAAATAGTAGATGATCTGCTCTACCTCTCGAGCTTCAGCCACCCCAAACGCCAGCTAAGTCCAATCGAGCATCTGTGGATGTGCAGGACAAACAAATCTGACCCACAGAGGCCCCACCTCGGAGCTTACAGGACTGTAAAGGATCTGTTGCTAACATCTTGGTGCCAGATAGCAAAGCACACTCTCAGGGGTCTGGTGGAGTCCATGCTTTGATGGGTCAGGGCTTTTTTGGGAGTGGGACCAACACACGGTTAGGCAGGTGGTCATAATGTTATACCTGATGGGTGCACATATGGCAAATATAATGCTAGTCACAATTTACATATCCCCAAAATGCTTTAGCTTCATTATATAATGGCCAAATGGCTTGCTGCGCAGGCAGGGTGAATACCTGTGTTGTCGATTATATTTTCAGTTCAGCACCTTGTAAAAACTATCTCTGTGTTGGGTTCTTCACCCTGTTGGAAATGCACCATGTTCAGTCTTTATAGCACAGTATTATGCTTATACAGAAAGTATGAACAGCTGAAGAGGTTCTGAAGCTGTTGATGACGTGACTAAATGACAAAGTTATACTGTATTAACATAGGCACAGATAATGGATTACTAATTGCAGCAGGTACCACACAATAACTTCCTGTTTCAATGATAACTTTAAGAATAGCTGAGGGGGTTTAGGCCACATTTGCTGCGGTCAGACTAAAATGCACAGTTTTACTGGATAGAAATGCACTCTTAAAATAGATGACAGCAAGATTAAATCAATAGTCTGTTCTACAACTTGTTTTATGACCGCAAAGCAGAAAAGAGTGCTGGTTAGTACTTTATATACATACGCCCACGTCTTTACTATAGCAACCAATGCAGATAGATAACAGCGCCTGAGCACACAAGTCTGACTGCATCGCTTTTACATGTACTTGCTCAGACTGTCTGCTGGGAAAGTAAAATAAAAAAGCCTTCTGAATACAAAAGGAGATGCATAAAGACTCTCTGTCTGTTACCTGCTCTGGTAAAATGAAACCCAAGCTGGCTCATTCTCTGTCAGCCATTCATCTGTTCATTCACTTCCTTCATTCAACTGTTTATTGTCATTCATGCTCTCTCTCTCATGTGACAGAGAGTGGAGAAAAAAAACTATGAATGTATGTATGTAGGAAGGAAGCTGCTGCCATGGAAACTGGTCACCTGTCAGTATCTTCACCAATAGGGATTCCCCTGTGTGTATTTCTGTGAGTGTGTGTCTGTGTGTAGAGTGGGGGGAGAAGCTTTTTTCTCTCCCATGATGCCCTGGGAAAGAGTGTGATGGGTTACAGAAGAATGAGTCAGAGAAGCTCCCATCCTTTTTGCGATGAAACAGTAATAATGTTGAATTTCTTATATATACTGCATATATTTACTTTATTTACTTTTTTGTTGAGCAGAGAAATCTACTGCCATCAGTTGTCATTTTTGAAGGTGTGTGTAGAGACCTCTTCTTCACTCTTATCTTGTTAAAACTAACCTAATTACGTGTTGACTTTTATTTTAAACCAGATAAAACCATCACACCAAATGAAGCAATCTAATGTTACAGTTGGCAGTTTGGAGTTTCTCTCTTTGAGCTGATCCATTATCTTCCGATCGGTTTGAAAAATGGAAGCAGAAGAAATAGCCGGAAAAGCTCAGGAGGAATTGATGGTGCTGAATTCAACAGTCACAGTGCGAGCTTTAGTCAGGTTACGGCATTGGATTTCAGAGGGGTTTGCATTTACAGCATAGATTAACTCTCTCAGGTATTAAAGTAGAAGGTACTTTCTACCTTTTCCCAAGGGGTCGTCACACCAGACGATTCCACATATTTGGTTTGGTACAGATTTTATGCCAGACGCCCCTCTTAATGCAGCCCTTCCATTTATCGGAGCTGGGAACCAGCACTGGGAGCACACTAGCTTCTTACCCCCTGAGGCTGGGTTTGTGCTTCTTTCTGGTCTCGAACTGGGGGTCTTCCATCTGTGAAGTAAGGAGACACAGATGGAAGATGGTACACAAACTCAAAAAAGAAATTATCCTAAAACAGCTTAATAACTTAAGACGTAGATCCAACTAGATACTTATAGCGCAAAAAAAAAAAAAAAAGAGTCAAAAATCTGTTCAGTCTGCCTAACAGGCAGATACTTTTAGCCTGGAAATGGACACCATTTTAAATACTCTGAAGTGTGTGAACAGAGCACTCAGCTGAGAAGAGAAATCTATGAATGAATAGATGGCATGCTTTGTGTCTGCGTGTGTGAGCATCAGGTAAGATGGTGCAGGGTTAAGGAGTGAGTCAGAGGAGATTTTCCTTGAGATAGTCTGATGTAAAAGAAAACTCTAGAAAAGTCATTAATAAGAAACTGCACAAAAAAAACCAAAAGACAAAGATGAAACGTGGAGTGTAGGCGCTAGAAGTTTGACTATACCTCAATAAAGGTGTGAGTCATCCACATTAAGAAGATGTGTATATTTGTATGGATGATTCTGGTCACCTTTTTGATATTTCTTACTGTCAGTAAATTTTATTGAACCCTGAGAAGCGATCTGTGCGACCAAAGCTGATATATCTTTCATCCTTGCCGTGCAAACCTCTGCTGCCTGTCTTTGCTTGTCTTTATTTTTCATTTATCACCGTGTTTGTTTCCCTTTCCTCCCAACTGTTCCTGTCTCTGGTTTTCCATCTGCCAGTCTTCCTGGTGACCGGTTTCCTGTCTCTCTTGATAGTTGCCCAGCTCATTTTCTTGCCACCTGGCTGTTTAATTTAATGACTGCAGTCCTGTTACATAACAAGCCCACCTACAATCACCACAGTTTCATCTGTTTATTTTTTATTTTTTTGGGCAGTAGCTGGGTGTATTATCTACCGTGTGTGTTCCCGTTCATACTCGTCGTATATTGTGTATGTGTGCTTTTCCTGTTGGAGGCAAATATTGGAGCTGGCAAGTTAACATCCTATCAGCTCAACGCCCACACAGACTCTGGCCCTAGATAAGTGAATCAGAAATGCTACCAAGCACAGATAAAAATCTTAGCTATTGCAGTGGGCTGTGTTGCTAGTTTCACATAAATCCGAGAATAGGGACTTTTCTTCTTGTCTCCAAAAATAGTGAGAGACATCTTTTTTTAAATTTGAAGTAGAAATTATCTGAAATGTCTGTGTTTGCGTACATCAGCCACTGTATGAATTCTTAGAAACGACACAAACCAGAGTCACCAGTTCATAAAGATAATGCCAGGAGTTTGTCATAGTCTAGTTGAACTAAGTATAACAGTTTTGATAATAGGCTTTACGTTTTAAAATAATAGACTGCATATAAATGACACATAGAATTCAAGATGCTGCCCATTAGTTTGTGCACTAGTGTTCCTAAGCCTCAAGTTTGGCACGTGAGCTAGGCTATAAACTCACACTTCACTTTCTTAGATGCACCTTGCTAGTACTGTGTTGGACCACTTTTGCTTTCAGAGCTGCTTTAATTCTTCATGGCGTAGATGCAACAAGGTGCTGGAAACATTCCTCAGAGATTTTGGTCCATGTTGACATGATAGTTTTACACAGTTGCTGCAGATTTGTCAGCTGCACATCCATGATGTGACCCTCCCGTTCCACCACATCCCAAAGGTTCTCTATTGGATTGAGATGTGTTGGAAGCCATTTGAGTACAGTAATTGCATTGTCATGTTATCAAGCTGGAAACAGCCATCAGAAGATGGGTGTGTTGGTCATAAAGGGATGGACATTAAACAATGCTCAGTTAGTACTAAGGTGCGCAAAGTGTGCTAAAAAAATATTCCCCACACCACCAGCCCGAACTGTTGCTGTTTACAGTCTTCTGTTGTCCAGTTTTGGTGAGCTTGCGTGAACTGTAGCCTACATTTACTGTTTTTAGCCAACAGAAGTAGCATCTGTCATGGTCTTATTCTGCTGTTGCAAGGTTACTGTTGCCTCCCTGTCAGCTCAAACCAGTCTGGCCATTCTCCTCTGACCTCTGGCATCAACAAGGCAGAGAACCATTGCTCTGCCTTCTTGGATTGGATATTTTCATTTCTGGTCCATTCTCTGTAAACCCTAGAGATGGTTATGTGGGAAAATCCCAGTAGATCATGAGTTTCTGAAATCCTCAGACCAGCCCATCTGGTGCCGACGACCATCCTACCTTCTAAGTCACTTAAATCACCTTTCTTCCTCATTCTGATTCTCACTTAGAACTTCAGCAGGTCATTAATGCTGTTAATATTTGTGTTAATAAGCAGTTGAACAGGTGTACCTAATGAAGTGACTGGTGAGTGCAACTTTGATGTAGGGGTTTTTTTGCCATTGAACTTTAAATGCAACAAGATGCAAATGAAAATAAATGATGAGAGTTTTTAAGTGATCTGCAGCTATTTGTTCGTCCTCTTCCCTGTCTTCCTTATCTAATAATTAATCTGATGATGCCCTCTTGGCCTCAGTCATGATCTCTCACAGAGCTTTCTCATTATACTTTATTGCAGAAAAATGAATTATACTTCACACAAGAGTATACTGCTCTGATTCACTTCCTATCCACTCAACATATTTGATATAGCATTACGATGGAGTGCTTGGTAAGACTTCCTTTCCCTTCCTATAGTGTACGCCGCACATCTTACTGTTTCAGGATGTACCTAATAGTACATTAAACCATTAGTCAGATGCTAGCGAGGACACTAATAATAACACTTCTCACACACACAAACCATCTGACACAGTGGACCCAGACTATACGCACCACTAATGCTTCCTGTTTGCTTTTAATCAGAGCTCAGGTTTCAGGAAGACAGGATCCATTAGAGGCAAGACACGGCCTGCATCAGATGGATATTGAGTAATGGTTGGAAAGGACCTGCTTTCTTAAGTATATTTTTAAGAAATATTAGAAAGCAGGCATGATGAAGTAAAGTTGGGTCCCTGATTTTTGTTCATTTGTCTTGTGGAACTTCATTCTAAGCTGCACTCTTGGTTGGTTTCCTTTGAGGTCTAATTTATTTGTCTTTTGTGCCAAAGAGAGAGGGGTCAGCTGGATTGATCGAGAATTCTGGGTGTTTTATATGATGCATTGTAGAGTTTTTGATGATGAGCATCACCGTGCAGCAATGCTCTCCTTATTCTTTGTACACATTTTTTCTTCACCCAGCCAAGAGCTGAGATGGAGGCAAGCGATTGGTGCCATTTGTCAGCATTTCTATCAGATAGACAAACAACTACAAAGCCATAAAACTTGGTGCAGAGGTGGAGTGTGGGCAAAAGAAGAGCCCACAGAGAAGCTGCAGTTCATTGTCTTTAAAAGTGAGAGATGAGAGAATTGGCTTTGGTGGGAGACCTGCTTTCTCTTAGTGCCCTTTTTGTTGTCATTAGTAAAGTGAAACATAAAGTGAAACAATGACCTGAAAAAAACAGTCAGGGTGTTTTAGTTTGAACAACTAACTTAAAAAATACTTTGTATTGACAAAAAAATCTACAAGATACATCTCTGGTTGGTCTATATCAGATTTAAATATGGTCATATGCCATGCTGTGAATTTCTCATGGATGAAACACAACTTTAAATAGCTATTTTTTTTAAACAACCTCAAATACCATTTGGGATAAGTTTGCATAACGTGCATCTTTTTTTAAAATCATTTTTTCAAGATATACCTTTTGATTGACGTTTGTGAAGTCTGTTCAAGATAGATTATTGATTGATTTTTGCATCTCTGATTTGTCTACCCTATGCAAAATTTAATTGTAGCTCTTGTGTTTTGCATATGCAGGAACAAAGGCCATGAGCACTTCCTGTGTTCCTTTGGCAACGGGCCCAGGAGCTGCATCGGAGCTAAACTTACCAACGTCTTTCTGAAGGTGACCTTCACACACAAGCGTGACAAAGAATACATCGACACACACTCTTTAATTATCACTGTAAAAGTGACTTCTTTAACATAAAAGGTTTTTTATGTGGGTTCTGGGGGGGTTTGGGGGTTTTTTTTTACTTCCTCTCTGAGACTCTGGTGCATTTAATGGCTTGTTGAAAGATTTGTGGTCTCTGAGCCTCAGCTCTGCATTTTATATTTTGGGCTTCTGGGTTACATGTGGAGGGAAATCGGCTGAAAAGTCGATGGAAAGTTTACTTGCAATGGATTTATCCTCTTTAGAGACGAAGCAAGCGATGCAGCTGATCAGATGTGAAGTAAGGTCTCAGTTGAGTGAAATATTACTGATGTGAGACTGAGGCATCCAGTTAGGTTGTCTGTAGTTGTCCCCAATAATTTGACTAACAAAACTAATATCTTTCAAAAAAGAATTGACAAGAAGTTCTTAATTTAGATTTTCACACTCCGGATGCTGAACATCAGCAATATAATTTCTAGATGTTGTGTAAACAAGTCTTAAACGTTTAGTTAAATTAGTTAAAGAGTTATCATTAAATGTAAAAATAGAAACTTCATAATCCTCTTAAAAAGATATTTGTGTTTGCCGCAGTCAAACAAAAATTCAGTGTCTTGTTTGGGGTTTTTTGGGGAATATGTAGGCCATATGCGTTAAAACGTTATGCAAACCACAGAGATACGGCACCTATAACAGCATCTTTACTAAATTTTCCTGCACTGAGATGTGATTCGAGCTTCTCATGTCAATCCTTTAATGCAAAAACAGCTAAGCGTGAACCTGTTTACTGCATCTGTGTTAAGTGTGATTAAAGGGTTCAGTTATTGTTGTATGTTTAGATATTATTTTAACTGTAATTAATTGTGTATGTAAATGGGGGAGGGGGGTCTAAACTAACCATATCTGTCATTTGTAAAGAGGTTGCTATTTGTAGCGGTTACAGTAATAGCTTAAGCTAGTAAACTGACAGATGCTGTTATTGTTCAAAGTTAGAGGAAATATAACGTAGATGAAACGTGTGAGTCAGAACAGAGAAACAGAGGATAATGCTACCTTGTGCATAGCAGTTTATCAAGCTACTTTGATAAGCTGCTCCTTAATGACAAGGGGTCACCACAGCAAGTTGCTCCACATGCAAAGTTGGCAAAGTTTTATGTTGGATCTCCTTTCTGACGCAATTCAAAAGGAGAATTGCTTGCTAAGCGAATGTGTAAACCTCCACACCATGGGGCCACTTATTTTGGTATACCTGTTCAAACACTCATTAATGTATGGACATGGTCAATATGACCTTCCTTAGATCAGACAGAGCATCAGAATGGGGAAGAAAGGTGATTTAAGTGACTTTGAATGTGGTAAGGTTGTTGGCGTCAGATGGGCTGGTCTGAGTAATCCAGAAACTGCTGATCTGCTGGGATTTTCACACACAACCATCTCTAGGTTTTATAGAGAACCGTCCAAAAAAGACTAGAGTCCGGCCAGACTGCTTCAAGATGATAGAAAGGTAGCAGTAGCTTAAATACCTACTTGCTCCAACTAATGTGTATTGAACACACAACACATTGAACTTTGTCTGCTAAGAACAAGAAACTGTGGCTACGGTCCAACCCTATACTAGCAAGGACCACAAGTTACAACATAGACATCATGACATATATATTAAGACGTGAAACCAGTGATTGAGCCCACAGAGTTACCAATAAAGAGTCCACTGAGATTGCATGCCATGTGAGCAGAAAGGTAATTGACTGATATGTAACTGGCCTCTTTCCTTGGGTAATCAAAGAACTCAACCCCCGGCTGGCCATTAGACATTAGAGTCCAGGTTTGCAGCACTTCTGTATTGGCTTCATTGTTTTGGGGTTTTTTTAGACCTGGTGGCCGCATCTTTCTTTTATAGCCTACAGTTTAACACAGAGTTAGCAGAGCTTCATTAGCAGAACAGGTCAACTACTTTACCTTTCTCTGAAGTGCACTGGGAAAAACGCTCACAGCGAGCCAGCTGTGGATGACAGCTGCGGCTCAACTGATTGTGGCTGTGCAACCCCCCCAACACACATGCCCACACACACACAGTGGAAAAACCAGTCAGAGAAGGAAACCATCCCCCAACCATTCAGTAAATAGAGCACTGCTCATGGGAATGACGAAATGCTTGGCTGGCTGTGTGTTTATTAGATATACCAGAGGGAAAGATCCGGGCACTGACTGTCCCCTTTTAACCACCTCACAATCCCAAAGGCATATTCACCATAGCTGCCGTTGCCTATATACTGGGCACACGCATATACACACGCAGCCATGAGAACAAGACAGGTGTGTTACAGGTGTGACAACAGGAAGCAAAGAGATTTAATTTCCCATGTGGGGGCATTCCTTCTAGAAAGAGGAGGGCACGTAAATAAACGTGTGCGTATGTGTTGTCAGCTTGACACTGGAAAGTCAAAGTGGTGACACCAAGTCAACAACAAATACTGTGAGCCAGTGGATTTCCAGGAAATATTACAGACTTTCAGTTGTCACTGATTTACAGATTTATCTGTGACCAGCTTTGTTTTTAGGCTGTGGTAGATGAAAGCAGGCTTCTTATTTCTGCATATTTGCCAAAGATTTGGTTGAAATGGCTACAGATTTTATCCAGTAGGTCATTTGATAACGTTAGCACCATGAATTTTTATGTATTACAATGTTTCTTTTCAAAACAAGAGTCCTGTTAAATTACTCATAAATATGAATTAAATGTTTCGATGGCCATGAAAAGCCTAGCTGCATGCATGCATGCCTCAGGAAAAGAAAATCCCCTTGCTCACAATACAACAACGCTTGCTTGTGTACAAGACTTTGAAGTAAAGGAGCGTTTTTGTTCTTGTATTGCTCTGTCATATATTAGTGTGACTGTAATAACTCAGTCTGGATTCTCAGAGCACTGTTAGAACGGTGTTTCAGTTTTTTCTAAACCTCCTCAAAAGAGGTACTCAGATGCTAACATTACCGCAATGAAGGACACACAGGAATATCTCCCACACACCCAGGAAAAGCAGAGCATATATGTGTGATTAGTATTTAACTATATCTGTACAAAATGTAGTTGGCTAATAAATCTACTTAGACTAAAATCTACTAAAACTAATTAGTTAAACTAGTTCACCTACTCAGTTTATTTTTAATTAAATAATCAGGATGTTATTGATGTGCAGGCTTTCAGCTTTATTTCAAGGGGTTTAAAGTAAGTATTGCATTAACTGTTTAGGAATTACAGCGATTTTTATAGAATCAGAATCAGAATACTTTATTGATCCCTAGGGGAAATTCTTTATAGATATAATCGCCCATTTTCAGAGGCTGAAAACTTATTGTGCAATTGACTGATCGGCATTTTCATGGACATTTAAGCCTTGGAGTTGTTTAACTTGCATTTGGTAGCTTTTTGCTGGTACTGGCAATATAAAATCTAAAAATATATCGAATGCAAGTAAAGGATGAAAAGCAAACGTATCAAAGTGATAGCAAAAATTTCAGGAGTGGCTAAAAACCAAAAAAGAAAAACTGCTTCAGTGAAAGACCACAGAAGACAACTGATGTGGATGATCACAGAATTATTTTCATGGTTGAGAAAAACTGCTTCACAACACCTCACCAAGTGAGGAACCCTCTTGGGCAGCGGTCCCCAACCTTTTTGTGCCATGGACCAGTTTAATGTCAGACAATATTTTCATGGGCCAGCCTTTAAGGTGTCGCGGATAAATACAACAAAATAAAATGATATCACCAAGACAAAAACGGTGGTATTTTGTAACTATAATAATAAATGCGAATTCACTGTGTAATTGTGTAACTTTATTAGCAGCGTCCTCCTGAAATGTGCCAACAACATTAAGAGTAACATCCTCCTCTCTGCCCCTTAATGCTTTCTGGTCGCAATGGTAACACGTAAATATTTCTTTCAAAATAAGACACACAACTGCAACACAGGAAAAGATCCAGGGAAACCGAGTTAATGGTAAAAAACATGAAAACCATAAATTTCACACCCGAGCCTCAGCTCTCACGGCCCAGTACCGATCCATGGCCCGGGGGTTTGGACCGCTGCTCTTGAGGAGGCAGGTGCATCATTGTCAAAGTCTATAACCAACCAACAAACAAAAATAATAGACTTTGCCAGTAAACATCTAAAAGAGCAAGCACATTTCTGAAAAAAAGAAAAATCTTTGGATGGGTGACAGGGCTCATATTTTGCATTTTATTGTTAGCCAGTGGGCAGCAGTCTCCCAAGGTCAAGAGCTGTCCTGTTTTCTTCACTGAAAGACATTGCTAGCACAGGGCGCCCACAGAAACGCAAAGCAGGAGATGAAGCATCGCTGAATATGCTTCCAAACCAACTTCATTCTAAGCCAAAGACTAGAAAATATGGTGAAGCAGGTCTTCCCTTTGGTTTCACCTGCACAAGTGCCGAGGTAGGTCTCCCTGCAGAATTGGTTTTCCCTGTGTCTCGAGCAGCGCTGGGCTGTTCAAATCATGGACTAACAGTATCCTAAAGTTGTTTATATTTTTAAACCCATTTTGCACAGAGAGGCATTTTTTGAAAAATGCATTGATAGCAACGTTGAATATTATTACACATGAGAAAAAAAAACTACATGTAAAATAATTACACCGTGACTCTGCCTTTCTAAATGGAGGGACAGTAACTTCGTGTGTAAATGTAAGCGTGTAAAACCTAAAGATAGTAAGATTGACAGTATTTTGTCTCTATCTGCCATTCTGCAATTCATCTCATGTAAACGGGGCGCACAGCGTGACGTGAAAAAAGGCACATACCTTTGATGTTGCGTGACGAACTCTGTATTCCTCGTCCACACGTAAAAGCAAAAAAATGAGTTTTAAAAAATCTCCATTTTCGGTGATTTTCAAAAATACCCGTGTAGGTCCGGACGTAGCCTAAAAGAGTTAGTAGTTTATTTTATTACTACCTGTAATTTATTGCAGATTACTTGTATTTGTTTAATTGTTTACTAAATGTTTGAGGTGTGAAAAAAAACCCGCAATGGAGCAAAATATGGGTGTGTGTGGTTGGAGGATGTGCAAACATTTTTCTTGTAAAACAAAGGGGGGCCCAGCAAAAAAAGATTGGGAACCACTGCACTAAGACATCATTTATATGTTTTTGTTCTCAGATTATTTAACAGTAAAAACAGAAAGATACATGGGGGTGTTAATGCACGCTATCTAAAATGCAACAGTGAGGGATGACTCAACCCTGCACTCACACTTATGAGTCACTGAAAATGTTGGGTGTGATTGAGTGGAGCTCAGGTGTAGTTCAAAGCAGTTTAATGTCTCTCCTCGTTCGGCTATTGTCCCTCTTCAGCAGGACAGTTATTGTTTCAAATTGGATTACTCATCATAGATAATCAGTTGCTTGTTTTGGATTATTTACGATTGTCATGATTTGTCTCTGTCTCTGGAGATATCGATATATTTGGCCACAGTAGTGAATACACAAAGTAGAATTACCACCTCTCTGATACTTAAAAAAATGAAAAAGTGTTAAATGCAGATGCTTAAGAAATGATGTAGTTTATTAAAGCTGTATAGATGTAGAGCTCGGAATAGATCGCACAGGTGTTCTCTTCCTGTTTTACTATTTACACTTTTATATATTTAATTTACATTTATAAAAATTATTCTACTTTTGATGTGTACAGTTTTAATAAAATTTCTTTTATTTGACTTTACTGGATATTTTTAAGTACATTCTAAATTAAATGATACAGACTGGCATCCATCAGCAGCGTTGCCTCTTAGTTTAGAGAGGACTGAAACAGTGTTTGATGCTGCTTCACAACACAAATGTACACTATATTTTTACTGCTTTTATTTTGCTGCTCAAACAGAATCTTCCCTTATCTCAGTTTTTAAGTTGTTAATCCTGTCTTTAAATAGTTAATTATGATAAATTTATAACAGAGCTATCTGCTTTGCTTTAATGATGCATGTGTTTGATTACGTCTCTTACCGTGCTTAATTACAGAAAAGATCAGACTGGCAGATTAAAGTACATCTGCTTGGCTTTCAGCAGGGTGACCATTTGCACACACACACACACAGACATACACACACACACACACACACACACACACACACACACACACACACACACACACACAGACACACAGAAGGATGAGGGCATGACCAGAGTAAAAAGTAGACTGCAGGGATCTAGGTCAGAGATGTGACTCATCGCCTCACTTCATCCTTCCCCCTGTCGTCCTCGCTACCCACCCCCCTCTCATAATTCTCCCTTCATTCCCTCTCCTCTCCTCTCCGTTACTCCCTTGATCCTTCCCCGTTCATTCATCCTCCCCCTCACAAGGAAAATCTTCATTCATAAAGTGGAGAGACGCAGGGGAAATATGTGTTGGTTAGACAGGTCCATGGCTGAGGATAAGCCGGTAAGGAGTGTTGTCTATGACATCACCAGTTCTGAGCTCTCAGTGCTCTCACTAGAATAAAATAGAATAGAATAGTATATGTATGGGGAAAATGAAATAGAATAGAGAATGGAAAGTAATGCTTCATAATATAGGATAATATAGAATAATAGACTGGCAATAATAGAATAGAATGTAGAATTATGTGGAATAGAAGAAAATAGATTAAAATAGGAATATATATAATTACATGAAAAAAGTAATAGAATTGAATACAAGAGAATAGAATTATGTGAAATGCTATGAAACACAGTAGAAAAAACATAATAAAATAGAAAGTAATGAAATAGAATAGAATAAATACAACAAATATAATACAATAGAATGATGGGGTATTGGAGGGAAAGCAAAGAATCTAGACGAACTGAACAGAAGTGAAAATTGAAATACAGTAAAATAGAAAATAATACAAATAGCACAAAAAGTAATTAAACAAAATAGAATAGAGTTATTTGGAAAATATTAAAATAGAGTAATAGAATGGAATAATAGTTATATATAAAACAGAATGATGACTAGAACAATATATTGAATGAGTGAAAGAGAAGGGAATACAAAGGAGTGACACTGAGAGAAATGATATGGAATGAAATAAAGGTCTTCTCCTCAAATTATGCAAATTTCTGTGTTGCTCAAAGGAAAATGTGTTTCTAACTGTACGATTTTGTGTCTGAATGTAAGCATTGTTGATTCCAGGTCTAAAGGACCAAATGTTCCATTACAGCTTGCCTGGTAAAAGTTGTTGCATTGCTATTTTCAAACCTGGAAAGGAACACACAAAAACAGGCTTGAAGTGATGTGGAGGCTGTAGCTTTGCAAGTTGGAGACTTATTCAGCGTTGGTGGATGCTCTAGGTCTGCCAAGTGCCTTCAGTTTTAACATTTTGTTTTCGCTCGGCTTTAAAATAGAAAATTGTCACTTACACCCATGTAGCTCTTCACTCTACATAAGTTTCGTTTATGTAAAATGGAGCAAGCACAACCAGAAAACAGTATTTTTGTGTTTCGCTGCCAGGAAGCGTGCGTGTACCTGTTAAACAACTTTGGCTGGTGTTTGGACCCTCCAGTGCAGAACCTCGAGTACAAATGGCTGCCCGTGTCTCGCCCTGCCAACCCCCCCACCGTCACCTTTACCCAGCGGGATCACACCCTATCTGGCAGAAGTGACACCAGCTAGGGATGCACAGTATGCTCCATGATGCACCTAAAAACTCTACTAAAAGTCACACATGCCTGTGCAGAAAACGCTGGAGAATATCTTAAGACACGCCGAGGGAAGCCAGCAAACTGTGAGGCTTTCCCCCGCTGTATATAATACAGTAATCATCCCGGGGAAAGCCGGAGAGAGTGCTGGTTTTCCCTCTGTCTGTTCCTCTGCCAGATATTCTGCAGCTTTCCTTGATGACTGCAATGGGAGACGAGATAAATGAGTCATTCTTCAGTTGTTGACTCTGAAACTGCCAAACGGATGTTTGTGTTCTGCCTTTTTTAATGAGTAATATGTAACATTTTTAAAAACATTGACCAGATTTTTGACGAGAAAATCTTTATATGAACATTGCCTCTTGCTTAAAATTCCCTTGTGCTCATTTATGTGTTTGTATATATGAGAGCAGAATGTGAAAAAGCTCCAAAAAATAAAAATCCATCCAGGGGGGACACGTGCACGGATGAAAATCGAGGTAAACCCTCAGATTCCATCACTGACTGCAAACCTGTCTCCCCCACCACCACCACCTAGCAACCAACAGTGCTTAGCAACAGTTCGTCATACCGACTTGCCTCCTTTTAGTATGCAAGTCTCACACGCGCACACATACACACACTAACCTGGTTATTTTTGAAAGCGTTCACTTGGCACGCCATCTGAATTCCATGTAAATGACGCCAGAAGGCAATTCAGAGCACGTGTCTGAATTTTAAGCACCATGAATGATTTGAGTCATAAATGGAAACGATTCTGTGCCTCCTACATTTATAAGAATCAGTTTAATGTCATATTTATTAATGTGCAGCTGAAGTATACATGCATCATCTTGTGCTGTATCACTTAGATACCTTGTTGTTACTTGCATTTTGCCTTTAGTAGTGTTTTTATGTTATCGTAAGGTTTGACAGAGGATTCATGCAATGTTCTGAATATCTGAATGTTATCTTATTGGCTGAAAAAAACTTTAAAATGTAATTCTTGTAGTATTTTTATGCATTATATTAGTAAATATTAGTATTTATTTTTCTGACCTCAAGATTTTAGGTTTTACTGTGCAGTGATTTTCCACAGGATGGTTCTAAGAGGTCGTCAAGCAAAAAATGGTGACAGGGAAAAGACTGTTTACAGGCCAGTATTTTTAAAAGCATTTTGAAGTGTATTAAAAACACATACAGTTAAAATGTCCCAATTTAAAAACAAGTTATTAATGCTGTAATTTATGAAGTGTTGGAGGTGCTGCAAGAGCACTCTTTTTTCTGTTTTTTTGTTTTGTTTTGTTCCAATAAAGATTTGTCAGTGAAGTAACACCTAAGCTGTCTAACATGTGGAATGTAAGCTGCGCTGTCTGCATAATCAGCTAAAAGCACGTCTCGGAAAGATGTTCTTGTCCTGTGGGAGCTGCTCAACAAACCTACTGTTCTCTTTGCTGCACTCCTCTCTCTCTCTCTCGCACGCACTCGGCTAAGCTGCCGCCATGCATGTTGCTCGTCTCCGTGTTTTTCACTGTTTCTCTCTAACGCGCACACTTGCAGACATACATCACACAGGATCTGGCAGAAAATGAGGTTCTTGTGAGCAGACTGGTATGACTCACTCTTCTGCCTGCACTTGTCCATTAGCTGACGCTCCTACTCGCAGTTTATGACAGGCAAAAGCGACTTAGAGTGTATCCTCTTATGCATAAGGACATATGGCTCTGTTTTATTTATTGGAGCTTTTTTTTCCTCGTCATTTAACCGTCCACTTTCTGCTTCTAGTTTAAAACACCGTCGAGATACTGGCAGACTAAAGTGTTCAAGTGCGCTGGGTAAAATGCTCCCTGTTTAAGTCCAGCAGTTTATTTTTCAGAGTATGCTCAGTTAGTCTAAAGATTCTTTCACTGGCTTATTTTAAATTTACGTCATTATGGTAGAAAATATACTTAGAGAGACTTGTCATTTTCTTGATGTTTCCGTCTGTACAGAAATAAAAGTTCATAGCCTGAAAAATAAATTGGTGAAATTCTCTCGTCATTCAACCTTTGTGCACCCTTTAACTTGCCTTATTGAGATATCTGCAGTTTTATTGCATACCACTCTGTCTTGTTGCCCACATAATCATATTTTAAAACGTGATTTAAAAATTAGGTCTAGTTTAAACAATGATCTTCTAAGCTGTTTTTGTGAATTCAGCATTGAGTGACTTTCAGGAATGTGCTAGATAATGATAAGTTCATTCAGTTCATCCAGAAGTAGGTGAAAGCTCTAGTGTTCATTATGTAGAAAGGATCTTGCAGTACAATGTACACTGTTTGTCATGCACACTGGAGTGAAGGAGGTCCTAACAGATAGATCACATCCACAGATTGTAGAGTTAAAACTAAGGGCTTATTGTTGTCCAAAGACAGAGTGTTTCCATTGTCTCTGACATGTTATGTATTATAAAATGGTCAGATGATAAGATTTGACCCGATGTGTGAAATTAAAGAGAATGTGAAAATATGCAAACCATTTAAACTCAGTATTTTATTGAAATGCAATATAAGCAATGTCAAAACTAAGAGTTTTCTTTCTTACTTTGAATATGGTGCTGCAAAAATATTTCACTAAAGCTGGCACAGAGAAACTAAAAGGCTCGAAGGCCATTTAATATTTAAAAAAAAAGGTTTGTTGAAACATCTTGCAACTGAGTACATGGTAACAAAGAAAGTATACCCTCTTTCAATCCCAAGATTTTATGTAACAGGACATAATAAAGATCAGCTGGTCGTTAGCAGGTTCTAAAATTAACAACACATGACACATTACCAGTGTCATTATTTCAATAACAGAAACCAAAAACAGAAGCAGTGTGTGAAAAAACGAATTAGCCCCTTACTGCTTTCATAGGACTCTAATCAAGTGCAAGTGATTAATTGAGCATCAGCACCTCTATGAAAGACATGGAGAATTCAGGTATTTGATAGCACAATGCCAAGAAGGAAAGACATCAGCAATGATCTCAGAAATAATTGATCTCAGAGAAAAAACTGTTGCTGCCCATCAATCTGGGAAGGGTTATTAAGCCTTTTCCATACATTTTTAAGTCCATCATTCTACGTCGACAGTTTCCAGTCTTCCCAGGAGTGGACATCCCAGCAGATTCACCCCAAGGTCAGGCAATGCAACACTCAGAGAAACTGCAAAAAACACATCTCACATCTCAGACTGTACAGGCCCGAGTTAGCTAAATGCTAAAGTTCGAGTAGAAGAAGGCTGAACAAGTTTTTTGCTTTTTTGCAAAAGTTGCCACTTGCAAAGATAATACATACATAAAGATTATCCAAAAGCACCCATTTTCAGCTATGACAGTTCAAAACTCAACATCTGAGAGGTGCGGGGATGGATCAGTGCACATGCCACAGATAACAAGAACGTCTGTGGAGGTGCCAAAAATGGTTCAGCGTATTTTTCAGGTAATGCATTGCTTATTGGACCAAGAAAATGCCAAACTACACGCTGCAACAACAGTGTGGATCTATAGAGAAAAAGTCAGGGTCGTAAATTGGCTTTCTGTGCAGTGAAGACGTGATCAAGTGGCAGCATCACTCTGAAGCTGATAGCGGTTGATAGAGTACATTCTAGGCTGCACATTCATAGGTAAACTAACATATTTACTAGCCTGTCAGATGCAGTGCCATTAGTAAGGACTTTAATTGCTAAAAATTGAGAAAAAAACATTGACTTTGTTTGCTCTCCGGTTGCCGCTTAGCTGCAAAGCTTTGAAAACGGTTTACTTCTGTGAGGGTTTTTAAAAAACAGCACCATCAAGGACCAGGCAGTCACATCAGTCACATGGCAGACAGGACTGGGGGAGGACAGTGCATCCAGATGATAAAACAAAGCCTGAGGTCAGTTTTAATGAGCAGGGCTAACTACTACACCACTGTTCACTGTCCATCTGTCCACTTCCAGTGAGCTCTTGGCCTGCAGCGAGGTGTACAACAGGAAGTAAAGACAAGAAACCCAACATCTACAAATGGCCTACACACGATTTGATAACATTATGTAGTAGATGTTTATTGGGTGTCATAGTAATTAAAACCAAACTAAAAACTAACACTACATGAGAAAAAATAGAATAAGAATAAACTATCAGAAATAATATAAAACCAGCTGAAATATTAAACTGTTCTGAAGCTTCTGCTGATGACAAATACCAACCACACTGCAATAATAAAAAAAAACCCTAAAAACTAATAGTGAAACTAATAAAAAATTAAACTGAAACTAACCATTTTCAAAAGCAGAACTAAAGCAGATCTGTCTTGAACTTGCTGACTTTTATTTATTTATTTATTTTAAAAAAAGATGCTCTTGTTTTCAGTATAGAATTTCTCGGTGCTTTATTTATAATATTTGAAAAGACTGAAAACAAACTTCTGGATGAATTCAAAAATAACAAATGTTCTTCAGTACAAAATGATAAGACTGAGCTCTGTCACAGTAATACTATGTGTAAGAAATTATCAATTGATACATTACTGATGATATGTTTCAGTACAGCCACAGTGTTGTTAGGTGTCTACAGGTCTTTGCCTGTTTGCTGACTGAATTCCTACAGCAAACCTGAGAAGTCACACTCTCATGCACATAAACACCTAAGTGTGTGCCCGTCAGTGTTGGACACACTGTCCTTTGCTGCTTACTATTGTTTGTCTGTACTTAAGCAGGCAGGAAGGAAAAGCCTTTAGTCACAGAGGTGCCATCGAGCCCTGTTTAATTGTCTCATTTATCTTCCCTTTGCTGCTAAACCTTGCACTGCCGCTCGAATTCACCCTGGGAGGCCTCAGGAGCAGATACAAGTAGATCATCATTTATTACAGAAAATTGTTCATATAATATCCCAGTCTGTGTCTGATAGAAACTGAGGTGGTAGTTTCAGGTTGCTCAAAGAATGAAAGCCTTCATGAGAGGATTTAGCTGTATGAATTTAAAATTGTGCCTGTATTATGTTTTCTTTAATTAAGAGGAAAAGCTCATATTTAGCTTTTATGCTGAACATGTGTAGAAGTAATCTAACTAGTTCAAGCTACGCAGAAAAAGTTAGCACGTCCAGTAGAAAACCTTTTTGCTTTTTTGACATATTTGGACATTTCTTGATATGTATACTCAATATTTACAGATGGAATATTCAACCAGTCTCTGATTTGCTCCCATGCAAAATTCCTTCATTTCAATGATGTTTTGAGGGCTTTTTTGTCTTTTATGTCTGTTTCAAATCACTCCATAAAGTGTCAGTGGGATTCAGATGTAAGCTTTGACCGGGACGTAACTCTCTGCTAATTTTCAAGAAGGAATATGAGCCAAAAGGTCCACTTCTGATTCAGGTGCACTGTCAGGCAGATGTCCTCACCTTATCTTCAAGTAATCTTTCACATGATGTACAACTCATTGTTGATCAATAACTGCAAGCTGCGTTGTGCCTGAGGCAGCGAAGCAACTCCAAACCCCGACCAATTCACAGATGGTTTAAGGTTCCTCTGAAAAGCCGTCTACTGTAACTGCGGCCAGACTTTTTCACTCCGTCAACAAAAGCACAAAACCAGCTTTGTTTGGGAATGCAGTTTTGTTGTATTTATGAAAATGATTATGAAAAGTGAACTTTCGTGTGATCAGTTTGTCATCAGTGCATCCCCTATATCTGCACGTACTGCCTCCAAGGGGTCATGGATTTGCAAATATGCAAATACATGTGCAAATATGTCAAAAAGCCAAGTTCCATGGTATTGACTCACCTTTTCCTGACTCTAAATGGCATGTCCACAAGTTAATATGTTATGTTTATGAAATGAAAAAGGAGCTCTGCTGATGATTCGACGTTCAGAAGAATTCAGGCCCAGACCTACTAACTGCCCTGTGGCATAGCCCCCCAACTTTATTCAGAATGCGATTATCCATCCATCCATCCATTCGCTTCCGCTTATCCTTTTCAGGGTCGCGGGGGGCGCTGGAGCCTATCCCAGCTGTCATAGGGCGAAAGGCGGGGTACACCCTGGACAGGTCGCCAGTCTGTCGCAGGGCCAACACACAGGGACAGACAACCATTCACACTCACATTCACACCTAGTGACAATTTGTATTATCCAATTAACCTATCCCCACAAGCTGCATGTCTTTGGACGGTGGGAGGAAGCCTGAGTACCCGGAGGGAACCCACGCAAACACGGGGAGAACATGCAAACTCCACACAGAAAGACCCCGGCCTGATGGTGGAATTGAACTCAGGACCTTCTTGCTGTGCGGCAACAGTGCTAACCACCGTGCCACCGTGCTGAATGTGATTATATTATTTATTAAATATTATTAGTATCTAAAGTAAATGTACTCACTCTAAGGTAACTGCTGGAGATTGTAATTTCTTATAGACTGCTGGGTATCTTTATACTAATACAGAACCAAAGCAGAATTATATTTTAAAATCTGCAAAACAATAAGTGCCTAAAGCTTTCAAATGAATGGTACAGAGTACAAAGTATAACATTTGCTTTCAAATGTGTAGTAGAATTAGGAGTAAGCATAAAATAGATATATTTAAATAAGCTATATTAAATCTCTACTTTAGTACTTTTACTCAAACAAATTTAGTCAGTGACACTCACCACTGGTCCTACCCATGCTCTCGACCAGTAGAGTTGCGCATTGTAAGGTTAACAGTATTCTAGTTTATTGGCATTGGTGGAGGGGCTTATCCAAGGCCAGGCCCTACTCTTGACGTGACCCTGCCATCATTCCAGTCCAACTTGTGGGAAGAGATTTGGAAAGCATGTAGTCGTATTTCTTCAAATTCTTCAACAAACTAAAAAGCTAGAAAGCCAAAGGTCTGCAATGTCTGTGTACTACAAATAAGCCCACTGGCCACTTCATTAAGTACATCTTCCTGTGACTGGTTTAAATGCCCTTTTAGCCTTAATTCTTAGTGGCCCAGATTCCATAAGGTGGTTTGCAGCCTTCCTCTGAGATTGTTGTCTATACTGAAATGACAATATCACACAGCTGCTGCAGATTTGTCAGCTGCACATCCATGATGCGAATCTCCTCACACCTCCCCATCCCAAAGGTGCTCTATAAAACTGACATCTGGTGACTGCGGAGGAGTACAGTGAACTCATTGTCATATTCAAGAAACCAGTCTGAGATGATTTGAGCTTTGTGACATGATGTCTTATCCTGTTGGAAGCAGGCTGTGGTGCTTAAACAATGCTCATTTGGTACTAAGGGGCCAAAATGTTCCAAGAAAACATCCCCCACATCCCACTACATGACTACCAGCAGCCTGAACCATTAATACAATGCAGGATAGGTCCATGCTTTCATGTATATTATGGCAGATTTGAATAGAATAGAATAGAATAGAATTCAACTTTATTGTCATTGCACATGCACAGGTACAGGGCAACGAAATGCAGTTTGCATCCATCCAGAAGTGCTTTAGTGATATAGATATATTACAATATATATTAGCAATAATATAGATATGTGAGTATATTACAGAAATGGGTCTATTATGGTATGTTATAATGTACACGGTATGAAGTATGTTGTGAATATTCTATAACTATAAGTATGTACAGGCTGTAGTGAGTACAAGCTATGTACAGGATATGAACAGGATATAAATATGAAAAACTATACAGAATATGAAATAAATAACTTTACAGAATCTGGGATATACAGCTATACAGAAATGGGAACTATGCAAGTTGTAAACAGTTGTAGGATTAAAGATTATCGAATGTACAGAATGATTATTTACACAGAGCTATACAGTAGTGCAGTTAAGATAAGTGAGGGTGTAGATAGTTTCTACAGAGGCTATATAAAGTGCTAGTGGTTGTGAGTGGTGGTTCAGTCCATGTTATTATTGTGTTTGAGGGTACAGTTGTCCATTGTGGGTGTGTGTATGTTCAGTCCATGAGTTTAACGTGGGTCAGATGTCAGGAGGCAGAGTTCAGGAGTCTGACAGCTGTGGGGAAGAAGCTGTTCCGGTACCTGGTGGTCTTAGTCCGGAGGCTCCTGTAGCGCCTCCCAGAGGGCAGGAGGGTGAAGAGTCCATGTGATGGGTGACTGGGGTCTTTGATGATTTTCCCAGCCCTTTTCAGACACCGCTTCCTGTAGATGTCTTTTATGGCAGGAAGTGGTGCTCCGGCGATGCGCTGGGCAGTTTTCACGACCCTCTGCAACGCCTTCTGGTCCGAGGCAGAGCAGTTCCCGTACCAGACTGTTATACAGTTGGTCAGGATGCTCTCGATGGTGCAGCGATAGAAGTTCACCAGGATGTCTGAGGACAGGTGGTTCTTCCTCAGAGTCCTCAAGAAGAAGAGGCGCTGGTGAGCCTTCTTGACCAGCTTGGAGCAGTTGGTCGTCCAGGTGAGATCCTCGGAGATGTGGACTCCCAGGAACTTGAAGCTGCTCACACGCTCCACAGCCGTCCCCTTAATGTGGATGGGTGGATGTGGGTCAGCATTCCTCCTGTAGTCCACGATGAGCTCCTTGGTCTTCTCGGTGTTAAGCAGCAGGTTATTTCTGTCGCACCACTCAGCCAGACGATCCACCTCCTCCCTGTAGGCGGCCTCATCGTTGTCACTGATGAGGCCAATCACCGTGGTGTCATCTGCAAACTTAATGATGGTGTTGGAACCATCAGCAGGTCTGCAGTCGTGGGTGAAGAGGGAGTAGAGGAAAGGGCTCATCACACAGCCTTGTGGTACACCGGTGTTCATTGTGATGGTAGATGAGCAGCGGTTATCCAGCCGGACATGTTGGGGGCGGTTGGTCAGGAAGTCCAGTAACCATTTGCAGATGAGGGAACTGATGCCCAGGTCTGTCAGTTTCCTGATGAGTTGTGAGGGGTGGATTGTATTGAATGCTGAACTGAAGTCTATAAACAGCATTCTGGCGTAGGTGTTGTTGTTGTCCAGGTGTGAGAGGACAGAGTGCATTGCGATGGAGACTGCATCCTCTGTGCTCCTGTTCCGGCGGTATGCGAATTGGTGGGGGTCCAGGGTGGGGGGGAGACAGGATTTGAAGTGTGCTAGGACCAGTCGCTCTAAGCACTTAGTGATGATGGGGGTGAGTGCTACTGGGCGGTAATCATTGAGGCAAGATGGGTTGGAGTTTTTGGGTATCGGGACGATGGAGGTGGATTTGAAGCAGGCCGGTACCACAGCGTGGGCCAAGGACAGGTTGAATATGTCTGTGAGCACTCCTGCAAGCTCCCCAGAACACGCTCTGAGAACACGCCCGGGGATGCCATCAGGGCCTGCAGCCTTGTGGACATTGATCCTGCTCAGCACCGCTCCTACATCGGTGGGGGAGAGAGTCATAGGTTGGTGGTCTGGCGTCATGTCTGCTTTGGTTGTGGTTGTGGGGTTCCCTCGCTCAAAACGAGCATAAAAGTTGAACCATACCATCTGAATATTGCATCAGAAATCAAGACTTATCAGACCAGGCAACATTGTTCCAGTCATCTGTTGCCCAGTTTTGGTGAGCCAGTGTGAACTGTAGCCTCAATTTCCAGTTCTTAGCTGACAGGAGTGACACACAGTGTGGTCTTCTGCCGCTGTAGCCCATCTGCTTTAAGGTCCCATGTGTTGTGCATTCAGCATACATTGGTTGGAACAAGTGGGTATTTGGGCTATTGTTGCCTTCCTATCAGCACGAATCAATCTGGCCATCCTCCTGTGACCTCTGGCATCAACAAAATTGAACTGAAATGATCACTCTGATGTGTGGATAGGAATTAATTAAACCAATCTGCCCTGCTGCTTTTAGTCTTTGCATAGGCAATACCTTGACCTTGAAAATCGTAGGCTACTGTGCATGGAGACTATTTTAAGACTCACTATCCTGTTGTGACTGTCATTATGATTTCAAAATCAAAGTGTCGTTCCATGATGTTCCGGTCGTAATGTGAGAGGGAGAGTGGGAGAGCCAGAGAGGAAACAGGGGAGTTGCAGGCCGGGAACACAGTTGAGTAAAAGCATCGCTCTCTAGACTCCCCCCTCGCTCTCTCTGTGACATGTACTCACTCTGTCTTTTAAACACTTTCTACTGCTCCCATATCGCTGCCCTCCATCTCACCACCTTTTCCTCTCCTTGGGACTGCAGCCAACATCACGGAGCAACACTTGACCTGTTTTTAGCTGCTGGGGTAATAGTTATGTCTCTGGTGACGTCCGCTCGAGAAGAAAAAAGAGGAGGAGGCGGAATTGGAGGGGACTGTTAAAAACATCCAGGAGCTATACAGTGTTGCAAAGGGCAAAATGTTCCAATGTGGTGTTGCAGATACTTATATAATCATTTATAATGATCCACCTTTTAAAACTGTCACTAAAACATGAATCTGTGATGCCAGAGAAAGTGTACGGGAGTCTACTAAGAATATAAAATCTCTTAAGTATTGCTACTAAAATGAAATTTTTGCTTAAGTTTGGGATTTTGGTAATGATATGCATGTTTAACGGTAAATATGTTCCTTTGTGTTGTTAGTTAGAGTTAACATTTTACATAAAATAAGATATTTGTCCAGGAAAAGAGCCATGTTTTTGCTCAGACAGTGATATATATATATATATATATATGAGATATATATATTCATATTTAAAAAACAGATCATGCCCCATTCCCCTCAGTGTGCACGCAATTGAGCAGACAAGGAGTAAAAAGAAACAAGGAAACAGCATCCACAAATACTGCTGTTTTTTTACCCTCAGTGCAGTGCAGTTTTCCTTGGAGTTACACCTCTGAAAAGCATGTTTATCCTTAGCCATTAGGAAAGTCGCCTGCTAACACGCTGAGTTACAGAGACAGCAATACCAGGCTTGTTTGTTTTACAGCTTTAACCATGCTCACACAGTTCAGATTAAAATGTCAGGACACTGACACTAAGAGTCCAACTTTCACTTCTGTTTATTTTGCACGTGATAAAAATTCTGTAGTTGCAAAACCCAGTATCCAGTTATCCAATACCCACCTCATTTGAAGTCCAGCTTTTATTTCTGTGACTTATTCACATCACTATGTAACATACAGGTACTTTGGTATGCCTCACAAAAAGAATGAGAAGCTGCATTATAGTCTGACCTTTTTGTAATTGCCAGAGCAGCTTCTCTTGCTAAATTTAAAGTAAATTAAATATTATTTATATAGTGTCAAATAACAACAGCATTCCGTTCAGCGTTCAGTTTTGTACCTTTATTTGTGTTCTGATCTTAGTTTATTATTGCGATGGTTTTGGTTTCTGTTTTGCATTTCTGTTTTCCCCAGTTCTTCTTGGTGTGTGATTATGCAGTTCTTACGTTTTGGTTTCCATACTCCCCCTATTCTGTGTCCAGTCAGTGTCTGTGCCTGCCCCGGTCCCACGTCTCTCTTCCCTCTGTTGCAGTGCCTGCTTGTGAGTCTGTGTCTGTGAGTTCAGTCTGTGGTTCCTGTTTTACTTTGAAAGTCCGTATCTCATGTTAATGCGTCTGGTTTTGCTTCCTTTGTCTCGTTAGCCCTGATTTGCCCCAGCTGTGTTTCCCTCCTGTCTCTCATTCCACGATTGCTCCCTCTGTGGATTTAAACCCTGTGTTTTCTTTGGTCTGTGTTGTGATCTACCCTCATTTCATGCTGTGCCCGCCTGCCCTTACCAGTTCTCTATTTGCCATCTAGCAATAAATCTAAGTTTGACTTTACTTTCTGCCTCCGAGCGTCTGCACATTGAGTCCTCCTTACCACCACTCCTTCCTGCATACAGCCTCACATGACAGGCTTGGGTTTTGTTATAGCTGCATACTGAAAAGGCAAATTGTAAGAAATTACAAAATGTTACATTTAAAATGAAGTCTCGTACATTTTAGCATTAAAATGTTTGCACAAAAAGTTGTTCTATTTAGGTATTGCAAAAAGTGTAAATTCTTTAAAAGGGGGAAACTATAGAGTGCCAGCTTAGCTCACTGTAGTGTAAGTGACACGTAAATTGTGAGGCTGAAAAAGGGTGCGGGGTTTAATCAAAGCATTTTGCCAGTGACCTGATGGATGTTAAGCGATACAGGTTTTAAAAAAATGGACATCTCTCCTGCCTTTTTGCCACATTTTTTTGTACAGCTGACTCCCATCAGCAGTTAAGAATACTTAAGGCCAGAGAAAGGTGAGCTTTACTGCCAGAGAGCCTTGTTGGGTTGCAGCTAGTTAGCTGTGTGTATGGTGGTTGATTGCTCTGACTCTGTGGAGAGGAGTGTGTTTTGGTACTAACCCCTTTTTTCATTTTATTGACCAACATCTGAGCTTTGTTGTTTTCTTTCTTTAAAATGTGTTAGCGGCTTTTCCGTCTCATTTCGTTTAGTTAGTAATAGAAACATTTATAAAATCCTTTTCTTTTTTTTTCTTTTTTTTAAATCTAACCATTTTGCCTCCCTGTCTCCTTTTTTCAACCTGGACACCGTTTGTTACTTTCCCTCATCACCTGGACCTTTTATAGGGGAAAGTAACAGTGTCCACTGAAAATGCTAACTTGTCTTGCAAACACTTGCCAGCTACTAACTAACTTGAAAAAAGGGTTAGAACAGAAACCAGAAATGAAGAATGTTCATCTTCAAAGTAGAAGTTGTGCCTTACTGCTGCAGCCAACAGCTTTCAGAAAGCACAGCTTTTACTTTGATGGGAATTTGTCTCAGTTTCCAGTTTGTGTTGCAGTTTTGACTGTTTCAGTACTGCTTAGTGAACAGTTGGTAAGGGTTAAGAGAAAATTTGACATCTTCCATGCAACAGGCAACTGCGATATTCTGCTAGTAATCAAAGAAATTAGGAGGGTTTCAGTGTAAGACCACAAATATCCATCCATTCGCTTCCGCTTATCCTCTTCAGGGTCGCAGGAGCCTATCCCTGCTGTCATAGGGCGAGAGGCGGGGTACACCCTGGACAGGTCACCAGTCTGTCGCAGGGCCAACACACAGGACAGACAACCAGTCGCACTCACATTCACTCCCGCATTCACACCTATGGACAATTTAGATTTTTCAATTAACCTATCCCCACAAAGTGCATGTCTTTGGACTGTGGGAGGAAGCCGGAGTACCCGGGGAGAACCCACGCAAACACGGGGAGGACATGCACTCCACACAGAAAGACCCTGCAAGACCACAAATATCTCGCAACCAATTTCAATTTTAGAAACTACCAGCAACCGCTTACTAAACGAATAGGGAATACACATTTTTTTCCTCACACCTTGGCGTTCGTCCTACAAATATTCTGTTTATGTTAGTGTTAATTTAAATTTTTAAGCTGATGTCCACAACTGATAATGAAAAAAGTGAGAAAATGGGGGTTTGTAACAATATACATAAATATGTGAAGAGATCGAACTGGAGCTGTGTTGATAATTGAGTGTTTTCACAGTTTAATAAGTAAGTTCATATCCATAAGATGAAAGCATTGCAAATTATGTAAAACTTAAGCATGTAGGCGTCTAAATCTTCTTTAGTTGCACTCCTAGTGCTAAAGACAGCTGACCAATGACAGCACTCTTTCTTTTTGGAAAGAGCCTCTATTGTATTTCACATAGTAGGTGAAAATATCGGCATGCAAATGTGTTCATGCAGACTAAAGTAATGTGAATGAACACAATGTCCCTGTTAAGTACAGTGATTTAACTGCCTAAAGAAGTGCGTTGTCAACAGGAACACAGAACTGATACAATATTATTAGGAAATTGATAATAATATGTCAGTTTCCGTGACGAAACGTTTCTCCCACAAAACGCTACGTCCAGATGAACAGAATCAACTTTTGGAGGGTCAGTTTCCTTGTTTCAACATTTTGTTTTTAGACTAATGCAGTGAGTCTAACCACACTATTGACCACAAGCAGCAAAGCAAGGTCACAAGAAACGAACAGTACAATTTACCATTATATGACATATAGAAATATGCCATTATAGTGCAGAAATACACTGTAATAATAATCAGAGGACTGAAAGTGGACATACTTACTTTATAGATTAAAAAAGCTAAGAAAAAATGAAGCAAACAAAAATAGTACTTAACACCACCACGACAAAGGGGATAAATACAGAAGATCAAAAACAACAAACTCTCATAGAGTAATTCTTCAAGTTTTTAGTTCGATTTTAGTTTAGCCCATCTAAAAATGTCCAATCTGAGCACATGTGGTGAAATGTAATATTTGTGTTTTTATTATGTAAGAACTGTCTTTGGACAGAATAAGACACATTTAGACTTATTTTAATTGTGTCATCCCTGTGTTCCCCATCCTGTTTTTCCTTGGAAATGTATCCCATTGGGAGCTTAGGAGGAGATGTTTGTCTTTGGATAATTAGAAAGGATAACAGCCGTTTCAACACTGGGAAAATACTTGCACAAAAATATATATTTTTAGAGACTGAAGGATGGCCTCTGTGTGGATGTAGGACTGACTTCCAACAAAACCTTCAGTGTATTTCCCTCTTGGGGTTTCAATGGTTTCAAGAGTTAAAGATATAATTAAGTAAACTACCCACAATAGTGTCTTTGCTGAATATGATAAACAAGGTGAATTTCAAGAGCAGCACAGATGGGAAGAATTCCCAGCCGGAGACAGCAAATGAGAGAAGTGGCCTAAAATATTATCAAGTGTTTCCTGGCAACCACAAGTTTCAGTTCCTTTAAAGCACAATCCTGAGGCATTTGTGTGATGCTGCTCAAGGCTTAATTCATGGGAAACATTTTCAGTATGGAAGCATTTCCCCTGCGGTGAGAGTGGGCACTGATTAGTAGGACGTATCTGAAACAAGCAATGCTGTCATCTTTTTTTTTTTTTTTTTTTAAAGAAAATCCCTTTAACTATCTTTGGTTCCCTGAATTTGGTCCAATCTCTGGTCCAATTACGTAAGGTCCTCACATTCTCACAGCAAAACACGATAAATATTTTTCAAAAGTTGCCCTTACCAAGGGGTAGGTATTTATAGACAACACGTTAAAGCAAAGGGCACAGGCAAAATGGCTTGCAGCGAAAACATACAATTGGTATCCATGGCAAAGTCAAAGTGGATAATGGAGTGTGCTTTTAAAGAGCAAAATATCATGTCATATCAGCCACAACACAATAAGGTCAGCGGAGAGGTCCAGTAAATGTGACTCGACCCTCACTTCTGAAATATAATGCTATTTTGTGGCCTGCTTGGAAGTTAATCCTAAAAAAGGATACGTCAGATTAGATTAAGCAGAATGAGAACCATGTGAAGTTGCGCTAACCTGTTACAGCAGAGAGCAGTTTGACCATTACAGGTGACTCGGGAAGTTCAGCAACTTTTAAGAAAAGCTTGTCACTAAAACTTCAAAGTTTTCAGGTCCTGCTCATAAAGAGAAATTTGAAGAAAAAACACAAAAGCACATGTGTTATAGTGTTAACAATTTCCCATGTGATGAGGAACATGACACAGCTTAATGGAGGTTAACTTACTCAGATCAATTATGCCTTTGTTTACCCTCATGGTTTTATGATACATACACTCACAGACTTTATTAAGTGTACTTGTTCAACTGTTCATTAAGACAAATATCTAATCAGCCAATCACATGAAAGGGAATACACATTTGTATTGTTGTTGGTTGTTGAGTATGTCAGAAAATGCTGATCTACTGGGATTTCACTGCACAACCATCTTTACGTTTACAGAGAGTTGTCTAAAAAAAAGAAAGAATCCAATGAGCAGCTCTCTTTCATTGGAGTGTGAATGTGTGTGAAAGTGCTAAGGTGTGGAAAAAAGTTTTGAATAAATCTTTGAGCAAAATAAAAAAGTGTTGCGGAGGTCAGAGAAAATGGAATAGGAAGGTAACAGTAACTATACTAGCCAGTTGTTACAACAAACTTAGGCAAAAGAGCATGAAAAAGTTCGTGTTATTTAAATTAAAAAGCTGCTAAGTTTGAGCAGTAAAATACCAAATGATAATCATGGGGTTAAATGAAACAAAAATCTTAATCCTTGACTTACAGTGAGGAATGAGTGGCTCTGCTGTGCCGTGGAGTCATTTGGTGTCGTGATTTAGACCCACATGATTCCATACAAAGTTGTATTGTTGCAGATAAACATTTCTATCCTAATGTGATTAGTCATTTTCAGAACAGCAGTGCCCTCATCGGTAGGGCCACTGGATAGTGTGGTGTTGGTTGTTAGTTTCTCCATCGTCTATATTTATATAGTAGTCATGCAGTATGGGCAAATCACTGACTAATTGGAATAAATCTTTTCCTTTATGTTTTTCATTTATCCGAGCATAAACATCAATATGAACTGAAAAGTCTGGCTGTTAATGACCTCTGTTTAGATTTTTGTTTTTTCCTATGTGGTGATTCAAGTTGTAGGTGAATATGCCCTATACACTACTGTGGGTTTTTCCGGGGCAGTATTTGCTGAAACGTTGACTCATAGAATTAAAAATAAAACGCATGCATCAGAGTCATGATTGCACTGCTCTCGCCTCCATCTACTTAGTATTTTTATCGTTCCGTGAATTTAAATTGGTCGTCTTTAGCAGCCAGTCCAATTCTCACTGCTTTTTTCTGATCTTGAGTTGCACTATCCAAGGTTTTAATGTAAAAATATACCATATATGAGTCACTAAATTAGCTGAAATAGAAAAGTTGACAGAAGTAGTTAGTTCGTAACAGTTAACAATTTCTTACAGTGTAGTACAGAGTTGCTGAGAAACATGTTTATTAAAAATCATGTGTTTGTCAGTGTTGTTAAATCTTTTAACCCAACATGTTCTAGGATCCATTGATGTATATGTATTTTTGTGACTGGCTACAGATTATATGTTGTGTCTGTAATGTGATAATTGTTCCAAACAAACCCACAGTGGAAACTAACTGGAACTAAACCAAACTTTGACATGATTGCATAATACAACCAAATTTTCAAATCTGCATGTCTTGAATTCATTTTGAAGAAGCGTAGGTGAAAAGAAATCTTCCCACACTGCAGACTATAGCAAAAAAAAAACAAAAAAAACAAAAAACAGTTAAAAAGCAACATTAGTTTTAACAGTTAACGGCTTTATTATTTAAATCTCATGGGGCACCACAGAGTTTGAATAAAAGGGTGGAAACAACTAAAACCTTACATTTCATCGTGACTTTGTTGGTGCTTATTTTTACTGCTGAGGGAGACACATGAGTACTGTAGGAAACAGACAGGAAATGATAGCTTGTCAAATCTTACCACAGACAGTACATAGAGTGATTCAGCGATGCTGTACTGCGGCAGATTGTGATAACACCTCAAACCCAGAGTTTCATTCTGAGCCACCAAGGAGCCACCAGGGAGGCGGGGAGGGAGATTTTCACTTGTGTGTTGGTAATGTTGGCTGTCAAGCAATTGGGCAGTTGACTCAATGCACTCATACACAAACACACACAGTCACACACAGGAAATCTAGTCACTTAAATGTGACAATGTCACATTAACAAGGACACTCCACTTCCTCCTGTTCCTCCCCTATTAATCTCCCGTCCTACCCCTGTCTCCCCTCCTCCTATATCCTGTATCATGGTCAGCTGGCCTTCTTGTTGTTTTCTAGGAAAATAAACAGGACGTCATAGGAGACACAGGTCAGCGTGAGTTCAGCGTAGTTTGCTTTTCTTTATAAATGCATTTGAGGACCTATGTACAAATACGTATTTTTGCGTCTCTACCTGTCATTTCTGGTCATACTTGCTACCACACCCAGTCGTTGCCTTAGTAACCACAGTTTGTTGCTCTGTCACACTCTCAGACAAAAAAAAATATGACAGACTAATGACGTCAACCTGTGTCAGGTCAGATGCACCTCTGCCACATAACACAGAGAGTGGTGCCTGGTTGTGTGTGTCTTTGTTTGTGTGCAGTAGGAAAATTTACAACTTTTGCATACAGATTTCCAAATTAATTGCACCGTTTACAAACAAACTACAAGAGAGTGACACGTAAACAGCCAACAGTGTGTGTGTGTGTGTGTGTGTGTGTGTGTGTGTGTGTGTGTGTGTGTGCGCGTGTGTTGTTGTGCAGATGTGGAAAGGGTTTCAACAGCAAGCTGTTTCCTGTCTTTAATCCCTGCGTCTGTGTTCTGCTTACACTGCCACATGTCAGACACACACACACTCACATACACACATGCGGCCTGTCACGCGTTAGTCCTCCCTGTTTTTGACCTGCAGATAATCCTCACAGTCATTCATTCACAAATACACTGTGGATGAGCCAGTCACAAAAAGAAGAAGAAGAAGATGACCCATTAAAATGTAAAGGTTTTTAACGGTTATTAAACGGTTTACTTTGTGCACACATTCAAGTGTTTATTGTATGCTGTATATTTCGTTTCATTTTGTTTTATTGTCTTAAATAGGTGGATATCAAGTTGCAAATCTAGGTAAAAGGCCGTTTATTCCAGTGGATTGACTCAATCAAGACTGGTGAACTTTGAATGGCAAACTCATGCTGTGTACCAATAGTAAGGCATGTTGACAGTGAGTGTTTATTTATCCCTTATTATTTGACTTAAGATTATGGGAACTCTTTTGATCTGCAGACCAAAATAAAGCTTCCTCCATGAACTGAATGACCTGCGGATGTTGAACTTGATTTTTTGCATTTTTTGGTCACATTCCGGCATCGCTAGATGTAACATGACCTAACTCGTTCTTCTGGCAAATTTTAGCAAAGGGAAGCTTGTCTGCTTATGTGGCGCATAAGCAGACAAGCTACCTAGCTTAGCAGCTAGCTGACAAACAACTTGCAGTTAGCTTGTTGTGCGAACTGTGTGCCTGAGTTTAACGCTAGTGAATAGTTGCCGCCATTAAAGTTACTCGTAAAATTATGCTGCAGTCACTTTGGGGAAAATAATGGTTAGAGACTATGGCACAATAAAAGCTATGGCCGCCATGAACTTGCTGTGTCTTTGTCTTTGAAATGGTTGCTTCAAAGACAGGGACTAGGTCTGTGACCACTTATCATCTTCAGGGCAATTTTGGTCTATCAGTCAGACAGAGTCAGTCTGCTATCAGTTTGGTTCAAGCTGACAATTAAATGGTAAATGGACTGGTTCTTACATAGTGCTTTTCTACTCTGAGCACTCAAAGTGCTTTACACAACTTGCCTCATTCACCCAAGCACTTTTTTTCTATGCTCTTTCCACGTAAGTGCTTTCTATCTAATGTTCACACTCAGAAGGATGCACCGCAGAACAACCTGGGGTTAGTATCATGCAATATTTGTCATCCAGTTGAGTCAGAACAATCTGTTGGAACTCTCTTCCAAATAGGCTTGGAAATAGGCTGCCCCCCACCAGGCGACCTGTGCAATCGTATTATGATCAAAAGATGGTTGCTTAGAGGTTGAGGGTCTTGCATGGCCAACCTCTGAGCAACCAGTTGGTTACCACAACTATTTTTAATTGTTCTCCATTAGCAAAATAAATCAATGCAATCCACAGGCAACCATAGATTTTCCTGTTTTCACTCTAGTGTCACCGGGGCATTCATTAATGTCTCTGTTGGTGCATTTAACCCAAGCTATTCATATAAAAACAGTCAAATGGACTGTTCGGTGTGGGAGAAGGCTTCAGTTTTGACGTCAGGTAACAGCCCATTCACACACACCAAGTACAAGTATTCAGTACAGGAGAAAAGCTTCCAATAGAACGTAAGCATTAACAGTAAGTGATGCAAAACTCTGGTGGGCACTGTTTAATATCTTCCACTACATGATGACTGCCTATCGTCATTGCTCTTTGGCAGTCCAACTGTCTGTACACCCCTCCGCACTAGACTGTTTATATTATGCCAAATGCCAAATATTAAAGCATTCTGGACTCATGCCCAGGCTGTGAGACAGTATTTATGACAGGAAGGTACCACAAAAGAGCAATAGCTTCATCTTGGCCACGATCGTAATCGTGTTCACATCAACTGAAACAATATTTGTCTTAATGCGGTAATTTAAAAAACGTAGTTTGAATGCTGTAGTCATACACAATGTGAATAGCTTTGAATATATCTCACTGTTTCATCCTGTGCTGCTTTGACTATTCAAAATATGCAGTGATATTTGAATGACGAGTGAGTTTTTCTGTGTGTGTGTGTGTGTGAGAAAGACAGAGAGAGAAAGAGATAGAGGCAAAGGGGAAACCAAGCTGATTCACACTGTAATGTGGATTGTAGGTATTCATAGTGCTCCTCACAGAGGTTAATTTATTTAGCGTCTTAGAAAAAAAGAAAAAAACATTTAGTCGTTTGTCACCACTTTCTCATCTTGTCAGTGAATCTGGAGCAATGACCAGAGATAGTGTGCTCAGCAGCTAAACAAAGCTAGTCTCTGTCCAAAGATACTTTACAAAAAGGGTTCAATTTCTATATGAATCTTTTGAAAACTACAATTTTACTTCTATTATATTTTCTGTGGTTATCGTATTTATTGTTTGGGGGGGTTTGCATTCAATTAAAAGTAACAGCCTTTAGGATAAAACTGAAAATTGCACAAATAGTTTCCACAAACTGAGGCTCATTCATGGGAGAAGTCAGGCTGTTTGTGCTTAAGGCTAAGAAGGAAGTGGGCAAGAAAAAAAACAAATAAGGAAACTGGTGGGAGTGTGTGTGTGTGTGTGTGTGTGTGTGTGTGTGTGTGTGTGTGTGTGTGTGTGTGTGTGTGTCCCTGCTAAGTTGCATTGAAATGGGGATAAGTAGCTGGTGACCTGTTAGATGTATTACTCATTAACGCATGCAGTCTCCACAAACAGGGCTGGGCAAACATTACACTGGCACGAAAGCCCAAAGCATTTTGCCATTGAACTCAATCACGAAGAATGAAGGTATAAAAGCAACATTTGTTGTCTGTGACAGACAAGCAAGAGAAATGCAGATAAATCTATAATATACAAACCCAACCCTGAGAAAGTTGGGTTGCTGTGTAAAATGTAAATACAAACAGAATCCAACCATTTGTAAATCTCATAAACCCAACATCTTATTCACATTCTTTTCACAAAAGTTTTCTTTTCCAACAGTTCTGGTCTTCTTTGTTATGTTTTCATTTCATGATTTACCGAATATTTTCAGCTGATGAAAGGTCTGGACTGCAGTCACGCAACTTCAGCATCTGGACTCTTCCACTGTGACGCATGCTGTTGGAATAGATGCAGTAATAAAATATGGCCTAAAAGATAGGAACATATGTGGCTTTAAAACCTGTATATACTTCCCAGCATTGATGTGCCTTTTAGATATGTAGATGCCAATTTCATAGGCACTAACGCACCTCCATACCATGCAGTGTTTTGAACTGAAAACTGTGAACGAGCTGGATGGTCCCTCTCTTCTTCATTGTGGGGAAAGTGGCATCCATGTTGGTTCATCTGACCATAGGTCAGTTTCCCACTTTGCCTCATTTCATGTTGAATGAGCTTTGATGAGCCCGAGAAGATGATGATGTTTCTGGATCATGTTCACATATGCCTTCTTCTGTGCATGATAGAGCTGTAACCTGCAGTTGTGGATGGCACGGCATCACAAAAAATGATTTCTGAAAGTGTTCCTGAGTCTATGCAGTGAGTTCAATGACAGAATCATGCCTGTTTTAATGCAGTGCCACCTGAGGGCCCGGGGAGATCCATTGTCCAGTATTGATTTTTGGCTTTTTGTCTTGCGCACAAAGATTTCTCCAGACTTTCTGAACCTTGTGCTGTAGAGGATGAGATATTCAAAGTCTTTGCAATTAAATAAGCTTAAAAAAAACTACTGCATCTATTAATTGTGAAACATTATTGTGAAATTGTTATACCCAATCATTTTACTTACCTTTTGCCAGTTCCACCTGCTGTTTCGTTTTAGTACCGCTTACTTTTCCAACTTTTTGTTGCCCCATCTTGATTTTTTTGAGACTTGTTGCTGCCATCAAATTTAAAATACGCTCACTATTTTTCTTAAAATAGTTCAAACCTATAAAATATGAGTTTATTAGAACAGTTCCTTAAAATCAAGACTGCATTTTTAGCTTTTCTAAATACTAAAATGTAGATTTGGAGATAATTCCTCACTTCACTCATTGCTGATCACAAACTCAGGCCAGAGTTGGTACTACTGGTTACAAAAGAGAAGAAATATTCTCCTACGTAGCAAGACGGTTTCCATTTGCTCTTGTGAGGAGTAGATAATTTACCCCTTTAGGCCTCTGAAACTGCTGCCATTATTTGGTAGGGCACTACTTTATGACTGATTTAAAAATCAGCATTTTTAAGCATTCCTCTGGCAAGGTTAAATTTCTTAGTAGCTAAAAAAAAAAAGCGATATCTCCACTGCATAAGCATCAACATGTCTCTGAGAGAAAAAATAGATCAGCTGCAAACAGGAACAACCCCCACCTCATCGCTTGCCCACTTCCGCTGCTTAAATCATGCCACCTCTCTCCCTCACCCTTTCTCTTTACTTTATTCTTTTGCTTTCTTTATTGCTTCCTCGTGCTTTTTTTTGGACATTTTTTTTCTTACATGTTACTTTCACTCTCAAAAAAGCACACACATCTGCCTCTCTGCCCCTGTCAAAGTCACACATGACAAAACACGAACTCATTCATGAGAGTGTAGCAGCACTCAGTCAAGGCTTAACCACTGGATTATGGGATTAAAGGGAGGCATGGATTTGGCTATACGTGTGTGTGTGTGTGTGTGTGTGTGTGTGTGTGTGTGTGTGTGTGTGTGTGTTGTTTTATTATAGTATGCTGGTGTTTAAGTTATCTCATATCTTGGACTTTGTATTCTATATATGGGGAAATTCAGCACACTCTCATCGATGGCTGACTACTCATAGCATGCATGTACATGCAATAAAAAAATGTAATCTCAAAATAGCGACACTTTTAAATCACTCGATACGTCGCACAATATCGTTTGGGCACAAAGTCAGAGAAAAACAAGCCATGGTGCAAGTCACAACAAATTTGGTGATAGTGATTCTAGTGTAGGAAAGACTACAGGCGGACATGTACAATCCCACAAGCCTTTTTCATTTCTGCTGTTGTTGTAAATTGAGTTCTAGCTGCTTGGTTGCGCACCCGTCATGTTAGGTCCAGAGTTCTTTGTCTGCTAGCTTTGTGTTAGGGTCATAGATTGTGTATAAAAGTGGTTAGCATGCTAGGTTCACAGATATTTGGAAAGCTTTGTGTCATTTTTGTTTCCAGACAGAGGGTTTTGTTTTTTTTTTTGTCCATTCATGCAATTAATTACACTGCTCACAAATTTGCTAAAAATGTGCTAGTTCTTCTGGATTTCAAATATGTGTCAATTACAATAACTGATTTCCAAGATATTTACATTCTACACCTGTGTATGGTCGCTCGATATGATAACATTTCACCTGTAGTGTGGAGTTTCATCAGTTACCCTGAATACTATGACATGTAGATATGTTGGTTTCATCACTTAGCTGCATGTCTGTCTGTGCAAGTCTCCACAACCAAACCAAAGAACTTTTGGTCTCAGGATGTACAGTGGGGCAAAAAAGTATTTAGTCAGCCACCGATTGTGCAAGTTCCCCCACCTAAAATGATGACAGAGGTCAGTAATTTGCACCAGAGGTACACTTCAACTGTGAGAGACAGAATGTGAAAAAAAAAATCCATGAATTCACATGGTAGGATTTGTAAAGAATTTATTCGTAAATCAGGGTGGAAAATAAGTATTTGGTCAATAACAAAAATACAACTCAATACTTTGTAACATAACCTTTGTTGGCAATAACAGAGGTCAAATGTTTACTATAGGTCTTTACCAGGTTTGCACACACAGTAGCTGGTATTTTGGCCCATTCCTCCATGCAGATCTTCTCGAGAGCAGTGATGTTTTGGGGCTGTCGCCGAGCAACACGGACTTTCAACTCCCGCCACAGATTTTCTATGGGGTTGAGGTCTGGAGACTGGCTAGGCCACTCCAGGACTTTCAAATGCTTCTTACGGAGCCACTCCTTTGTTGCCCGGGCGGTGTGTTTTGGATCATTGTCATGTTGGAAGACCCAGCCTGGTTTCATCTTCAAAGTTCTCACTGATGGAAGGAGGTTTTGGCTCAAAATCTCACGATACATGGCCCCATTCATTCTGTCCTTAACACGGATCAGTCGTCCTGTCCCCTTGGCAGAAAAACAGCCCCATAGCATGATGTTTCCACCCCCATGCTTCACAGTAGGTATGGTGTTCTTGGGATGCAACTCAGTATTCTTCTTCCTCCAAACACGACGAGTTGAGTTTATACCAAAAAGTTCTACTTTGGTTCCATCTGACCACATGACATTCTCCCAATCCTCTGCTGTATCATCCATGTGCTCTCTGGCAAACTTCAGACGGGCCTGGACATGCACTGGCTTCAGCAGCGGAACACGTCTGGCACTGCGGGATTTGATTCCCTGCCGTTGTAGTGTGTTACTGATGGTGACCTTTGTTACTTTGGTCCCAGCTCTCTGCAGGTCATTCACCAGGTCCCCCCGTGTGGTTCTGGGATCTTTGCTCACCGTTCTCATGATCATTTTGACCCCACGGGATGAGATCTTGCGTGGAGCCCCAGATCGAGGGAGATTATCAGTGGTCTTGTATGTCTTCCATTTTCTGATGATTGCTCCCACAGTTGATTTTTTCACACCAAGCTGCTTGCCTATTGTAGATTCACTCTTCCCAGTCTGGTGCAGGTCTACAATACTTTTCCTGGTGTCCTTCGAAAGCTCTTTGGTCTTGGCCATGGCGGAGTTTGGAGTCTGACTGTTTGAGGCTGTGGACAGGTGTCTTTTATACAGATGATGAGTTCAAACAGGTGCCATTCATACAGGTAACGAGTGGGGGACAGAAAAGCTTCTTACAGAAGACGTTACAGGTCTGTGAGAGCCAGAGATTTTCCTTGTTTGAGGTGACCAAATGCTTATTTTCCACCCTGATTTACGAATAAATTCTTTACAAATCCTACCATGTGAATTCATGGATTTTTTTTTCACATTCTGTCTCTCACAGTTGAAGTGTACCTCTGGTGCAAATTACTGACCTCTGTCATCATTTTAAGTGGGGGAACTTGCACAATCGGTGGCTGACTAAATACTTTTTTGCCCCACTGTACATGGTAGCTTAAAATGAAAACTTGAACCAACCGTGAACTTAAAGCATCATTTTGAATTTCGGTGATAATTATTAAACACCAAAACGTTTTGCTACAAGACTAGAATTGCAAACAACTTTCTGAATGATCTGCACTATAACACAAATGCTTTTGTGTATTTTACAGATACATAGTGGCCTTTGACATTTGGATATTTGACTCCTCAGTGACAAAATGCTTGCTGCACACATAGACAGACTCTGTAAATCTTAGATTCCACAATTTTCCTACTCTTTTTTTCCTCTAATGTCACAGGTCTTATTGCCATTATCCACTTGTTTGTTCTGAAACACTCAGTTATTTCATTCTTATGTAAACTCTTTTCTGTGTTCCTTCATTTTCTGGTCTCTACATTCCAGTTTATTATATCACACAGAATTGACAAGGAAAGACCATGAGTAATTTTCCAGAACCTAAACTGTCACTAAAGAAGGAATCAGTGTTTTGCTCAAAGGCACTTTGATATCCAGGCATAAGGAGCTGGGCCTGTGAGAGGCGACCTTTTTTGTGTCTTGTTCTTATATGCTGTTGTAATCTTGCTATCAGTCAACAGTATACTTGTGCTGTGTATGTGAATATATAATTTACACTGACATTTATTATTATTGCATTGTTGTTACTTTCATTAGTGCACAATTAAAAACAAGGGTAAATAAATAACCCTTTGGTTGCCTCTGCTGCATTCACAGCCCTGTTGTCCTCCTGAGCTTATTCACAAAGAGAGCTTGTGAATAAGCAAAAATTAAACGTGGAATGGGCAGAGTCAGATGTGTGAGATGGAAACGGAGTAAACAGAAGCGGGAGATATCCTCCCTCTTTGTGTTTCTGTCTCTCTCCCGTCTGCTGTATTGACAGATGACGGCATGCCAGCGAGGGATGTGATGTGAGGGGATGAATGGGTGGACATGAGAGCGCAAAGGGAGGGAGGATGACATCAGCACAGAACTGATTTCCGGCCAATCCCCTCGCAGCCCCCCTGGCTTCTGTCTCCGCCTTCCCACACCTCTCCCTTGTTGCTACGGCAGCAGCACCATCCCGTCTGTTGGAGGCATTGTTTAGGCTTGATAGTAATGTGCGGTGTTGTGCGTGTGTGTCTGTGTTTATATGGGATGCCAGAGGCTGCAGTCCAGCACAAGTAGACACCTCTTCTTTTGTTCTTCTACCTCCCGCCCTCCTCCTCCTCTTCCTCACCTTCTCCGTTTTCCTTCCCACCCTGCCTTTCTTTGTGTCGGCTTCCATCTCACCTTCTGTCAACTCTCCGGCTCACAGTCACAGTCCTTTCATTCATTTTTTTCCTGCTGTTTGCCCATTGCAGTCCATACACATACGCTAAACATGGTGTTCCAACTCTCGGTTTCTTTTTATATATAAAATGGGCAAATCAGATGTAAAGTATCAAGTCTGATAAGGTGACAAATAAAGAGGAAAAACCTTGGTAGAAAATTGGCAAACAATGACGTTTGTCACAATTTTACATCAGATGGCCTTCCTCGTGCAACCCCAAAGGGATTTCTGTCTTCTCCTGGAATCAAACCAAGGATATATCCCTTGTCAGGTGAATACTAAAGAGCAACTACAGCAAATACCAGGAGTGAGAATGACCTTATTCTATCATATAATCACTACAGAAATAATGAGTGAGGCCTGAAGTCCATTTGTCTTAATTATTTGCTTCCTGTCATCCATCTTTAAAGGCACAGTTTTGGGATTTTCCAACATCACCCAGTGAGGCAATTACAGATCATTTTTGTAATCCCGGGCATTACTATTCTTCCTGTTGTACTAAAAAAGGGAGTCATGTTCAGCTGCATTGTGGGAAATGTGGGCATCAGTTTATGGATAAAAGTCAGCCTTTGCTCCATCACTGCCTATACCTTTCTGTCTCTTGAGGAAGTTGCCATAGTACCAAATTGCTATGGTACTGCACCAAGACAGCCTCATTTTTTTAACAAGCAGTATAGGAGTAAGGATATTTCAAGGGTTTGTTCAACTTTACCATCAGATTTTACTTATAGTGAACACATGAAGTCATGAAAATGAAAGAGACAGCCTCCACAACATAGATCCAAACACTCACGGGAACTCAAACATATTATTTTCTCCCACAGCAGCCCACCCATAAAAGTGTTAAACATTTTTCCCTGCTGTCTGTTTGTTTGTCTCTTTCAGATGTCTTCTCTCCACCTGTTTGTGTCAGGGTGTCTGCATTTTCCTCCTGTCATCCGCTGCCGTGCTGCTCTCTTTCCTCTCGTAACCATGGAAATGAGATCAACATGCAAATACCTGAGCACGCTCGCCAAGGCTGCGCGATAGAAGATGCAAATTGCAGCCGCTTGTAGGATTACACACACCCACACACACAGATGCACACCCAGACGTATGCACACGCACACACGGACCCTTGTACGTAAGCGCACACCCACCTGCAGTCCACCAGCAGCATTTCTAACACTGAGCCTTGAATGATATGAAACTGAGCTAAGCTGAGCTACATATGCAGTCAGTTGAATTCCAACACATGCGAAAACCTGAAATTTAGATTAATTTATTTTATGACCTTAAACTTGTAGACTGAATATAATACAGTTTATAGTAGCCTACATTTGTGATGACAAATGATATCCTTTACAAATTATGAGTGTTATTTGGTTCATTTGATTATGAAAAAAAAATCATTTGTAAGTTTAAACTGTAAAATATCAGTAAGATATAAAAAAATTTATAGTTCAAATTTACTTCTATAACACTTACATTTATTTGCACTGCTTTGCTTACTTTGACACGACTTTTAAAATATCTTTAATTTCCTATTTATTTATTTTTTATCTAAAAAATGATCCTTAAGTTATGAAGAAGAGCTTGTTATGGTATGAAGCCAAGCTCTCCTGCGCTTAATCTTCGGTCCCATGGCCTCTCGTTTCATTGATGTGTGTGTGTGTGTGTTTTTTTTTATGAATGAACGGTAGAGGAGGAAAGGGCACGGGAAACTGGACGCGTTGCGATAGGCTGCTGGTTGGTTGACGTCACCTCCGCCGTGACGCGATGCACCCATTCATAAAAACAGGAAAAAAGAGAAAGAGTCCTGTGGAGAAAATACTCGGAGAGGCAGAGAGGAGAAAGAGACAGAAGTGACCGGACTGAGCTTAAGAAGTAGTGCGGTTACAACGATGATGATGATGATCATGACGGTGTTGATGCGCAGATAGAGGAGAAGCGCAAGGGGAATCCACCGCAGGATCCGTGCGCCTTCTCCGAGTTCCGAGGGGTCCGGTGATCGTGAGGGGGCTTAGAAAGAGCGAGAGAGGAGATTTAACGACCGTGAAGCACAGCCTAACAGCCCGAAACGACGTGCCAATGGAGGAGCTATACGAGATGGACTGCACGGTGCTGAAGCGGCTCCTGAAGGAGGACAGTGCCAAGTGCCTGCTGCTGGACTGCCGCTCTTTCCTCGCGTTCAGCGCGGGGCACATACGGGGCGCCGTCAACGCCCGCTGCAACACCATCGTCCGCCGCAGGGCGAGGGGCTCCGTGCTGAGCCTGGACCAGATCCTGGCCGGGGACGAGGAGGTCCGAGTCCGCCTGCGTTCCGGGATGTACTCCGCCGCAGTGCTGTACGACGAGAGGACGCCGGACTCAGAAACGGTGAAGGAGGACAGCACCTTGACGCTGGTGCTCCACGCGCTGTGCAGGGACGCCTCCGACACGCGCATATATCTGCTCAAAGGTAAATTATGTCGTTTACTCTTTAATCCTAGCCTGTGATGTGTAGCAGCGCCAGTTACATCAAAAAGTTTAATGACTGACATTAATTATTTCAATTAGAGCAGTAAATGTAATGTAACTGATGAATGGCTGGGTATAATTATAATAACTGATACATGTGTAAGCAGTAGGCATTATGCTTAGCAATAAATTATATTTTTTTTAACAATTCATTTTTAAAAAACAGTAAAATAAGATAAGAATTGGAATATATGTACTGACATCCATTAATAATAATAATGACCACATTTTAATGAATTGCTATTTTCCAGTGGCTAACCTACAATCCTCTCTAGGCCACCAGATATTTTATTTTTCACCAGTTCTTAGAGATATTGGATATTTAAAAATTTTATGTGTGTAACTATTTGTTATTCAATAAACTAGAAATATCCTGCTCAGTGTGTTCTCCCTTCAAATGCACTGGTGTTTTTTTTTTAAACAACACACACTCTCACTCACTCATTCACATCTACACACATTCACACACAGACCAATGGCTGTGAGCTGAGTGAATGAGGTAATGCTGATGCGTAGAAGCCACATCAAACCGGAGGGACTTACAGGACACACACATAATCTTTTTACACAGAGTCCGCTTCGGGTAAATCACCCACAGGAAGCAGCGAAATATTAAAATCAGCAGTTGATTTACACACCCTATATATAGACTGCTGAAAAATCTCGAGGCTGTTGCAAGCTGTGGCGTATTCCTTTTTTCACTCTTTCTTTTTTTGTGCATCCTCTTGATGCTGATGCCTCGAATAACATAAATGTATGCTTGCAGATTGTAAATCTGACACATTTCAGTTGATCTGATTTGATCCTTGAGGTGCAGAGAGCAACATACTGCCTACAGATATATGAAAAAAACAAAACTTATGAAACTGTTTTCAAATCCACAGCAAGCAGACACAGGACAGCCCGTCAGGGGTTTAATAGACTTTGCGTCAAGCTACCTGAATGCAGACTAGAAATCCTGTTGTAGATTGTGCTGCGATGTGAATGCAGGCTTCTTTTGTCCTCATATGTGCATCTGTGGTGTGTTTTGAGAAGTAAACAACCCCCCACCCCCACCCCTAAAAAAGGAAGCTGGTATTTCTGTAATATTTTCCCGTGGTACTCATTCTTGCATGTTTTGCGTGCTATTTTGCACCACTTATTAATGTCCTACAGCAAAGCACTGCATATGTGATTGTGACATGTATTTTGTTGTTTTTGTGTGTTATAGGGGGATATGACAAATTTTTCACAGAGTATCCAGAGTTTTGTTTAAAGGCCAAGTCCTTACCGTCCCTCACCAGCCAGTCGAGCATCGACTCTGCCTGCTCGTCGTGTGGAACGCCGCACAATGACCAGGTAAAATGCAACGCGACACAGAAAAAGTGTTAAACGCACCTCACCTTTAAAATAACATCTGCCTGTAATAACATGATTAACATCCGCCAGTGTCAGACTGATGGAAGTCCTCTCTGTGCTGCAAGTAGTGTGCATGTTAATGTGTTTCAGCATTCAGTTTATAAAAACATGCAAAAGAAAACGTCCTTTTTTATGTATCACACTGACACAGAGCACCCTGACAGTTATTTGCTTTGCTCAGGGGCAAGTCAGCTGCCATTCTGACTGCCAGAAAACAACACAAGAGAAAATAATAATTATGAACACATTTAAATAACAAGAAGATATTCAATTTATAAGTCTTTTGGTGCATAATAACACGCTGGCCTGGATGTCATAGATGGGCATTGATTCACCTCTGTAGCACTTCCTGTGACCTGGTTGGCCTTGTTTTGCTGGTTAGTAAGCTGTTGTTCGAGTCTGCAGAGTTTACGCAATGCTCACAGTCACATGTGGTCAGGGTTTAATTCCCCTGGAACCCACGAGGGGAGCGGCACAGACAAGCCAGCCTCTGTGTGTTTTATAAGAAAAACGTCTGATTGTCTCTGCTCAACCATCAGATGCATTTTTAATTCAAGAAATGCTTCCACTTCCTGCACGAGCAGCAGCGGCAGTATAGATTTAGCGGGCTGCTCGCCACCACCACAAACATCCCCCTCCTCACATTACACCTCTTAGCAGTATCGATCATTTCCTGACGCTGTGTCACTACCGAGTTCGTCAGCAGCACTGACACAAACAGCCGCAGCTCTTGTCAATAAGCGCCGGTATAGACTGCTGATCAGCTGACCTTTCAGATCCAGTAAAAGGGGAAACGGCACGTCAGCTCTTACTTTAACATGTCCTCTGAGATGTGGCTGAGCAGTGACATAATCTGGCTCTAAACTGGGAATATACGTGTTATTAAATGTGCGATATGCGTGCATGTAACTTGCACCAGTGCAGTGTCAATCACAGCGAAATTGCCTGTTTTCCTTGAACGATTTTTTCGTGTGCTTACAGAATCACATTCTGTGAAAATGCTGTCGCGGAGGATGTTTTTCCCCAGTAGAGCTTCTGAAAGAAGGTTTTCCATATGCTGATACAATAAAGACGCACAGATATTCACGCTGAATACGGTGGTTTTGTGCTCATAATTATAAGCCAGTCGATGAGACGCTCAGCTCCAACAGTAAACTCTGTCTCCAGATGTGAAAATATAAATCAGCTGAAGAGAGAAAGTGACAAACTAAATGGCCCATATCAAATGAGTTTCGCATTATTCACACAGATATTAAGCTGAGAAGCATGGCTAATGTGATTAACAAAATATTTAAGGGCGGTCACGCTTATACTGAAGTCATCTGGTATCTGGCCTCTGCGACTTACCGAGACAATGAATTCTTTGTCTTGCCATGCACACTGGCTTTCACCTAAGGACAATTCTTCAGTGTAGCTCCACATGCTGCTCGGGTCAGGAAATGTTCCTACAAGCTGCCTCATAACAGTAAATCTTTGCCTTTACTGCTGATTATTAAAATATAATAATAAATGATGGCCCTATCCAGGGTGTACCCCGCTTCTTGCCCTAGAACAGCTGGGATAGGCTCCAGCACCCTCCTGCGACCCTGAATTGAATAAGCGGAAGAAAACGCATGGATGGATGGATAATAAATGATCAACTTGCCGTTGTCCTTTTTTCCCAGGGTGGCCCGGTTGAGATCCTCCCCTTCCTTTACCTTGGCAGCGCCCTTCACGCCTCGAAGAAGGAGGTTTTGGATAGTATAGGGATCTCTGCCTTGCTGAACGTGTCAGCTGACTGTCCCAACCACTTCGAGGGGGCTTACCAGTACAAATGTATCCCTGTGGAGGACAACCACAAGGAAGAAATCAGCTCCTGGTTCCTGGAGGCTATCGAGTTCATAGGTCAGTGTGTAAGTGTGTCGTATGCATGAGAAGAGTTTTGTTTATTTTGGGTGAATATTTTGAGTTTTTGCAGTGTTTGCTGATACACGTTAAAGATTTGTTCTCATTATTGATTAATGCACTTATTATTTTTCTGATAATGTGTCTAAAGCTATAGGAAAAGACTAATAGAACATCAGAATAGTTGCAGGTCAACATATTACATGTCTACTTTAAGTAGACTGAGCTGGCATTTTTAACCAGTATGCCTCCTCCATCGAGCAGCGTGGGTTGGACTGCGATGTTCCTTCTTTCTTTGTGGATTCAGTAGTTTCGAGTATCCGGAAAATGGTGGCTTTTCACTGTTCATGCTGATGCAGTTCTCCTTTCCTCTTTATCTAAAACATCACTTCTTGTCTAGAGTTTGAGAATTTTTTCCCATAAAGGAGCTTTTATTTGTTCAGAGACCTGTCATGGAAAAGCTTTTAAGCTCCAGCGATGATGATGATGATGATGATGACAATTCAGACATTTATTCATGGGACTCTGTCACCAATTGTTATTTCCAGGTTAATCGTATACATCTCAGCAGACACTGCAGAAGCACTGAGAGATAAGACAGATTATTTGGAATGATGAAATATTACCATCAGTAATTTCTCTGCGCCATAATCTTATTTTGTGTGTGTGTGTGTGTGTGTGTGTGTTCTAGGCGAGTCTAAGCTTTGCTTTTCCTTGGAATATCCATGCTGTGCATAAGGCACGGTGTGTGTGATTTCTGTGTTGTGAGCGTGTGTTTGTGTAGGTGCTGGTATGCGTCATAGTTAGATGCTGTGGGACCAGAGTCGAGTCTGACTCATCCAGTGTTACTGAGTGAACAGGCACTGTGGTGGAGTTACCTGAAGTCTGTCTGTGTGTGAATAACTGAGGGAGAAAAATTACAGATATTTGATGTGAGAGATCAGGAAGCTGGTTGTTAGCAATCAGGCAATCTATGCATTTAAAGAAAGGCCAGTAAACATCTGATGTTGTGTAATTCTGCTCATGTGCCCAAGAGGTTGTGGAGTGAGAACTCAGGACAACACATTACATAAATTCACTCTGTTTTCTTCTCATACCGTGCATCTGACTTCCTGGAGGTAGCCATACACATTATACAAGAATTAACACGATGTCCCACTATTCACACTAACTGAGGCTTTAGGGGAGAGGAGAAACTGTAAATGCTTGGCTTAAATTGTTACCTAAATCTGGTTATTCTCCTTAATGGAGTAATGGCATGCATCTAAACATACTTCAAGAAGTAGAAGCAGAAATAGGTTGGGGGAGGAAGTGTGAAAGAAAGGCTGATGACTCAAATTTTGCACTTGTGCGTGTCAGTAAAATGTGATTCGCTGCTTTCTCACTTTGAGGTTAGTTATCGGTTTGACTGTGCAGCGAGGAGAAGGCGTTAAAGTGTGGAGGACAGGAAATGAAAACAGGCAAAGCCTCACTGTACATCTGCTGTGTTTAAAAATACTTGGTGGCTGTAAACAAAGTGTAGATTCATGTGACACTTTGTTCACAGTGTATGTACTAAGTGATGATTGGTGACTGATAGTTATTTCATTTTCTTCATTATAAATCATGAATAAAATATTTTTTTCTAATCAGTTGATAATAATTCAGCTTACAAAAAAGCACAACATGTCATAATTTCCTCTTCTGTCTTGTTTAAAACCAAAATATATTGTTTTTACAGTAATGAGAGAGAGAAAAAAATGTGTATTTGAGAATTGGAGACCTTTTGATTTTTGCAATTTTTCTTTAAAAAATTATTAAAATATCAAATTGTTGCTGATAAACTTTATGTTGAAAGTGCTAATTCTATTCAGAAGGAACTAGTGACATTTCATTTATTTTTAATGTAAAATTAGATTTACATTAGCTCATTGCTAACCAGTCACCTAAATAATAGGATGGAAAGCTCACTCTTAAATAAAGTGCTACAGATTCCACAAACACTTACAACTTAAAATTATAAAAGTGTCATTACAACAGAAACAAGCAAGTTTAGCTATAGATAAAGACAGTGCTGTATTTGGTCATAACTTGGTAACTAACTTTTCCAGATAAATACAAAATTACTATAGAAAATCATGGTTACATTAGTGACAATGTAAGTATTATGTTACATCAAACATGGCATAATGTTAATATGTTATAAAATGTAAATGTAGCTTATTTAAAACTACGTTATTTGACTCTTGAATGCTAATTGGGGCCAGTAAACTAAATATAAAGATGGAAAGCTCAAACTTAAATTAACTACAACAAATTACACAAGCTTAGTGCTCAGAGAAAAATAAAAACAGAACAATCTAGGTATTTGAATTTATAGCAATCCCCCAAAACAAAATAAAACAAAACAAAATAAAAAGTGTGCTACTAAGCTAGCTTGGTGATAGCATGCTAGCATGTGCAGATTACAAAATATTGAAAACATTGTTAACATTTAGTTAGTTTTCCTAAATACCAATTCAATAAAAACAAATCAAACATGACCTCATGCTTACACTAAAAAAGGGTTCAGAGACTGATGCTTCATCTTAGGGTACATGCTTGTTAATTATTTAGGCCTGTATAAACGTACCCAGCAAACATGCCTGAAACTCTGGCATCATATCCCCGGTCAAAACTGACAATGGTAAGACTGAAAACTAATTTGTAGAGGAACAGATGTTGACATTATCTCCATGTAGAATAGAGGTCTAAGCAATATTTCTTTACAAAGTGAGACATATTAATCATATTGTGACAATGAAGAAATTAAATTTTTTTTAAACAATGACTAATCTGGTTAGAACATGATATTGAATAGACAGCCGCATTTTTTTTTTTTTGTACAAAAAATAAAATTTTTAAGCCACTTATGTTTCTGTCTAATTTCTGTCTTATTTGAGCATAGTTAAAGTGTCAGACTAATATAAACGTTGCCTCTTTGTCAGCATCACAAACCCAGGGCCATGGCTAGCTCACTAGAAAATAAAGTTGGACCAGAAAGCCTCAAGACAGTAAAAAAAATAATTGTTGAACACATACTTTATCTTAGTAGAAAGCTTACAAGAATATCCAGGGAATTGTCCTTGCCATTTGCAACTATTTTTCAACCATGAATAGATGTTGATAAAAGTCCACCGGCCAGTGATTAGTCAACATTGAACTGTTTGCTGGATGTTTCCAATTCATTCAGTACTTGTTGAGACATTTAACTGGGTCCATAACAGTCATTCTATGAAAACTATGGACATCTTCACAGATTCCATGGCAATCCCTCTCACAGTTGTCAAGAGATTTCAGTCTTTTATGTATTCACTTAAAAAATAATCTTTTATTTTTTACTGACCTTGCCGACCCGCTCTCCTCTGTCTTCTCAGATTCAGTACGGGACTCCAGTGGGCGAGTGCTGGTGCACTGTCAAGCAGGCATCTCCCGCTCTGCCACCATCTGCCTGGCCTACCTGATGAAGCGAAAGCGGGTACGTTTGGACGAAGCGTTCGAGTTTGTACGGCGGCGCCGCAGCATCATCTCCCCCAACTTCAGCTTCATGGGCCAACTGCTGCAGTTCGAGTCGCAGCTCCTCGCCACCTCGTGCGCCGCCGAAGCCGCCGCCACGGCAAGCCCGCTGCTCGGACCCAAGACCACGACAACCACCACCTCAACGGCAGCCACGCCCACCTCGCCGTTCATTTTCAACTTCCCAGTTTCTGTTGTGAACCCTGCTTACCTGCACCACAGCCCCATCACGACCTCCCCCGGCTGCTGATAGACAGACAATCCAAGCCTTCCCTCAATACAAAGCGAGCACAGACTGGGGCTGCCGCTGGTAGTATGCTTTAGAGCACGGAGGTGAGAAGCGTCATGGTGCCTGATTCAGAACTCAAAGACTGAAACACTTTTTACAGTTTAAAAACCAGCCAATGCTCCTTTCATGTCATTGACATTTATTTAAATCAACCAAAAATGAACTGGCTTTTGAGTTCAGATGGAGTGTTGGACTGATGTTTACTAAAGATACAAACTCTTCCTTGGAAAAGAAAAAAAACAAAACAATCACGCCGACAGAGGCACACTGACACACAACCCTGACACAGAGAGGCATGAACAGCAGCAAAACTGTCTTTCTCTCTCTTTTTCTGCCCCTCTCTCTACGTCTCTCCCACACACACACACATTCATGACTGCCAACTGAATAAGCTCAGTATGAAGACAGGGTCTGTTGCTATGGAGACGACAGGTCTTTAGGAGAGGAGATGGACACAGGAAGGAAGGAAGAATTTTAAGCACCCGCTCTTTCCCCCTTTGGGTGTCCCTCCTTCTGCCAGACAAAAGAGATAGATGAAAAAAACGAGGGGAGGAGACGGTGATAGAAAGCAGGAGCCTCTTCAGTGACAGGTGCTCTGCCGGCGTTCCGACCGGAGCTTCCTGTCTTTCATACGTCCTCTTCCTCTCCCTGTCTCTCCCCCTCCCCACACCTTCCTCTCCTTTCCTTTTCATCCTTTTATATTGCCCACTCCTTCCATCCTTCTCCTCTCTCATCTCGCCCTCTCCCGTCTGCCCCCACCCCCCTCATCCGCCCTTTATCTTAACACTGGAGAGGCTAAATAAATGTAATAAGATGCCAAATAAATGAATAGGCCAGGGTCTGTGTCAATAGACTGGGGAAACCCCTCTACTGGTGTCATACATACACGCTTTTTGGGACATTTTGTGGCAACATCTTCCAAATTTCCTGGAGTCTCCTTTTAGATCAGAGTGCAGATTTTAGAGCATAGTAGTTTTGGACGACAGACATTTAAAGGGCCATCGTGGTGGTTTTGTACTTTTTTAAACCATCATTTGTCATGAATTTTTTACTACTGATAATGTTCCAAAACATACACAAGACACTGGCTTCGAATCTTCTCAGTATTTTTTTTTATAGAGTACTGAAATAAAGCGAACACCGCCTCATATGAGGTATTTTGGGAAGCTGTCATTTGTTTATATAACAGGCTAAAATGTGCATCATCACCAAATGGTCCTTTGAGATGTTTGTGCCTTGTTCACAAGGGTATCCTATGGATTTGCCAGTGGAGCATTGTTTTCTATTCACTCTTACGCCGCAGCATCGAAAGAGCAAAACTGTCTCCGTTCATCATTTGCCAGACTCACACAAGCACACACACAAAAACACACAAGTAGATTTATATGTGCAAAAGATTTCCCAATCCACGAAAACACGCAAACATGCTTGAATGGACAACACAATGATGACAATGGGAGAAATGTTAAAGGTAGGACATTAAACCATGGGTGCTTTTTCCACTCACCATTGAAGATCATAAAAAGTAGAATCCAGGTTTTTAAAAAATTACTTATTCGTTTGATTTATTTATATATTTTATAATAAACATAAAATTTACCTCTTTTTTTTTTTTAAATTTGAGCTTTATTATATCACAATTTGAGATAATATTTTATATTATGTTTGCTTCTGACCAGGCTGAGCTCTACACTGTGCCAGACAAGCAAAGGCAAAAAAAAAATCCAAATCCAACTACATTCACCAGAAGAAACCAAAAAAAAAAAGAAAATTTGGACTGTTTCAAAAGATTGTCGACACTTATCTCTGTAGCACTTTGAAATGATGCAATACTGTATTTGTAATCTTTGACTGATTTGCATGTCATGGCGATGCTCAACTGACTAGACTGTGAAGAGAGAGAAAGAGAGAGAGAAAGAAAACAGCCAATCAGTGAAAAATGCAATACTTTGTACACATCTGTGTAATCCATACACATCTGTCTGTCTGTACGCCTCTCTGTGTTAAGTGTCTCGTCTTGATTGTCTCTGGTCAGTGCTGTTCACTCATAATGGCAATATCAATCCTCATATATAAAGCAAAACAAATTTCCTTTGGTTTTATTGTGGAATAAATGATCTGTGCATTTATTTATTACTGAAGCTTCACTGTTGAATAAATAATGTTCTTAATTAAAGTTTTGTGGGTTTTTTAATGATGGGATTGACTACTATAATCTCCAATCTATTAAAGCATACAATTTGCCACTTAGCATTTGTAGCAGCTTATGGTGAAATTTATTATTGGTTTGTGTTTTATATTTTGTAGTTGGTTTTCATTTTTATTTCATTTTGACTTTGACTTGAAAACATGTCCATCAGAGCTTCATAAGGCAAATTGGGATTATAAATTCGACCAAATTAGCAATACTAAAACTGAAAACTAATTTTAAAAAAATTTAAAATAGAGGAAATATATAATTAGTTTTCCCCAAACTGTAGTTTTATAAATATTTTACATGGGTAAAATGCTTTTTCACATCTAGTTTTAGTTTTTAGTTTAGGTTAATTATAACAACCTTACTGTACTTGGCATTTTAGTGTGTTAATTCCCACCCAAAGGTTATACTCCAGAGGATGCAGGTTGAGAGATTATCTTAGTTAATTAGTGTTCAGAAAAGGCAGAAATTATAATGTAATCTAGGAATTAAGTGGACCGGAACAGGCTTGAGCAGAAAAGTTAAAACTTGATTAAAAATAATGGATAAAAAGTAGAAACAGGCATGTAAAAGCAAATTTACAGATGATTTTAAAAAATAGAAAAAAAGGAGCCGTCAAAATATTTTCATGTGTTTGACTGATCTCACATTTGAAGTCAACTTCTGCGTCCTGTCCCGACAGTGTTTAGCTCTGCGATTTCACCACGGCCCTTCACGCTTGTTCAGAGAGGAAACATCAGCAAATTTTGTGTGAAGGATCATTTCTGGTGACGAGAACACAGTTTTGCGATCAAAACGAGCAGTTTTCAGATGAGATTGTAAAGTCCGGCTGTGAACAGTCAAAGAGAATGATCTGAACTCTCATACTAAAAACACAGGAGTTTTTTAATGGCTTATTTTTAAGAGACTTGTTAGCCAAACAGGGAGGGAGAGAGACTTACACACAGAAAATGCCCTGAACAACATATTGACTCATTGGTGTGTTCATGGAGACAGAGCAGTCAGTTTCTTCAGCCTCGGCGTATTGAGACGGTGGGCAGTGGAAGACTTTGGAGGTGGGCTGCCCACCAAATCCGACGTTAGAGATGATCTTTTTCCACTGCCTGGATGGGCAAGACAGCTCATGTTGGTGCCAGGGGGCATATTGAGATTTCCACTAAGAGGTTGAAAGGTGCACAGGGAGATTACTTTGAACATGAGGAACGTTGGAGTCATTTTTGACAAGCATAATTCCTTTAGTACACATATCAAACGAATATGTAGGACTACTTTCCTGCATTTGTGGAATATCTCTAAAATTAGAAAACATCCTGTCTCAGAGTGATGCTAAAAAATCTAGTTCAAGCATTTATTACTTCTAGATTGGACTGGACTTTTATCAGGCTTACCTTTCAGTTAATCCGAAATGCTGCAGCGAGATTACTGACAGGCACTAGAAAGCGAGAGCATATTTCTCACATGCTGTCTTTTCTTCACTGTTAAATTCAAAATGAAATTGAAAATCCTTCTCCCTACATACAAGGTCTTGAATAACCAGGCTCCATCGTATCATTAAAGACCTCATGGTGCCATATCAGTACTTTCCCACAGCTGGCAAGCGCTTGCTCACAGGGGGTCGTCTGATTATTGGGGTTTTCTCTCTATTATTGCATAAAGCACCTCGACTTGTTGTTGTTATGTGGTGCTATATACATTTAACTGAATGCATAGCTGTTAAATCTAGTAGTAAGTCATTAGAAGGTTCAGTGACACTGACTGATTAAGCTAAATGAAAACCATTAAGAGCAAAAGCAAAACGCTTTAAAATGGGCTCAAATGAACACATCTGAACATGAAAGAGGGTGTTGATGAAGGGATTTTTGATTTCAGAGGGCTTTAGATGTTGGTCAGATGAAAAAAGTTGGGAAGCACTCTAGAGTATGTAAGAACAGGAATGAATGCATATACACAGGTGTAAGGGCAGCAATGACTTAGCAAAGGGGTGATATCAGTAACTAATTGTCATAAACACATATTGATGACACTGTTGAACCTCTAAACTTGCTTTAAACTATTAGAGTGAGAAAGTGAAAGGGAACCAGAACATTAGTAGGTTCTTGTAAATCTAATGTGATACAGTCCATTGTTACTGCCATGGTGTTTAAATTCTTCTGTTAATGAGACATGATGAGGATCAGTTAAACTCAGATCAAGTTTAGTCAGTAAACTTGTCTAAATGTATAAAAAATGAGAGCAATAAATGAGAGCTGCCTGTATTCTTCATTGTTTACCCCTTCACTTGTTCAACTGGTGTGAAAATGATCTTGCAGTGCCACCTACTGCTAAAAACACTGATTCACACTGACGGGATGCAGTACACTGTGAAAGATTATGAACCAGTGACGGGACACAAACAGGTTATGGAGGTAAAACTGCTGGGACTAGTACCCATCTATACAAAATATATACAATCAGACCTCAAAGGTTAGACATTTAATGGTTCCAATCACTCCACGAAAACCCTGTCAAATAATGCAATTTCCTTTGGACCAATGTTAGGCCTGATACCTGTTGGTCTATAAGCTCGGCCTATAACTTTTTTCAGCTTAACTCAGAAAAGACAGTACTATCTAATTATTGTCCCTGAGAGCATTACTGCCCAAATCAGACAACGTTTGGGCTTTTTTCCTGTTCACCGAACATAAAAGCTAATGTGCAGAACCCTGGGATTATTTTCAATCAGTCTTTAAGATTTGATCCTCACATCAACCTTCTGACCTGCTCTTGTTTTGTTTTTGCTTTTTTCATGTAAGAAATATAACTAAACTCAGGACCGTTGTCTCAAAAAGCGAACACGCTTGGATTATCGTAGTGGACTGTTTTCCCATCTATCTAAAGCATCTAATTCAGTGGTTCCCAAACTTTGTTTGCTGGCCCCCCCTTTATTTTACAAGAAAAATGTTCGCGCCACCCCCACCCCCGCGCACACACACACACACACACGCGCATGCACGCACAAACACATCCTCCAACCACACACACCCTTATTTTTCTCCATTGCGGTTTATTTCACACCTCAAAACATTTAGTAAACAATTAAGCAAATACAAGTAATCTGCAATAAATTACAGGTAGTAGGAAAATAAACTACTAACTCTTTTACGCTACGTCCACACCTACACGGCTATTTTTGACAACGCAGCTGTTTCGTCCACACGTGAACAGCGTTTAGAATCACTGAAAACGAGATTTTTTAAAACTCCTTTTTTGCCTTTATGTGTGGACGAGGAATACAGAGTTCATCACGCAACGTCAAAGGTATGTGTCTTTTTTCACGCCGTGCGCCAAGTTGTTGTTTACATTAGATGAATTGCAGAATGGCAGATATTCAGATTAGCAGTATTTTGTCTCTATCTTCAGGTTTTACACGCTTACACATACACACGCAGTTACTGTTCCTCCACTTTGGGAAGGTCTGATCTAATTAATTATCTCTGATCTCCAATCTTTTAACTTATTCTCATAAATCTTCACATATCACCCCACATTCAAAGCTTTTGCACTGGCTGGCTGTCACATTTAGAGTTCAATTTAAAATCTTGGTTTTTACTCTTATGGCCTTATGGGGTGAAGCTCCCACCTAATGCTCTACCTTATTTACTCAGATACTCAGATAGGGCCCTTCTTATTATTCCATGCAACAGAAGACTGCGGGAGACTGTCCTTTGCAAACCATTTAACCCCTTCTCTCTCTTCATACCCATGGATGCATTTGGGTAATCTTTGTGGTGTTTTGCTCGGTCCATGCGTGTCCATTTTGCCTTTGCTGTGCTCTGGCTTTTATTGATAGGCCTACCTCGGTAAAGTGCTTTGTGACTGTTCCTTGTCTTAAAAAGTCCTATAATGAACAAATGTACTTATTTTCTCTTTTTTGGATCACTCCCTGTAAAACCCCAGTGATGGTTGTGCAGGAAAAATCCCAGTAGTAGTTTAGCAGTTTTTAAAATACTCAGACCAGCCTGTGTGGCACCAGCAACCATGCCACGTTCAGAGTTGCTTAAATTACCTTTTTGACGCTCAGTTTGAACTTCAGCGGGTCCACTTGACCGTGTCTAATTGTCTAAATGAGCTGAGTGGCTGCCATGTGATTAGCTAGTAGCTTGATGTCAGTAGCCCTTGTGTATTTAGATAAGCTAAGAAGCTGTGCTACAAGTATAAAATCCAGCACAAACCATTTGTGTGTTTACCAAAATGCATGGTTTGCTATGACAGTAACAGCTCAATCCTTTGTTTTGTGTTCAGGTACTCTTTTTTTTTTTTTTTTTTTACATTTACATTTCAAGAGTAATTATTGATTTTAAAACATTTAAAAGTACTCTTATTAACTACACTGTGTGAGCACAGGTGGAAATGGTTTATTTTTAATATTACACAACAGTCTGAGTGCTCTTAAGCTGGTTCCAGTCTGAACCCTGTGTTGGCGTTTTACCTTAACCACAAATGATGATGGAGTATTACATAAATGGTGATTCTCACTGTTATCTGTGTGGGTTACTGGTGATTATTCTTTTTTTTCTCGCTATCCTTCCCGAGGAACATTTTCTTGATAAATTGCTGTGCTTACTTATCTACTTACACTGATGCTGCCAAATGATTAAACCCCCCATGGTCGTTTATCTCCTAATACAGAAAACAAGTAAAATCAGTACAGTAAGCGAATTGGAGCTTTCCTAATCTCAGGGAAGAACATACAATTGTATACAGACTGTAAATAAAAGATGATGGTCAGCCACTGGTTTCTGAAGACCGCATGAGGCCTTGAGCTCAACATCTTGGCTGTTGCTGTGTTATTTTGAAACCAGATATGATGAGAAAACATCTGACTGCAAGAAAAAGGGACACTGCACTCTCAGTGACAGTGACTTGACCAGATGAGCTTATCATCTCATCTGGTCTTTAAGTGATGACGTGACGAATCCTGCTTCTGGGCCTACAGTAGTCTGCGTTTAATATGGTTTTTGTGGTGTTAATTTGTTCCTGGGAATCCTCACGTTAACTTTTATAGAGTGGAAAAAAGTTAGCTTGTTTATATTATGCTAACATAGCTGTGTCACTAGCGGCCACGTAGAACATTGTTATATACCAGCTAGCCAAACTTCAGTAACCCTACAAACGTCACTGCTGTTTTGTTTTCTGTCTTCATTTATGTTGGAAGTGATAGAAGAGCTTTAAGTTTGAATTTGTTTCCAAAACCCCGCAGTCAGGACATGCTATATTGTATTTAGATAGAAGCTAGCGAGCTAACTTCCTGCTAATTTCTAACTCCGTTAAATGTCATAAATTCCGTTTTCATGGATGCCTGGATGTTAAACTCAATTGTTACACCTGGTAGAGCAGAACGCTGATCATTTTATTAAAGACGAAAGACTTTAGACAGTTTTCCAACTCTCAGTAATGCCATAGTGATCGTTTGATTTATGGACCTGCAGCGGAGTTTAGGCCCAGACATGGCTAGTGACGTCAGACTTAAAGACCGGATTGTGATCATCAGACATGAAGCTAGCAACTGAGCCCAAACACTCACCAGAAAATTGTTTACTGAGGTCAAAGGTCAAGTGAGAAGTAGGGGTCAATTTAAACAGGCTTCTGTACAACCAGACTGTTTTTGCCCCCTGCTGGCCATTAGAAAAAAATGCATGTGTAAAGCACTTCTGTATTGGCTTTACCTTCTTATTGAGGTTTTCCACACATGTGGTCACTAACAACATACCATTAACTTGGAGGGTGAACCTTCTCCATTTACACTTTTTAAAAAATGTATTGCCACTGATCTAGTACTTATTCTTTTGTCACTGCTGCTATTGGTGTTTTGAATGAGAATGCTGTGTTGTTGCTTTTGCATGTTTGTGTCTGTTTGACTTTAGGTAGTGTGTGCATGTTTGCAGCTGGCTGTACTACAAATTGCCTCTTGGGGATAATAACGTTTACCTTGAACTTGACTTTACAACCTCCAGGAACCACTGCCAACCAATCAGGGAATATGTAGTTTTCCCCTGGCAACCAATGGTTGTATCACATCTAGTATGGTGGACAACTCCAAAGCAATGTGTGCATGACTTTACACGAGAAACCGCAGTGCCCACATCCACCTTTTATATACAGTCTGTGTTTGGGACTCTGATTTAGTGTTACGTTCATTAAAGCGGGCTGTAAAATGGTGCAGTGGCACATAAGTGTGAAACAAATAATCCAGCTGGGGCTTTAGGGAGGTATACAATATGCACTTTGAAATTGAAATGTGCATAAATTCCTCTGGGATTTGTAAAGTATTCTGATTCTGAATTATTACCAATGAAACAGCCCTGCAATAAAATGTCAGGTGATCAATAATGTTGATGCAACTTTGTTGTCATTTAAAGGCGTGATAGTTTATGTGGCTGAGTTTTATTGCACTTTCTAGATGTTATCACCTTTGAGCTGATCTTATGTATGATAAAAATCATTGACTTTTTCGATACTTTTGACATTGACCTTTATTTATGATGATAGATGTTACGCGAATATTTGGTGATGTCATAGTGATTTTGGCAGCATGTTTTGGATCATTATCCTTTTGGAATATCTCTTTTGTCCTTTGGCATTCAAAGTCCTCTCTTCCTCTCATTTTGCACAATAGCTGCTCACATCCTGTGACTCTCACCTCTGCGATTCAGCATTGGGCCTAAACATTAACTCTGGCAGTCTTGGGGAGGATCACGTCAAAAATGCTGGACCCCATTTGCCAAAAGATTGTGCTTCAAATAGTCACCAGGCTTCTTTTTGTATTAATTTGCAGTTTTTGTGCTGAAGAGCAAGAAAGGTCTTTTGTTTGGACTCTGTCCATGGAGGCAGACGCTGAGCAATCTCCTTCACACTGACTGAGCGCCACTCGTAACCGCCGTGCCAAATCTGTGTCCGTCTTTCTGAGCTTGATTATGCAAGTAGTGTCCTGTCTGAAGCAGTAGGATGGCTACTTCGTTCTTTTATGTGGAGTCATCCTGCAGACAGATACAGCCCATAGGTTCAAAATGAGGAATTTGTGATGCCATGCCTTTAGGATCCCTCCATGTCAGATCATCACTTTCCCCCTGACTCAGATTTAAGTGACAAAACGGGAGGGGGAAAAAGATACACTTCTTTCATTACTGTAATTTATTTTCTTAAATATGTCTCAAGAAATGAAGGTAGGGCTGTTTATAAACATTTTTCTAACATCTTTTTAAATAAAAAAAATGAATTGTCCTAGGTCCTTCAAAATGTTTATAGGTGAATATCTGGTACCCTCAGGATTGTGGCACAGCTGAACATAGAATGATGGATGCTTCAGTTGCCTAAAATATTTGGAGGCCTGCAGAAATCACAATTTTGAAAGAAGGGGTCTGATGTTTCATTTACGTCTTCTTGTATACAAGGAAGGTACATTTTTTTCTTTCACCCTTTAAACCTTGACCCATCAAATAAAATGCCATAAAGCCATAAATGCCACACACTGATAAAATAATAATAAAAAAAGAAATTAAATATTAATTTGCACAAAATCTCGTCTGAAACGATACATTTACCACTGCAAGGTTCAAAGAGTCCAGATCAGGTGAACAGTTTTACAGACATTGAAGGTTGAAAAGGAAAAAAAAAAAGTTACTCCAGGTAGCAAATCCAAAAGAACTTTTTTTTTTTTTTTAAGAAAGTTTCTGACAGTATTGCATCCAGAATATGTGATGGTGTTCTCTCTTTTCACAGTACAAACCTTTGAAATGTATGTGCTTTTTGTAGGAGAAGTTGCAAAATTGTGGTTTCTTCAGAGATCAGACATCCAAATGTTTCGGGGGTTTCATTATTTAATGTTAGCTTGAGCTACACTCCTGAGAGTCCATGTTCAAAGAGCCATAGTACCAAGTATTTACTCCCCAAATTTGAAGGACCTTAACTCAAGTAGTTTTCTGGGTAATGTTGTTGTTGGTTTGGTTTTTTTGGGGGGGGTAAATATGATGAATGTGGATGTGATGAGTCATTTAGCTAATTACCACTTTGAAGCCTGTATTTTTATCAGTATTCTTGTTTTCTTCTTATTTTCTTGGTGATTTAGAAATGATACAAAGTTGATTTAACTTCGAAACATTTGAGATTTAGAGATCGTGCTCAGTTCTGGTGTGTCAGCACTCGACACTTTATTAATGGCAGGTCAGGCCTGTTTTTTTTGTTCCTTCACGCCTACCTTCATTCTTTGTTTTGGAAACATTCAGAGATTTTGGTCCATAAAGATATGATAGGATCATGAAGTTGCTGCAGATTTGTTAGCTCCACTCCCAGTTTACGTCCGGTCAAGTCTTTTTTTCAAGAAATGAGACAATGAGCTCATTTTAATGAACCTGTGTGAATACAGCCTCAGTTTTCTCTTCTTAGGCTGAGTTGACACTCTGTGTTCCGCCAATATCTTGGGCTCACTTTGGACTCCATAACATTTAAATGTCACAGTAAAAAGCTACAGAATTTTAGGCAAATTCAGCTTTCCTTATGGACAATGCAGCTAGAATGTTTCTACACTTGTTCATTAACATGAGAAACAATAAATCCATAGAATCACCAGTCAACATAACTTTTTTTGCCACCCTTATTTAACCACCCTTCCATTCTGGAATAACACACACTTGAGTTTTTTTTTTTGTCTGATTTGTTATTTGCGTTTCTTTTTTGCTGTATATTTGTGTGTCTCTGATATTAAACCATTATGTGATCTTCGCTGAAACTAGATGTAAATGAGCAGTTTTGTTATTATCTGGCATGTTTAATATATATATTTTCATACTAACGTTCATTTGCATGCATTGTTCATGTTAAATTTAGAGAAAAATCAGCACTTAGACCAGTCAATCTAGCAACAACAACAAAGTCGTTTTGTTGCCAAGTTTGAACTTCAGCAGGTCGTCTTGACCATGTCTACATACCTAAATGCACTAAGTTGGTGCCGTGTGATTGACTAATTAGATATTTATGTTACCATGCAGTTTAGTATCTAACTGAACTCAAGATCACAATGAAATAAAAACAAAAGGACACTTTAAATTCTTTTATTAAGGATTTTTCTTCTGTATAGTCATGAAGGAGTTTCTCTGTTCCACATGTTAGCTGGTCAGCAGCACATCTGTACAACCATCTGTACAACAGGAGGGCAAATGTAACAGAATGAAATGATAATGAAACCAGTGGCTTCTGGTAGAAGGCAGCTCAGACAGCTAGACAACACCTGACTGACTGAAGAGATGCTCCCCCCTCCAATCTATTTACAGCAAGGTTGGTCACTGAACAGAGACCAGCTAAAATTAAAATTCAAAAGGTTATGACATAAAAAAGGAGGGCAAAATAAACTAAAATTTAATCATGAAAGACCCGCTAAAAGGTGCATCTGGATTTAGTTTATTTACATTCCAATTTCAAGCAATGCCCACAGACCTCTGATCATAAATTAACATCTGCCGGCCTTAATGAGGTCAGTACCAAGACAGCCGACAGCGATGCTGCCGTTTTATCTAAAAACTGTACTACCGACACTCACTCAAACTTTAATTGAGCTTCTGGTGGAAGTACAAAAAACAGGCTTTACACGAGGGCCTTTCATTTTGTTCCAGCGAAGCAACCTCAATTCTCCACTGAAAACATCTTTTCACTTCAGTTTAATTTCAGGTTTTTTGAAATGTTTTCCTCATTTCTGCTTGAGTCATCTTTTCTTCAATCTCCTCATTCAATTTTTCCCATTTTTAGTCATTTCATTTTCATTTTCCCAATTCACAGTTACACAAATAATTTCTTCTACTGTGATAACCTACCTACACTATCAATTAGTCAATAAGTCACAACTTGAAAGAGGACACCCAAAAAAGGTTTCATTTGTTATTCTGAGGGTCAGCTACAGTGTTTAGTTCAACTGAGTTAATTCAGGCTTGCAAGTCAAAAAATAGAAAAATCTGAAATAAAAGTGGCCCTATTGTGCTTATTTTTATTATATTCTTGGACTTTAATAGTGTTACCTCATGTGATTGACAGTTCAAAGTAATTTTATTGATCTTATATTGAGCCTAGGTGTAGCACTTGAGTTCATCCATCATCTAAAACAAGCCAAGCAACCTTTCTTCTGATTGGCAGCCCCTCACTAACAGAAGGTTTATACAGCCAGTGGGTGGAGCTTCTCTGTTCATAACCAAAGCTCTGCGCTCCTACTTGCATATATGTTGACCTCCATTATTCGAAACTTTGCCCATCCAGCACTGTAACAGCATTAAGCACAATAGGACCACTTTAACATTCATTTGTTTTACCCTCAAATTTACCACTAACAGAGGTCAGGAGACATGAACCATCTCTCCTGATTGAGGTGAACTCCATAATGGTTAGAATCACCGTCCCGGTGCTTTCACTCCAACTGTCTCATTAAAAGCATTCGATTTCAAAGACCATCAGCCCTGCTGCGTTTCACCTGACATGACCAGAGGTGAATAAAAGCATACAGCTACATTCATGTGTGGTCCCTCCCCATGATCTATAGGGAATTTAAAGGTTATAAATAAAGACCCGTTAACAGAAAAACACGTAGTCATTGCAGTTAAAAAAAAAAACAAAAAAGGAAAACCTTGAGCTTATAGTACTTTCTGAGAGAAATGGTAACATGTTGGTGTTTAGTCATGAGCGTCATACTTCATCCTGACATGAAACGTATCCATCAGCCTCATCATCATATAAAAAGACTCTTTTTGCAGGCTCCAGCTGCTGACGCCTCATTAAGTTGTTTCTACACAGGAATGCCAGAAAATATCAGCACAATCAGGTTCGGTTGTGTCCTCACTACTGGAACTGCTCTGTGTGATGTGATTAAGGCCAGCCAGCTGCCTGGGGTGGAGTATGCAGGAGGCAGGAAGATCACCGGCTCTAACTCCTCCACCCTGCCCCCAGTCACACATTGATGCAATCTGACATCATGCCGGCAAGTTAAATACACGCTTAATATCCAATCCAACTGCAGCAGACACTCTAGTGTAGACTAGAAAAAGTTCAGGGTTGAAGTGTGAAAACAGTTTACAGTACAGTGACACTTTCACATTTGAGGAGTGTAAACAGAGGAGCATGAAGTCTTTCAAACAAACAAAGAACTGCCTGAAATTGGGGGGGAAACGGTACTTTTAAACAAAATCAAAAATAAATGCCTCTCTGATAGCCTTCAACACAGTACTGCAAGCTGGCAATTTGTCTGTTTCACCACTAGAGGGCATCAACAGTAAAAGTTGGAATGGAAAGGAACTGAAATGACCACATGTGGGAACGTGTCAGTGACATTAAGATACTTCAGTGACAGTAGTATTGTGTGATTAGCTGAACCCCCCCCCCCCCCAAAAAAAAAAAAACAAAAACAAAAAACAAAACCAAAATTACCCAAACCATCACGCTTGCTTAAAGTGAGACTTTAAAGAACGCCACATCTCTTCTACTGCATACATTCAACTTTTCCAGTGACTGAAATAACAAAACTGGACAGCAGCAGAAAGCAAGCGTGCCATCTGCAGACACAAATTCATCCTTTATCTGTCTTGTTATTGAATGCTGAGTGAAGTTTAACCCAAATGAACTGGAAATGAAGCTTATGCACAAATCTGTTTGCAACACACTGAGTTTGCAGGTTAGCAGGTGCTCCTAGAAAAATGACAGTACCACTTAAAGGTATAAAACAATGTGGGTGTAACAGAAAGCAGGATTTCATTTGAGCACTTTTTACTGGCTAGATGCGCCTAATAAACTGGCAGGTGAGAGTAGTTTATGCGTATGATAGCCTTAATCGTCTGTGATCCTCATGGCTCTAAGACTGGTTTTTAATCAGAACTGGGCTGAAACAACATGGCAGTTCTGGATGCAGTTCCTATAACGACTGCAAATTTCCTGTGATACTACAAAGGCAGCAATCAGTTCTTGAAACGAGATTTTTGGTGGCATATTTGAGAAAAATAAGAGGTATGTTTAGGTTAGCTGGCTTGTCACAGGTGTCTCAGCCTGTCATGCTTCTTATAATAATAATAATAATAATAATAATAATAATAATGGATTTATATAGCACTTTTCAAGGTACCCAAAGCGCTTTACAATGCCACTATTCATTCACTCTCGCATTCATACACTGGTGGAGGCAAGCTACGGTTGTAGCCACAGCTGCCCTGGGGCAGACTGACAGAAGCAAGGCTGCCATTTCGCGCCATCGGCCCCTCTGGCCACTTATAACTTAACTTCCCGGAGAGCTAAGATCCCAATTTTATATTTTGATGAGCCTGCATGTGGTTTTCAGTGTATGAGCTTGATATGTTGCGGATCTGAAACGAGCAGGTTTGGTCTGCCTGACTTGCGGGTGTAAGGTGGTGGTTGGTCCCGGTGTGGACTGTAGTGGAAAGTCTGCAGCAGGTCCCGTCAGCAGCTTTATTTGCTTTTTGATATCAACGATTCTCTTGCTTCTCTGCGTTTCATCTCATTTCATATTCTCCTCCTGTGGCTTCTCCTTTATATCGGCCTCTGGTGAAAATGCGACGACACAGAAACGCGCTGAATTTCCGTTCTCTCGATGCATCTGGAGGTGGCGTTGGAGCATTGTTTTGATGTTGTGGGTGTGTGTGCAAAGCAAAAAGAGGACATAATATAAAAAACACATTAAAGCCTGGGGCTAGAATACAGGAGCAGTGCAAAGGTGCCAAAAAACAAAACAGCTTTTTGTTTGTTTTAGATATTTTTTTTTTTTTGTGGTAATTGCTTTCACTTTGAGATCAAAGCCACAGGGCCTGCAAAAACAGCTTCCATTAATACTGATGAAACAGTTTCCATTTTCTCCTCAAATGATTAATTATTACTGTCTGCTCCTTTTGGACTGAACCTGTATTACAACCCCAAAAAACTGAAAGACACCGTCTCTTCTTCCTCCTTATTTCCACGTTTGAGGGTCATCTGACTCCTGGCCAGCCGATGCTTCGTGTCACCCACCCCCAGCTTTGAAACTCCTTACTGTTCAGTTCTGGTCCTCTTAGAGATTTGTCCACTACAGTCTGGCTAACTTGGCACCCAGCTGTGCTTTAGGACTTTTGCTCAGCAGTGGCAGCAGGCGTGGCCAGACTCTCTGGCTTCACAATCTGGTAGGTGATCAAGTACTCTGGGTAAGCCTGAGGACAAAGAATACATGAAAGTCAAACAAACTGTTATGATTTCAGTGCAAGGAAAAAAACGTGGGTTACTACAAGAAAGACAAAGTAAATTAAGTATGATCTTTTAAAGGCTGGGTAAGTATTTCAAATGTGTGTATGCTGAGGATTTTTGGAATTTACAGTGTTGGTCCTTTTGAGGATTTAAACACCCAGTCACACGGGCCTAGAGACCAGCTGGCGACTGCCTGGCAACCTCCATTCGCTAGGAAAAAAATTATAATTCTCTGAGTGCTTATGATTGATTGCTAAAGCCCCAGTCACATGGTCACCATTTCATACCACAATTCTGAAAACATGACAGTTCTTACTTGGTACCTTGGGTACCAGGCAGTGTATGTACTGAGGTACAACTGTAGGGGGCAGCATACGGCTACAAGTGGCTATATGCAGAATAAGAAGATGGCAACTGGTGCTGCTGCCCTTATAGGTTTGGTATCAAGAATCATGTAATTCTACTGGTACTGGTACCAATTAGTAAATTCCTGGTATTGTGACATCCGTGCTAGAGACTGGTCAGTGTTCCCATTGGGAATGACAGTAATAATGTGTATTCCCTGAAAGGCTGGTGAGTGAGTAGTTCGGGTTGCTTGCCATTACTGGGTGAAATTGGCTGTGGTGCTGCATCGACAAGGTCCTTACGATTACTTTGGTCACAACTGTGCAAACAGTTTGCATGGAAGATGCCAAATGTCTGCAAAGACTTGCCACTACTCACTAAAAGCTTGTTTCCGCCGCTGAAAAAACATGAATAAATACATACATTTTTTGCATGAGTTATTATGTCCAAATTTCAAAAGTTGGACTTAGTAACTCAAACTTCCAAGTACCTTGAAATTTAGAAGGCAAAAATGTTTTTCTGTGTGTACCAACCTGCTCCCCTCTGTAGATGACATACTCTGCATATGCCAGACCATTGACACTGGGTCGTCCTATTACGGAGTGGTGACCAGGAGGGGCGTGGGCCATTTTCATTGCACTAAACTGAAGGAATGATTTACCGAGTGTCACCCGACAGAACAGCATCTGTCTGCAAACACACACAAACACACAGACGCACACCATGGAATCGATAAAATCAGTTTATTTGATCTTTCGGTAAGGCAATTTTTATTTCAAGAATATTTTAAGAAACGAAAAAGATCTCGCTAAAGCTGCTCAGGCCGATGTGAGCACCCACCTGTGACATATGTAGCAGGAGCGGTCTTTGTGGGTTGGACAACCTGTTCCTCCGCCGATCCCATACACGTACTGATTGCTCTTGGAGGAGTTCTCGGCAAAATAGATGCCAGCGCCAAACATGCCTCCGATGTATGCATGACGCTCATCAAAGCCCTTATGGATAATTGCGTTGATGAAGGGAGAACCTGGAAGGCCCGAAAAGTGAGAAATGACACAAAATATTCAGCTGCCTCCACTGTGAGCATGTCTGTCCTGACAGTGATGCCTGCATCAGAAATGTCTTCAGATACAAGAGTAATACATAAAAGATCACAGCAGACTCTGAAGATGCCAGAAAAGGTAGTGTACTGCGTACTGGAAACTGAGCTAAGAAACTGGGAGGATTCCACTCTACGGCAGTTAAAAAGAAAGATAATATTACAGTTAATTACAAAGCACCTTAGTCCTCAAGAGAACTATGAAACTAGGAGAGGACGGAGGAAGTGCAGAGTGCGACGCTTCCTTACTTTCCCTCCATGTAAGGAAACAGAATTTATGCATTTCACATACTCCGGTTAATTCATCTTTTTGAGCTTTAGAGGACGGCATGCTGACAGCCAAAGCTGTCACAGATATTTAAGGTGCTTCGACTGATTCACCACATCAGCTCATGTACTGATTTTTAAAGTAGATATCAGGAGCTGTCGGATACCTTTGAGCGGTGCAGTTCTTTTAAGTCTTTGCAGGAACTCATGTAGAGTTGAACCTATGGACCTTTTTTATGCTGTCTAAATTTTAACCTCGTGGTTAAACCTGCCACCATGTTAGCCTCAGTGTCTGTAGAAATCATCCAAAACTGAATGGTATGCGTGCTCCTATTCTCCAAAATGCTGTATGACAGTTAAACGCTGCAGGTTAAATGGATCTGGTGTAATGTTTGTAGTCGATGCCGCAGCGCCGACGTGGATGTGTCAGACTGCAGCAGAGTTATCACACAATCAATAATAAGCACTTTCACGGTCCAATACTATGTGAGGAGGAAAGGGAGGAGCGCTGCCAGAGCCCTACAACAAGATGTCCAACGGGCTACCCGTGTGTGTTTCTGACCCCCATAACATCAGAATGCCATGAGCACAGCATGAGGACCCGACATCCTTTACTGGGACATGCGCTCAGAGTCCAGCACAGCCAGACTATGACAACTAATGACAACTGAGCTGCACTGAGCTGTGATTACCCCTTCCAATAAAGGATGTTGGGCCCTGCTCATGAAGTCAGTTTCTGACAGATAATGTGATAAATATGCTTATGGGTGGCCATCTGGAGGTCATTCTGTGGGGCTCTAGTGGTGCTTCTTCTGTTTCTCATCGATCAAAAGAGCAGACAGTAGTCCTGCAGCAGCAGACCATCTTGTGATGGCATGTATGGGCTGGACTATCTATGCAAGTTGAAAGGGATGCAGGTACCATCTCATGATACCAAAAGTTCCAAAAACATTAATAAAGGGAAAAAAAAATACTGGTAGCTGTCTCAGCCTCCCAGTAGGTACATGTATGGTATCGCATTCACAAAGTTGGGTGTCCACACTCCCTGCCCACCCCGCAGGGCGCTGACAACACCGTTAACTAGAGTAAAATTCAAAACTACTCCCCTTTTTGGGGATGAATTGGGGGTTTTTTCTAGTCCACTTGATGATGGATTCACAGCAAGAGTAATACTAAGTTTAACTAACTGTCCTATACTGAGATAATCCAATTTTGGATTCGTGTGCTTAGCTGTGTTTGTTGGAAGAGTTCATTCCTTTTCAGATGTTTGGTACATGAGTCAAATGTATTTCACAAATATTCATTACAGGAGTGCAAATGTTTGTCAGAGCATTTCAGCATAAAAAAGTAAATCAGCAGGACTATATTTAAAGCTCAGCATGCTTTCATATTTTACCACATGCACAGTGTTTTATTTACCGTGAAAGAGCATGCGCTCGTTGTGGTGGTTGTGATTCTCATCTGCAATTTCCTTTTGTCTGTGTGTGTATCTTTCCCGCAGCTTCTTATTCACAACCTTCTGAATCTGCAGTCAGAGGAAAGAGAGGACGGAAACAGCACACATAAAATGCTTAATTTATGTCCAGATTGCTTTTTCTTTTTTTGCTTTAAAGGAGGGAAGAAAATAAAAATCACTTATTTCTGTATTTGTACAGTGTGATGTGTTTTGTAGGTCATACTTTAATGATGTTGTAGCGGCTGAAGACCCCGCCCGCGTTGCCTCCGTCGCGGTGCTCTCTGATCGTGCTCTGTAGCTGAGGAGGAAATCATCAAACATAACAACAATGAATCATCATAAACACTAAACTTTTTTTCCCTCAGATTTCTAAAATGAGATAAGATGAGATGAGATGAGATGATGAGATGAGATAGCCTTTATTTGTCAGTTGCAGTTGCCCACAGAGATGAGAGACCTTGCCGACCGTACATACAATACACAAACATCACATTGGGGAGACAGGTCAGGCCAGGTAGCAAGGAAAAAAAAACATCGAAATGTGTAACACAAAAGGATAATACAGGAATGCACAGATATCAACACACCATAGCACAATAAACACAGACAAGCAACATGGGAGAGTATTCCAGTGTGTACAGCTGATCTGGGACCGCTGCAATCTTTGATTGCGCCTCCAGCTGATCCGGTGTCCACATCAGATGGGAGTGACACTTTTCACATGGATACATTTGAAAACGCTGTTTTCGCATTGCAGTGTGGACAGTGAACCCGGAGCCTTTTCGAAAACGATGACACATTTTAGTCATGTGATGCAGTCATGTGACCAATTAACCTAAGGTAGCGGAGTTGTTTTGTTTGCTCTCAATTTTGACAGCCCTATTAAAGATTAATATCAGTTTGTACATGCTCCAGATCGCTTTTCTTCAATTCAATTCTTTAATTCTCACTCGCTTTTGCAACTTTGTACTTTTGTGTTACTCGCAGCAACAACACCACCTCATTGTTAACTCGATGTGAAAAGTTAAAATAACTATAAAGTGTGAGAGGAAAGCAGCAGCTCATTCAATCAAGAGTAGATGCCTTCACAGTGCCTGTGGGGAAATGTGGCATAATACAGCAAAAATAATGTGTGCAAAATAATTGTAGGTAAAAATATTTCATCTGCTTTCCTTCTGGTATTTAAAAAAACAAATCAGTCCAGACTCCATGACTGTCATTTGTCAAGTTGTCGAGGAAGAATTACAGATGAAATTACCTGTTAAATTTCTTTTAACATGTGACTGTTCTCATTAATTTCAGCTCATTCACACTGATATCGGCTGTCTCGTTCAATCGCGGCTTCTCAATTACGAGAGCAATGCAGGCAGTGGAGCAGCTCCACAGATATGAAACCTCTCGTTCAGCTGGCTGCTGTGACACCGCGTGATGTGTCTTTAGGCACATGGTTGAAATTACTGTTCAAGCAAATGAATAAATGTTGTTTCACACTGAAAGAAATTCATGCAGGTGGTAAGATAAAAAAAAAAGGTGCTATGAATTTAAATGTGGTCAGTGTCGTGTGTAGGTTACATGTGCTTAAAGGGGCGTTTGCGTACCTCCTCCTCCACAGACTGGAATTCCTTGTCATCCGGTTGCAGGTCGATCAACATGGTGCCCTGGCTGGAGCAGTGGAACGTCAGGTATGGGTTTGCACCTATGAGCAAATATTTGCAAGAGAGATCAAGATGTTTAATTCAACTAAATTTTAATTAAAAAGGTAAAGGAAAATTATACAAATTATATTGTTCAGGAACGACAGTCAATTTTACACACAGAGACTCGACTTGACTGACAATCAGTTTCATGGCTTCATGTTAGTTAATGACATATTAATCAAATAAAAAATCCTGAGTTGATTCCAAGTGTTGATTCCAGGAAATTGATGAAGTCCAAAGAGGTGCTGATGCAAGTGAAGAGCCCATCATTAGGTTTACATTTGTTTTTTCAACCTATCAGTTGAGATAGCAAAGAGTTTAGGAAATGATAACTAAAGTGGATGATCAGAGTTACTTTCATGGTTAGGAAAAACTACTTCACAACATCTTGTCAAGTCAAAAACACTCTTGAGCAGGTATCACGAATCACTGCCAACCTCTGTGATAGGAGAAGCCTTCATTAGTGTAAGACAGCAAGGCACAAACTACTTGTATCTAATCCAAGTGTTTGACATGTAGATATAAAATGAGTCACATTTCCTGGATAACATATCTGAACATTAGTAGAATATAATGTTATTGATTGTGAAATACGTCTAACTGATTGTTTTAAATATTTATTGGCAAGTTTTATTAACACCCCCCCCCTTCCTTTGAATGCTTTTCCACTCAGTTACACTCAGTGCGCTGTTCTCTTCTAGTATACTGACCTTGCTGGCCTCCCAGCAGTCTCTCGATGCCCTTGATGAGTTTGTGTCTGTGACCGTAGGCGTTGATGCCGATCTCCTTCAGCTCTTCGTGACCCATGTCTGCCAGCACATCCAGTGAAATCTGCCCAGAGATGGCAAAAAAAAAAAACAGAAGAAAAAAAGAGTGCACTTGTTATTTTTCCCATTGCCTCTAGTTATACAGTCATAAAAAATTGATTTAACAATGCCTTAATGTATTTAACAGTAAGTCATGTGCCGATAGTGGCAGCAGGTCATGCTACAAGCTGATAATCTGAACTGTCCGCTGTAAAGAGTGATGAGTTCAGTGATCTAAGATGTACCGCGGAGAAAATAGGTCTGACAAATATTCATGAAAAACAGCAGCCGCACAAAGAAAAGGTCAATGAATGGATGGCAGTAATCAAGCCAGTTGATATGCAAATTGACGACGGCGAAGTCATCGCCGCTCTCCTGAATTTGTTCAGGGTGAGTAGAAATGAGATTCATCCTTGAGGCAGAGATAACTTTCCCTCCGCGCTGCCTTGATCACTGATACAGGTGTAAATCATCACAGCTTGAGTAGTCTGCTGGGAGTTTACTGCGACGTGCTCCGCGGAGAAATAAGCTAAGCAGAAACCTGTCACACCGCGGAGGGGTAAACTATAGCGTTTGACTTTTGCGGATCTCCCTAACAGAATAAAACAATTTGAAGAAAGGACCAAAAACTGGTTAAATTAAACAAAACTGTTTGAAAAACACTAGAATTCAAACTGCTTTTCGCATGAGAACTTCACATCTGTTTTTATTCTTTAAGGCGCTGACCTCAGACATTATTAAGGCCCTGGGCAAACCTCCTCTGAACGTCTTCCTTTACATCAAGCTAGTTAACAGTGAGGCTTGACAAGGAAGAAGCTTCAAAGAGTGCAAAGTTCAAACCATTATTCTGCGATTCATCAAAAACACTGAACGGCAGCAAAGTGCAAAGTCTGCAGCTAAATTAAAGGCGTCTATAACGAGTGACAGGTCAGCTGAAGCAATGTTTGTTTCTTTGTCACACCTCTGAGTTCTTGTTCATGTCATTCTGAAGTAGAAACGTAGACACAGCTGACTCTTACCCCATCACTCTGCATCACTCTCAGTTTGAATATTAATGAAGGCTTGTTTCCCTTTAGGAGGGGAGGGGGGCAAGAATAAATTTAACTGCACACAGAATCTCCCACAATGCTTCCACCCTGCCTTTTACCAGCTGTCACCTTTCAGTGTTACTTTATTTCACTGTCTGTTTTCTCCTCGTTCTGTGACCTCTTTCATCTCCTTCACTGTTCTGTCTCTGCTTCTCTTTTCTTTTATCTTCATCCATTCAAGCACCTTTCTCTCTTTCCTCCCCTTTGTCTTGATTTACCTTCTTCTCTGTCTTCTGTGGAGATCTCCGCCTCCCTTTGTGTTCTTTACTCTCTATACATCTGCCCGTTTTCCACAGTTTTCAGCACGAAGATGTGCAAATTTGGTAATGCTCTGAGCTGAATGCTAAAGCCGGCGTGCTAAGCAGATGTTTGTGGTGTTTGCTAATTGACTTGCTAATAAAACGCAATGCTGATGGGAAGGTCTGCAAGATACGCAACCATAAATCAAACAATTACAGACGACAAAATTACCAGACAAATTAAAATTCTGAATGAGCTACTTAAAAGAAAAGAAAAGAAAATCACAGCTCATTACATCTACAGCAGCGGTGTCAAACATAAGGCTCGGGAGCCAAGATCGGCCTGGCAAAGGCCATGTCCACACTAACACGCTTTCGTTTGGAAACGCATCTTTGTCTCTCCGTTTTGGCCTCCGTCCACACTGACGTTTTGAAAACGCTCTCCAAAGTGGATACATTTGAAAACGCTGTTTTCGCATTGCAGTGTGGACAGTGAACCCGGAGCCTTTTCGAAAACGATGACACATTTTAGTCATGTGACGCAGTCATGTGACCAATTAAACTAAGATAGTGGAGGGCATTACACAGCAGTTGTTTTGTTTGCGCTTAATTTTGACAGCCCTATCAAAGATTAATATCAGTTTGTACATGCTCCAGATAGCTTTTCTTCAATTTCTTTAATTCTCACTCGCTTTTGCAACTTTGTACTTTTGTGTTACTCGCAGCAACAACTCCACCTCATTGTTAACTCGATGCTTTTCCTCAACATTTTTCTGCGACGTTTCAAAGAGCCGGAAAGTAAATAAACGGCAGACAGAAATGAGGCAGGCCGCATCGTCTTGCGTTTCACGCGTGCGCAGCACTGGAACGTAAGCGTTTTCGGCCGTTTCAATGTGAACGCACAACTCTGTGAAAACGACTGAAAACGACAGTGTGGACGCACAGCGTTTTCAGACGAAAACGCCGTTTTCAAATTCATCCGGGCTAGTGTGGACGTAGCCAAAGACTCCAATCTGGCCCCTTGGATAGCTTTGGAAAATGTGAAGGAGGACATTTTGGACTTTTAACTTTTTACAGCTTTTCCTACTGATAAAGACCTCAACTGTGACCATTCATACTCCACTAAAGTAATTAAATGATAGATTATTTTACACATTTAGTTCTTACAGCATAAGCCCAAAAAGAAATCCTGAGAGATTTCTTTCATTTACTACAGGGGCTTTCTTTGTCATGATAAAAGTGAGACATACTGTTGAAATTTGGCTTCTTTTTCTTATATCAAGACTGACAGAAAGGGGAGTTTCACTTGTTCGGCTCACATAAGATCAAAGTGGTGCTGCATGTGGCCACCCTTGGTCCACAGCTACATAAAATGTGTGCATCAAGTTTTATGTCAATTGTGATACTACAGTCAGGATAACAGTGGTGGACCACAGGATGCAGACAGATCCTGCCATCCTTAGATCCACACACAACAAGTAACAACAACAAAAAGAGGGAGACCAATGAAGTTGTTTTGCTTAGAAACAGGATTGGATTCACGACAGCCTCTCTTCCTCCTTTTTCCTCCTATTTCACGCTTTAAAAGTCTGACACATCAGAAATGCTGTTTGTGTACCTGTTCCCGCTGAAAGATGTCTCGGAGGTGTTCCAGCCCCAGGCTCTTTAAGAACTGGTTGATGGTCATGTCAAGTAGAGCTGCAGAGAAAAAGTGATGTCAGCAGGGTTTTCACAAGTTTTGACTCGTGGTACAACGGGCGCTCTTGTGCGTTCACCCACCTTCTCCTTCTTTCCTGTCGGAGCCAGTCGCTCCATCTGCGGGACCGGTGGCCCCGGCCACCGTGATGTCACTCAGAGGAGCGGCCAGGTTGTCTATGCTGCTGGCCGCCGACAGGCACGAAGGGGAAGGAGACGGAGAGATGACCACACCCCCTGTCGCTCCTGTGCTCACCACATTGGCACTTACCTAAAAGTAAGAAGGAGAAGGTTTGCTTTGACTTAGTAAGACTTTCTAGAAATTTTCTTTAGTCACCAATTTTGAGTGTTTGAGCTTTCAGCTCTTGAGGTGAATTGAAAAAGCTAGCGACATGGCAACCAGACACCACAGAAAATCAGTGACATTCAGCCACTTGAAGCGACGATGGATGTTGATTGTCTTGATGTGTAGTTACATTTCACGGGAGATGCACGCAAGGTTATGATGTAGGATTTCACAGGGGCTTGCAGTTATGGTGTATCGTAATCAAACTAACTGTGGGACCATTCATTCATCAGAGCGGTGTAGTGTGAAACGTTAGCGAGACATGTCAATTTTTTTGTGGCTCTTTTTTACCGGGCTAAATCACCATGGTAACTTAGACCCACAATCTGTCTGGGAGCAGCTTATGTTGCATGTGTCACTTTAAATTCAGCTCGAAGTGCCTCATTTTCACCAATTCTTTTATTTATATCATGAAGTTACAGCCGAGCAAACTGTTAGTTGCATTGTGAGTGGAATGTGCATGTGATGCATAACACATATATTTTTATAATTGATCCTAAGTAAAGAATCAAGCTGCTAAGTCTCTTTTACCTCTGGAATAGCAGTTACACACACACACACACACACACACACACACACACACAGGAACACCTGTTCAGTCAGTAAGAATAATTTCACTTTGATGACGAAAAATAAACTGGTTTTTAAATCTCCTTTGTTTGGCTGTGGGACAGTACGGACAGCTTTAACTGTCCTGTAAATATAACAGCTATAAAGGGGGGAAAAAGCTGCACTGGGAACACACTTTGATATAAAAATAAATAACTGGAACCAAAATGCTTGTTTAACATTTTAGTACTCTTCACCATGGATCTCTTCTCTTATTTATTGTTATAGTTTTATGTTTTTTAATCACCATTTAATCATTATTTCAAAACGTCTCTGATCAGAGCAGGCAGTACTCAAAGGAATTATTTTATGCACGAGGATTGTCACATAATGTGTGAAACATCCCTTTTCTACATGAGCGAGTACAGAGCCTGAAACAAAAAGTGGGCTTAACAGAGAAAGTCGATAACCATCATTGTGATACCCGCCATCTCTGACTGGGGCTTTAGGGTTTCTTGAGCCAGCTAATATAAAGAAAGCCTTCAGTTTAGTTCTGTGAGACACTACAAATATTGGTATTGATCTGATACCAAGGAAATATATTGCTTTTTCCAATACAGATACCAATACTTTTAACCTATAAAGACAGCTTACATACGAGACAGCTTCTTAATGACCACATTTTAATGAACACTTAATTAATCACTGTGCTTTTTACTTTCCACTGTAATTACTCAAGGCAACAAAACACACTTTTCAGTTTTTCATGTGTTATGAAACCGGATTTTTGGAGACCTGGATTGTGAATGTGCCTGTCTCTAATGCACTTTGGGTCACCTTGAGTAACATGTCAGTTACTTTTATCTCTTTAGGGCTCCTGCACAGTATGAAAAAGTGGATAAAAGAATAAAATTGTATCTTTTTTAAATCAGTATTTATATATGCAACATGTTTTGCAGTGGCGTAATTAGCAGAGGAAAAAAAGGCTCATCTACAAACTAAAAAAACAGATTTAAGAAAAAGGGTTTCAGAGAGCAGGTTGGGCAGAGACGATACCCTTCCCTGTTCCTCTGCCATGACAGCTGAGGTGAAACTTGCTTTTCTGTCATAACACTCGTTCGTGGGGTGGAGCAATGGGCACAAGAAGAACTCATTAAATTTTGGTGCAGATCCAGAGCAACTGAAATTGGCAGAGGATGCCCTCTCTGATCGCCCTTCACGTTGCTCACTTTTTTAGTTAATCAGCTTCTATTTAAACGCTGTGCACGGACCTTGTCTGGGTTTGGTAATTAATGTTTGGTTAACTGATTTGCAAATAGAACCTAGATTTTGCACATTTTGGTAATTATGTGACAACATAAATTCATACGCAGCTCTCGAATGAAGACTTCTGTCAGTGAGACGTCTGTTTAAATATGGAAACGTAAAAATGTTCACACATCTGGTCCGTTCGGTGTTTCGTTTAGGTTTAAATCAAAGCACGTTTTTCTTTACATTGAGCTTAAGATTAAAAACTGATATGAATTCTGCTATTAACACTTCATCCGATTCAACACAGAGACAGCATCTGTGCCTATACTGTGTGCAGACACTCACCACAGTGGCCAGTGGTTTTAAACAACTTGGCAGGGCGTCTGGCGGCATGGCATCAATCAAAAGTGCTCTGATGTCATCAGCCTGCAACAAAGACACAACATGTAGACACCTCTGAATTAGTTTTGTATGTTTGTTTGTATTTTTGAACACACTATCTACAGATCACACCAGGTTGTGTTTTTGCAGCAAATCACTGTAGTGCTACACTTTTTCTGGATTTTTTGGCAAATCTATCACTTTATTTTTGAGTATAAGACACTGTCTTTTCTTTTCTTCTGACTGAAATATGCACTTTCTTGTTGTAAGGGCACTTGTGTTTGTATTTTTTTGTGTAATGCCTTGAAAATGACTAAGAAGCTTAACTCAATCATGGTCAGAGGCCACGCTTTGTGAAGTTATCCCAAAGCTAATCTGGACTAAACTAGAAAATGGCACGTGTGACGTTTTCATTACAGGATCAAACTGTCACGAAGCTTCATGAGAGCAAGCCAAATTTTCCAGGCTTTTCCTGGGACTGCTATATCCATTAATGACTTCATCCAATGGTCAATAAATAAACTGAATGCATAGTGTGAGAAGAGCAGCAAATGCCTCCGTTTCCTCTTATCTCTAGCAGAGTTACAAGCCTGTAGATGTCAGCAGCAGTGATGTGCTGTTTTCCAAAGGAGGCTCTCAAACTTTGGTACCTACAGTCAAACAAGGAAACGCGTAAGGAAGCTCATTAGGAAACCTCATTAGGGTGTGAGGAGTTAGAAAGCTGTCTGTTCCACCATCTAAACTTCTGCAAACTCTCCTTATGGCGCTCAACTCTCTGAATAGTTAACCATAACCATCTGAACGTCTATTTAAGTCAATGTGCTGACTCATAAGTATGAAGACTGTTATGGGAAGAAATTAGGACAGATCCCAAAAAAAGTCCCACAAGAAATCCTTTCATACCGTGGCCAAGTCCAGCGGCGTCTGCCCCTCCTGGTTCTTCATAGTGGGATCGGCTCCATGGGCGAGCAACAGCGCGCAGAGCTGAGTCCTCCCTTTCTGGGCCGCTTCGTGCAGGGGAGTAAATGCCCACTTGTCGGTTGCATTGACACACGTGTTGTACTTGATCAGCAGAGCAGCTATGTCCACGTGCTGGACAGAGGAGAGGAAGTAGCGGGGAGACATAAAGAAGAAGAAACAGGAAAGCGGAGGAGAGGAATTAAAACGGTAGAAAATGAGAGCAGATGAGTGAGGAGGTGTCTGGGGGAGGCGAGGGCAGCACGAATAAAAGCATTTAACAAGAGCAAATGTGTGAAGTGTTGCTGAATGAGTGCTACAAAATTAAGATCAGGGGAAAAAAACATGTAAAAACGGATTGCAGGATTGTGTGAAACAGAAAACGTGTGAATTATTAAATCTGTCATGATTTTTCTTTTCCCTCCGGTCCTTCCTCTCCTGCTTTTCCCGCTCGTCTCCCTCATTCCCTCGTCGTCTGTCTACGGCTCGTGTCTTGGTGTCAGACAGAATGTAGCTTGTTTTGCAGTAACAGTCAGGGATGCTTGAGTGTGTATAACTGTTTGTGTGTGCGTTTCCAAAATGCACAGCTCATCAAGCTTTCATGCAAACACGTGTTTCATGACTCTTTTAGCAGAAGACTGCTGACAAGCTACGAGCGCTGTGCCACCAAAGATGAAGGGAAAAAGCACAAATGTAAACCTTCAACAGTCGAATATCCCCCCCATGCTAAAGATGATAGTCATTATTATTGCTGTTTAGGTAAGTACGATCCAGCGTCACAGTTAAATATCACACACTGTGTGCTACACATTTTCTAAACATCCAAAATATGCATACTTGTCAAACTTTACAACAACCTCTTGAGATGATTTTGACTTAATGTGCAGTTGAAAAAAGGTGATAAACTGCAATATATGCAATACTGAGCATATTGCAAAATGTTAAAAATCACAATAAAATCATATAGTAAGTGAAGTATTGTAATAATAGTGTATTTTAAATTTAGTGTATGTAAAACAATATAGTGAAGGGAAGCATATAGAAAGATTATAAGCAACTGAGCTGTTTTATTGATTAAAATACCCAAGTGTGGTTATCTATCAATCTATGTTCATCATGCATTTACACCTTTATCCATGAACGAATTCTAAAAAAGGTTTACGATAAAGATTTTCAATCACTTTTATGCAAAAATTAACTTGATTCATTTCCATCAGTTTTGCGCTTCAAGTATGAAGTAAGTCTTGCTACTCTAAAAGTCGAATACAATAAATAAAAAAAATAAACAAATGCACTATAAATATACAGCTGGCCTCAAGTATTTAAGTGAGTGAATGTTAAAGGAGATAAAAGACTTTTTAAAGAAACTATGAACAGGTAGCAAAAAAGGCAAGCGTCATGTTTGTGTCTTACCCCATATGAAGCGGCATTGTGTAACGGTATCAGCCCTCCTTTGTCCTGCGCATTCACATCGGCTCCATGCTCCAGCAGATACTCGGCTACCTCCAAGTTGTTATAGCCGGCTAGAGAGCGCCACAGGCGACGATTCCACGCAGCAGGACAGAAAGAAAGATGAGTGAGGAAGATATAAAAACGCAGTCAGCTAATGAGAGAAGACAAAATAATGATAAAGACAGAGTGAATGTCAGCCTACGTTCACGGCAGTGGGACGGCACATATAATCATCTTTTCCTTTTACAAGAAAGTACATCAACACAGAGGGTGCGTGGGCGTGTGTCTAAGTGGTCAGATTTATTCAGACCTTTAAAGTGTTTTCCAGCAGTTTCTTAACTTCTGAAGTACCAGTCATGCAGCAAAACCTCCTCTATTTAAATATACTGCATCATCACGCAGCAAGAAGTGTGTTTATATATATATTAAGACACAAAAAATCCATAATAGAAAGGAGAAACAGGAAGCAGTTTTTGGTCTTTAAACTTTCCTGACACAATTATGCACATTTTAGGGCACCAAATTGAACAAAAGCAGGATAAAAGCAACCTCTAAAGTATGACCCATAATGTAAAAGAGTTAAACAAAACTAAGTGCTCATTTTCAGCCTTGAGTTTGCATCTATAATGTGTTTTCATAATTCAGGACATGGTTTGTACTAAAAGATGAAATTTTAATGTAAATTTATGGATGATTAGATCAGCGTGAATCTCATTAGGCATTTGTGTGTGTGTGTTTATCCCCATGAGGGGCTTTAGCAGGATGGTGTATCAGCTGTTATCTCTGAAACTGATGTCACAATGATTGCACACCTTGAATATATACATAATAGTTTGTCTGCCTTTAAGGGGACAAACGCTGTCTGTGCTATCAAGACTTTAAAAACCGTATTATGCGAGTAATGTAATACGAGGTCATTGTAGGTCAACTGCTCGAGCTAGTTGTGCTATCAAAATGTGGTGTTTCGCTCTACCGATAAAATTAAGACGTAATTATAGATAAAAAGGTTTAAAAAAAAAAAGTGTGTGGGCTGGGCGGCTTTTTTACCTGCAAGGTGCAGAGGAGTCGAGTTGCGTCCCTGCGTGTCCCGACAGTTAATGTTGTCGGGGCTGCATAACTTTTGAACCCTAGCCAGGCAGCCTTTCTTAGCAGCGTCCAGCAGCGCCGCGTCTCCCCTGAGCAGGTCCTGGATGTCCGTGTCCCCGTCCTTCACCAGGTCCAGAGGCGTGTTGCCGTCCCTGTTCTTCTTAGTGGGGTCTGCTCCGTGCTGGAGAGAGGAGGCCATAAAAGGGGGAGTTACACAAGGAAAAGAAAGATGGGGAAAAATACGGGCAGATATGTTCTAGAGATATTTATCAGATGTGTGGAAGTGCACGCCGACATCATTAAACAAGACGGCGGCTGCAGTCGGGGGCAGGATGAATGTTGGAGGCTGTGTGGTTAATCAATGACAGGTCATTTTAATACAGTGCACGCTCGCCCTTTAATTCGTTCTGGCAAGTGATTTCTAAGGAAATGAGCAGCATGTTTGGAACGGAGATATTAATTTGTCACATTGTATCTGGGCAAACTCACGGCTAAGGATGAAGATATTTATAACGTACGCTTGGTTGCCATGACACTGAGTGCAGACAACCCCCCACCCCATCATCATGAGAGGACAATTGGCAATTGTCATTTTTTTAAGTATACCCTGATTTAGGGCTGGGCGATATATCAAAAATTTATCGCTACCGAAATTTATGACTCTCATCGACGTCATTTTGCCCATGTCGGTAAATTCAGTATTTAAAAAAAAAGAAAAGGCATGTGCAGGTTGGCGATGTTCATGTCCCTTTAAGACGCTGTGCTATGTTACACACTTGACGGGGTGGAGTCACATGACTCTACTACCTGTAACAAGACGAGACACGGGTGAACAAATGGAGGACGATTTAAATGTTGAAGCAGCAGCGACGGAGGTAGAGCTGGTGGAGGAGGAAGAGGAGACGCTTGTTAACAAAAAAAATGCATCAGCAATCGTTTGGCAACATTTTGGATTCAACAAGGATGATATTGATCAAAATATTGTTAAATGTAAACTCTGCAAAAAGACTGTTGCGTCAAGTCAAGGTAACACAACCAACCTCTTCCGCCACCTGCAGCACAACCATGTGATTCAATTCGAAGACATAAAAAAAAGCTCAAAGCGAGAAGAGAGTAGGAGGACCAGCAAAAACGTCTTCCTCCACCAGGCAGCGGTCAATGACCGAAGCATTTGCTAGTACTCAACTATATGAGCGAACTTCAAAAAGATGGCAAGAAATCACAAATGCTATAGGCTACCACATAGCAAAAGACATGGCTCCTATTGCTACAGTGGAACGTAACGGGTTCAGACACTTCATGAAAATAACTGACAAGAGATACGAACTCCCATCACGAAAATATTTTTCAAAAACTATCATTCCCAGCATGTACAGCACAGAGAGGGAAAAGATTGCTGCTGAATTGAGATACGTTAAGCACGTTGCAGCCACATCCGATCTCTGGTCCAGCCGTACAATGGAGCTGTATATTAGTCTCACAGTTCATTACATCGACAACAAATGGGAGCTGCGTACCAGAGTGCTCGAGACGGCCTATTTTCCATCTGATCACACGGGGGAGATGGTTGGACAGGGGTTGAGAGCGATGCTGTCTGCATGGGACATCAGTGAAGAGGACCTTGTTGCTATAACAACTGACAACGGCCCAAATATTGTGAAAGCTGTCAAGCTCAATAAATGGACACGGGTGCAATGTTTTGGGCACAGGCTGCACCTGGCAATCGGTAAGTGTGTACATCTTAATATATTTGGGTGGTGACATCTGGTGTGTTTTAAAGTGACTTTAATTCTGTGCGTCATATTCAAAATTGAAAGTATTAATGTTTGAATAATGTTTGAGGAAAATCCACTAGATTGGTGGAGAAAGCATCAAGTAAACTTTCCCACTCTAAGCAACGTTGCAAAAAAGTATCTTTGCATCCCAGCCACCAGCTCCCCATCCGAGCGGGTTTTCAGTTCTGGAGGAAACATTGTGACATGCCTCAGATCCTGCCTGAAACCTGACATGGTCAATATGCTTGTGTTTCTTAGCAAGAACCTGGAGTAAACACTACTCAGGTAAACATCTACAACAGTAGTTTGATTGAACCGCTCAGGATACCAAGTCTGCTGCTGCCCCTTTTTGAAGTGCCCTGTTCAAGCCCTGCCTAATTTTAACTATCAGTGTTCTATTGAAGTTTTTTGCAAACAGCACTATTTAATGTTTTTGTTTAAGAGTTTATAGTTTTCACTAGTCACATGGCAGTGCTTAGTATTTATTATAGTTTTTTCTGTGTTCAATTGACATTTGTGTTTGTGACATTATTTGTTTACAAGTTATAGTACCTCAAGGCCTTAGCAGAGATAGGCCTTTGTCCATGATGGCATTACATTTGCACAATCATTGTTTACTTTGTGAATAGCCAATGTGAAACATATTTATTATTAAACTATTTTGTTTACAAGGGATGCACATTTTTTAGAGAGCATGGTTACATATTGTATCCTACACTTTTTATTTTGTTCAGTTAATAAATCTTAACCACTAAAAGTACTTACTACTATTGTCTTCATTTATTTTCAGTGACATTTTACAGTCCTTTAAAGTGGTAATAATATAATTGCAAAGAATAGGTCTAGGGGGAATAATATTATCAAAATAACTGGAGGAACTATGATGCCTGCCACAGCCCCATCAAATGAAAAACAAAACAAAAGCGTTTGTTTTTTTGGCACTTGGGGTGGTTATCGTCCATTTATCGTTATCGAGGTTAACTGCTCAATTTATCGTGATATTGATTTTAGGCCATATCGCCCAGCCCTACCCTGATTATTAAAGAAAACACTGGAAAAAACCTTGTTTGTTTGATGGGCAAATAAATGGAAAAATCTGATCCATCTCCAATAAAAAGCTGTTAAAGCTCACAACAAAGACAGCAAAATAGATAAGAAATGTAGAGGATTTAAGTCTCATGACAACACCACAATTAAAAGACTGAATACTGCTATACTGATTAGATACTTTTCTTTTACATGGACATTAAACAAACAAGAAGAAACAGTCCTCCACACTCTGAACAATCTGAACCCGCTGGAAGCGTTTCACTTAGACGAGTAAGAAATGATGACAAGTGACGAGTGAGAAGAGGATGGATGAAGGTAATTCACCGGAGAGCAGAAGAGAGGAGGTGGAAACGAAAGGGAGGTAGAGAGAGGTGAGGACAGGACACCCAGTGAAGTGGAAAACACCACATACCCCGGGGGACGAGGGGAAAGCAGACATTTTCATCGCTCAGCTGTCTCCAAGGTTGTGGCTCAACTTGTCATTTCATTGTAAGTTTTGAAATCCGCTCATTAAAATTGGATGTTGTGGGACCACTCCCCTGGGTATCCACTGCTGGTCTGAAACGGTCCTTTATAGAAATCTCTCTCATGGCTCTCTATCCCTCTATTCAAAGTAGTCTGAACCTTTCCCTCTCATGAGGTTTTTTTCTCTCCTGCTCCTCAATTTCCATTATCTCTTCACTGCTGTCACTCACTCACACTCTCATGAAAATTAGACTAGAAATAATTGGGGACATTTACATAGATACAAAAAGGGAAAAAAGATAGTCGACCTTTCAAGAACCATTATCTTTCTCATAGGAAATGCAATTTACAATTTTTCGTATCTGCTTACAAATGAAACGCTATACTAGCAGCTTATTGAAGCTCCAGTGTTCTCAAAAATGTCCAAAAACAAGCTCATTTTAGCAGGTGTGATTTTAACAAGTTGATCGCCACGGTGTAGTCTGCTAACAGGCTCAGATTGGGACATCGAATGAAATCAACTGAGCATTTAAAGTAAAATGTTGCTGGCTACATTATTACAAGTCCTTGAAGGTAAAATTGGAATTACAGCATCCAATATATGTCTGGATTTGTATGAAATATTAACTTTATTGTGTAGCTACAGGAACATTTAGAAGATTTTTTTCGTAGTTTTTTTTTCGTGAAGGCTTGGCTTAATTAAGCCACCAAAAGCTCCTGGCAAGAATCTGCTTGGTAGTCTTTGTAGACCCATGTTAAAGCACATCACACAAGTCAGAAAAGACAAAGAGCTTCTTTTAAGTGAAGTTAAATTAACTCTGAAAGAACAACAGAAACTGTTGTCTGCAGCTACTGTCTGTGATTCTTATCTCTGTTTCTTTGCCTTGTTATTTAACATCATTGTCACTGAACTTTCCAACCAATTATTATACTACCCAGTACCCCAAATAGCTAATCAGCCAATCACATGGCAGCTACTCACTACATTTAGGCATGTACACATGGTTACGACGACCTGCTGAGGTTCAAACCAGCATCAGAGTGGGGAAGAAAGGTGATTTTGTGCGTGACATGGGTGCTGGTGCCAGACAGACTGGTCTGAATATTTCAGAAACTGCTGACCCACTGGGATTTTTCTCTTTAACAACCATCTCTATGGTTTACAGTGAATGGTCCAAAAATAGAAAATATCCAGTCAATTACCTGGACGGAAATGCTTTGTCGATACCAGAGTTCAGAGGGAAATGGCCAGACTGCTTTGAGCTGGCATAAAAGGCAACACTTACTTAAAATAACCATTCATTACAGCTAAAGTATGCAGAGGAGCGTTGAACCTTCAATGCAAGTGTCTCCTGACAGTTGAGGCTAAAACTGAGGCTATGGTTGGCACAGTTTTACCAAAATTGGATGATAGAGGAAAAAACAAGACTGCCTGATCAGATAAGTCTCAATTTCTTCTGTGACATTCAGATTGTAGGAACAGAATTTGGCATATACAACATCAAAGCAGAAATCCATCCATTCTTATATCAACAGTTCAGGCTGGTGATTTAATTGCGTGGAGGGATATTTTTTGGTGCTTTCACATTCTGACTTAAAATCCATTGAACAACCCAAGGTCAGAGGAACAGCTCTCCAGCTTCAGACATGTGACCCGAGGCTACAAATACTTGGTTTATTACAAAAGCAATCACGACTGAACAAGAGGACATCCTTAAAGAACTCAAATATCATCAAAGGAAACTCCAAGCATAAAAATGTCACAGCCTGACTGACAGTTGGTCTTTTCCAAAATGATGTTGCATATTAGCATCAGACCTTCATAACTCACTCGAGTTCACAAACTGCATGCCAAGTGCTAATGAAGTAGATTATACTTAAATTGAGCTGAAATTCATTATCCTCTCACACGTCTTCACCAACAACGATGATGCTAATGTGCATTTTGCATGTCTTACAAGACCCATTCCTCAGAAACTATCTGGGTACAGGGAGGATGCAGCGGAGTTTTAATTTGAGCAAAAATCCTGCACAAAAGCAGGATAATAGAAAGTTAACAACAAACAGAGAAGACAACGGAAAAATCTAGTGTTGAACTCCACAACAGAGAACAATCACATCCCGAGGCCTCGGCAGATTAACACCAAAGTGCGGGAACACTGTCTTACTTCTGTGCACAAGTGTGTTAAAGGGAGAGTCGAGAGTACTAACGTGTGTAAACAAGAAACGCAACAACATGCTGAAATTCGCCACTATGAGAATGCTTCTAACCAGAGTGGGAAAAACAATACGAACCTCCTACAATCAATCATCCGTTTGTGTGTCTCTAACCTCTGCCTCCAAAGCCAAAGACCAACCATGAGATCAGGGGGAAAAAAAGAAAGAAGTGTGGCCTGAGGGAGATGCTGTATCTCTGAACTCCATTTGCTTTTTGAGCTGACTGGGATTTGTCTACACACGAGTCTGTGCGAGGCTTCACACTTACAAGTGAGAAAAGCATTTCATTTGGTGCTGCATATCTAATAATGAGTCTAACGATAAAAACAACAGCCTTTAATAAGCCGTAAAGAAAGCCTCACTTTAATATATATAGCGAGAAAAACCCCCAACAAAACATCTCTGCTGAAGAAGAAAAAAGCCTCCATCACTGAATTTACACCAGACAAAAAAAAGAACAATCACTTCTAATAAACTCCCACAAAGACAAAAGAAAACCTTATGGTGGCTGAACACAAATAAAGCTGCTGAAGCAGATGGTGTTCCTGGACATGTGCTGATCAACTGCAGCAGCACTGGTCTTAAACATCTTTACCTGGAGCTAGAGCTGCACAGCAGATGGAAAATTGAGTGAAAACAGCATAAAGTTTCTTTGTGCTTTAAGCTCAGGACGGCTTCAAATCTCAACTCACAATTCCAATAATGACATTGAAGAGCACTGAAAGTGTTCAACTGGTGTGTGATATAGAATTTCTTTCTGTATTCTGTAACCTGCAGCTCAATTACTGCAGTTTTTCCTTCAATTTCTTCTTTCATGCTATTTTTTTTTTTGGTATGTTGCCCTCATTAGTAAGGAGAAGTGTGGGGAGCAGAGGAATGAGGTGCAGTAAACATTGGGCTGGCTGGAAATAATCAAAAACTCTCTATTGATGCCTCTGCCCCCTGACCTGCTGGCCCAAGGTTTTTCCATTTAATTCGCAACTCATCCTCAGTCAAGTGAAGCTGTGAACTGCTAAAGGTCTGAACTATTGTGACGTAATATCAGTGTGTAAGAATACTTCAGCATTATCACAGTTTTATGAGCAAAGCAGCCTCTATAATTTGGCCCTAAAAACACAAGAGTGTAGACTGGTTTGGACTCTTAATCAGCAGACCACAGAGTGACCAGCTAGTGGCTAAGAACTCAATCCTCTGCTTTCCCTAATTTCAAGCAAAAGGAGCACCACAGGGAAGCGTTCTGGGTCTTCTTTCCTTCTCATACAAGGCTTAAATCTGCAGATTATGCAGCTGAGAAAGGATCAAATTGTTGGCTCCCCAAAGCCTGGGAAAGTAAAGTGCCGTTTCTCATACTTTTTTCCCTTAGTATTCACATTTAATGCTCGGTGGTAAAAGTAAACATCTTTTTTTTCTCCATTGCTTGTTTTGCTGGACACCAAACACAAAAACATTTCATAAACTGATACAGTGGGGCAAAAAAGTATTTAGTCAGCCACCGATTGTGCAAGTTCCCCCACTTAAAATGATGACAGAGGTCAGTAATTTGCACCAGAGGTACACTTCAACTGTGAGAGACAGAATGTGAAAAAAAAATCCATGAATCCACATGGTAGGATTTGTAAAGAATTTATTCGTAAATCAGGGTGGAAAATAAGTATTTGGTCACCTCAAACAAGGAAAATCTCTGGCTCTCACAGACCTGTAACGTCTTCTGTAAGAAGCTTTTCTGTCCCCCACTCGTTACCTGTATGAATGGCACCTGTTTGAACTCATCATCTGTGTAAAAGACACCTGTCCACAGCCTCAAACAGTCAGACTCCAAACTCCGCCATGGCCAAGACCAAAGAGCTTTCGAAGGACACCAGGAAAAGTATTGTAGACCTGCACCAGACTGGGAAGAGTGAATCTACAATAGGCAAGCAGCTTGGTGTGAAAAAATCAACTGTGGGAGCAATCATCAGAAAATGGAAGAAATACAAGACCACTGATAATCTCCCTCGATCTGGGGCTCCACACAAGATCTCATCCCGTGGGGTCAAAATGATCATGAGAACGGTGAGCAAAGATCCCAGAACCACACGGGGGGACCTGGTGAATGACCTGCAGAGAGCTGGGACCAAAGTAACAAAGGTCACCATCAGTAACACACTACAACGGCAGGGAATCAAATCCCGCAGTGCCAGACGTGTTCCGCTGCTGAAGCCAGTGCATGTCCAGGCCCGTCTGAAGTTTGCCAGAGAGCACATGGATGATACAGCAGAGGATTGGGAGAATGTCATGTGGTCAGATGAAACCAAAGTAGAACTTTTTGGTATAAACTCAACTCGTCGTGTTTGGAGGAAGAAGAATACTCAGTTGCATCCCAAGAACACCATACCTACTGTGAAGCATGGGGGTGGAAACATCATGCTATGGGGCTGTTTTTCTGCCAAGGGGACAGGACGACTGATCCGTGTTAAGGACAGAATGAATGGGGCCATGTATCGTGAGATTTTGAGCCAAAACCTCCTTCCATCAGTGAGAACTTTGAAGATGAAACCAGGCTGGGTCTTCCAACATGACAATGATCCAAAACACACCGCCCGGGCAACAAAGGAGTGGCTCCGTAAGAAGCATTTGAAAGTCCTGGAGTGGCCTAGCCAGTCTCCAGACCTCAACCCCATAGAAAATCTGTGGCGGGAGTTGAAAGTCCGTGTTGCTCGGCGACAGCCCCAAAACATCACTGCTCTCGAGAAGATCTGCATGGAGGAATGGGCCAAAATACCAGCTACTGTGTGTGCAAACCTGGTAAAGACCTATAGTAAACGTTTGACCTCTGTTATTGCCAACAAAGGTTATGTTACAAAGTATTGAGTTGTATTTTTGTTATTGAATACTTATTTTCCACCCTGATTTACGAATAAATTCTTTACAAATCCTACCATGTGGATTCATGGATTTTTTTTTCACATTCTGTCTCTCACAGTTGAAGTGTACCTCTGGTGCAAATTACTGACCTCTGTCATCATTTTAGGTGGGGGAACTTGCACAATCGGTGGCTGATTAAATACTTTTTTGCCCCACTGTATATGGAGAAGCGCTCATTCTTCTGGAACCAGATAATTTGAACTTTTTTGTTAGATTAATTACTTAAACAAGTTTTTATTGCAAGCGAGGTCAGTTTATTCAATATAATGCAAACCGATAAATGCCACCGCCCCAAGGAAGGAAATCATTCACCATTTCTCACACTGCACCAGGCAGTGCATATTTAGTCTGCACCTCTCTGTACTCCTGCACAGCCAGACCGACAAGCTAATTTCTCCCCAGAGCTGTCACCTTCCCTAATACTCCACACAACAGCCACTCCCCTCCACCATCACTGATACCTCTGCTGCACTGTCGCACCTCTTAGTCCCAAAGTTTTCAGTGAACACTGCTGTGTATCAGTTTCACAGCCTGACCACGACAATCTTACACTTCTTTTGTGTTTTACGCTGCTGTCTGCTCACACAACTGTGTCACTACCTCGTACAAGCTGTGTAGGACGTTTATCTCATAATTCATTGTTTTCTTTTCCATTTATTTTTAATCATCCTTTAATACTCCTAAGTACATCTGTTACAAACTACTTTATACAGTCAATATGTAATTATGAATAAAGTAATGAATTTCTCTTGTTTTTCCGTGTGCTGCGTTTACCGTGTGTGTGTGTGTGTGAATTCAACTGTGTTCATCTAATAATTTATGCTGCCCCATATGGCAACGGCAAAGCGGTGACGTAACCTCGTCTGGAGGTGTTTGTGATAGGAAAAACAAAAATGCATTCAGCTGTGAAACCGCAACATTTCACAGGATTCATTTATCCTCAAAGAGATGTGACAATTCAGTGTTACACAACAGATATTTTCAGCTTTGTAATTGGATTGGTCGGAGTTGATCCCGGCCGGGTTCAAAACTCGCACAGAGCACAAGTCATACCTTTCAGTGAGTGTTTGCACCCAATTTTCCAAATGCCAATCCCGGAAAAACCTCGGCTCCATAACGTTGATTTGTACATGCTGACTTACACCCATTATTCACAAGGCATTCACAGCACCAGATGCCATTAATTGCATTAGTAACAGATGTGCTATCATTTCATTGCCAGCTCTTGCTTCCGTAGACATGACTGATTTCTGAGTTTCGCTGAGCCCCGGCTCACCGCGTCTTGTAAACACTGTTTGGTGAACTTGTCTGGAGAAGGATAAAGTGCTTGTTTACAGAACATTAAAGCTGCATCAAAAATTAAATATTTCTATCCCACAGGCTTCAGTATGAAAAGGAGCAATGTGAGGTCACAGCAAATGGCACAATTAAGCCCTTCTCAGACATGGTATGTGTCACAGAAGTGGCATTCGGTCATTAAGAAATTAATGGCTCATGGCTTCATTCAGACATACCCATGGGAGAAAGTGACGGAGAGAGCTGCGGCACTCGTATGATTATTGCAACTCGAGGGCAAGCCGTTTTGCACTTGTGCCAACGACCATTCACTGGATAAACACTCCTGAACATTTAGTTCTCTCAACGGGTCTGTTGATGTTGCATTCGGGCTCAGAGAGTTGGATTTCTTTTCACATGGGCCATAAATATCAGAAACCTGACATCCAATGAGATCCAATGAAGATCTTACCACGCTTGGTGGTTCTGGAGGCGATTTCCTCCTCTAATTCAAACTTGGTGCAAAAACACTGGGCCGTCTTATCTTAAACTGAGTCTGCTTTAAATATATAGGAACATCAGCATGGTGTTAAGAAAGAGACAAACCTTAAGCAGCAGTTTGCAGATCTCGTATTTGCCCTTCGCTGCAGCTTCATGGAGCGGCGTAAACTTCCACAAGTCTGCCACGTTGACCGAGGCTCCGTGTCTGACCAGCAGCTCGGCCACCTCAAAGTGACCGTACGAACAGGCGTTATGAAGGGGAACCAGACCGCTGCAGAGGGAGACAGTCATTTTACTCCACGACTTTATTCCAAGACTCTCTGATGGGTGCCGGAAACGAACTTGGCTCAAAATTACACCAAAGTCACACCCCAACACAAGTGTCTCACCCTTTGTCCTTGGCGTGCACGTCCGCCCCATGGTGCAGGAGATACTCCACCACGGACACTCTGTTGTAGCCGGCAGCGAAGTGAAGAGGGGTAGAGTGCCGTCCCTCCAGATCTCTGCAATTCACATTCTGAGCCGTACACAGGGACTGCAGAGACACGCGGAGGAAAAAGAAGATTAAAATAATTCCAAGTCAAATTAAGGTGCAGCTCAAAAACAACCAGGATTTCTTTTGATCTTATTCCATTTTTTATTTATTCATGATTTTTTTTTAAGATTAAATGATTTCAAGAGGTTTCACAGAAATATTCATTGTTAAATTTTCTAGTACGACAGCAGGAATGTTTCCACAACCATTAGATAGAATTCCATGAGTTTTTGTGCATGTATGAGTCCTGTAAAAACAATTATAAAAACTCAGGTATTACTTAATTTCATATTATCTAATTTTATTCTTTTTGCCTGAGAATTTAGTTAATGATCGTTACAAAACTAAAGATGCTCCCCAGATGCACGAGTCTTGTAACTGTCTCTAGTTGCGCCGTGATTGGTCCAACAGAAACGTTATGTTAACATGATGTGCGAAACAGACAGAAAAAGGAACTGAAAAAAAATGGTATGTGGAATTTTGGATTAGCAATAAAAACACACTGTATACTTCCGGCTAATTGCGAATAATGCTAAAAAACCTTATAATATCAATATTACTGTGTGTCTGTTCACAGTGGGTAATGCTGCTACTTTTGTTCTTTGCTGTGATTTCAAACTCAATTACACCTTAGTTCAGCAGTAAAGATGGGCTTGGTGGGGGGCTTATTTTACAGGTTTCTTCTACTATCTTGACATCTTATTTTACAGGAGATAAATTTAAATCTTGCTGGCACTAAATTCCACATTAAACTTCTCTTCAGAAGTTTTTTTTTTTTTTATTAGCCCCTTGAGCAGATCACGAATTCTACAAAACACGAAAAGCATGAAATAAATGTGAAAACCTGGTTAGCACACAGGAACACAGTTTAAAGAGTGGGCGATTGGTGGATTGATTCATTGGTTCCTCAAGAGAAAATATAAAATTTATTCATATTCTACATTTTATTATCAATCGGGTTATTTTGAACCTATGAAAATCGAGAGACTTTGTATGATTTTTTTTTTAAACTCCTGGAAAAACAAATTGTTCAAAGCTTGAAATCTTGAAAATGGTGTCACTGCCCAAATGTTTTTGGGCTTATTCTATTTATTGTAGTATCAACAAAACTCATTCTCAAATATTTCCTCTTTTTTTTTTAATGTTCCTGCCATTCTGAAAAATTAATATAATATATAATAAATCGAATGCTTGATTAAGTTTGGGTTCTGATTATAAAACCTGAGCTCACAACCAACAATTACTGCCAACATGCCTCAAATCTTCATCACATAGATGAAACAAGGTGCTCGAAACAGATTTTGGTCCATACTGATCAGATAATATCACACAGGTGCTAAGAATTATATCCCCCACACCATTATACTATCATCATAAGGCTGAGCCACTCATATAAGGATAGATGGATCCATGTTTTCATGTTGAGACTCATCAGACCGTTCTGTTGTCCAATTTTGGTGATCCTGGGTCCACTGTATCCTCAGTTTAGCTGACAGGAGTGGCACCCAGTGTGGTCTTCTGCTGTTGTGTACCATGTGCTTCGAAGTCTGACTACTTGTGCTTTCACAGATGCTCTTCTGCATAACTCAGTTGTAAAAATTAGTTACTGCTACCTTCCAATCAGCTCAAAACAGCCTGGTCTCCTCCAACATCAAAAAGGTATTTTGACCCAGAGAACTGCCAACCGTTTCTTAAATACTCAGACAAATGCTCAGAATCACTTAAATCACCTTGTTTTGCCATGCTGATGCTTGATTTGAACTTAAAAAGATTCTCTTGACCATGTCTATGTGCCTAAATGCATGCCATGTGATTGGCTGATTAGATTAGAGTTAATGAGCAGTTAAAAAGTTACAAGTAAATACAGGTTATTCATATGGCACTTGAAGAAAAGTGCTCTGAAATATAAAATTAGATATAACAATTAATCAGATTGTCGTATTTGTCGGACTAAGATGCTCTTAAATCTGGGAGTAATCTGGGTCCTAAACTCCGTAAACTTCAGGTCAAACGAACACTGCAGCATCACTAAGAGTTAAAAACTGTCTAAATTCTTTCATCTTTAATAAAACGATCAGCATTGCTGCTTTACCAGGTGTAACTATGAAGTTTAACTTCCAGGCATCCATGAAAACAAAATGTATTACATTTAACGGAGTTAGAAGCTAGCAGGAAGCTAGCGGAAGTTAGCTCGCTAGTTTCGCTAGTTACCTAAACATGATATTGCATGTTCTGACTGAGAGATTTCTGAAAAAAATCAAACGTACAGCTCTGCTATCACTTCCAACATAAATGAAGACAGGAAACTAAACAGCAGTGACGTTTGTAGGGTTACTGAAGTTGGGCTAGCTGGTATATAATTATGTGCTACGTGATCGCTAGCAACACAGCTATGTTAGCATAACATAAACAGTGAAGCTGGAGGACAAACACTAACACTTTTCCACTTATAAAAGTTAAAGTTAAGGTTCCTGATAGTTAGAGACAAATGCAATCGCATGGCAGGATGCTGTAAAAGGACCAAACTTCAGTCAGGAGAACAACTGAGATAATCCATCCACAATACGAGGTTAGTCATTAATATACTGCAACAACATGGGAATAGAGCAGCTGCCAGAGAATTCAACATTAATGAATCAATGGTACAGAAGTGGAGGAAGCAAGAAGAATGAGTTTAATAAAGTTTGATTTATCTGACTGCTTTGTTTCGCTTAATGTGCCTTATAATCCCGTGCACCTTATGGTCCAAAAAATACGTACTGCACACTGCAGTTTAATGTTGCAAAGCACCTCTTTTTAACTTCAGTGGATATTATACATGGTTATGCTCAGGATATGTCAGCCCATTTCTACTGGAAATGCCTTTTGGTTAAACTTTCAGCAAGGAATTTGCATTTGCACTGTTACATTTTATAAAGCTTTAATGTACATAAAAACCAGCTTCTTGTTTAAGTGAAAATAAATGATAGGTTGTCTTTTGCGCTAGTAATGTTGTGGAGTTGTATTTTGTCTCGCATCAATTATAACGTCAGTTATATCGTTATCGCAAATTTTCAAATATATATCGTGATAAATATTTTTGGCCATATCGCCCTGCTCTAGTAGGCACAGTATGAAGATAGGTGGACAAGTAGGTTGATTGATCCTTGCATTTGCCATATTTACACTGACCAGAGGCTATATATAAAAGCAAAGCTGCAGCGTACCTATGTCATTTGACAGTCAAATTGCCACCCTGCAGCAACTATGTCAGTATTTGTGGAGAGTTTCTAGGTGCTCAGACTGTGAATGAATAGGAAGACGGCAACAGATCTGTTATTTATCACTTAATCACCATATTATTACAGAGTGCCAACTTGACCCCATTTAATCCCAGACTGATGGCAGACTGACTCCACATCCATTTTTTCACAATTCACAATTCTGATGTACTGATGTTGTTTGGAAGATGGCAGCCGACTGCAAACGGTCACAGTCCTGGTCCTCATCTTCGAAGCAACCATCTCAAGCACGATTGCAGTCACAATAACTTTGGTCATGCTACAGTCTCCAGCATTTTCCTGTGATTGCAGCATAACACCCCACAGGCAACAATGTCAAATTGTCATTTTCAAAGTGTCATCTACCTTGACAGTGTCCAGGTCACCGGCTTTAGCAGCTTCGAGAAGTCTGTAGTCTACATCAGAGTTTCTCACTGGGACATTCTCTACAGCAGCAAACACAGAAGAATCATGAAGACAGCAAAAACAGCCTTCACATGCTTTGGAAGAACATTAATGAAAGGCTGACTGTAACACAACAACATAAAGCTGGCGTTATCCTGCCGTTATTCACTTCATCCTACGTACGCACGTCAATTTACGGCCATGTTTAATGGAAGACATTGTGCACTTTAGGACGGCCGTTTCGAAAAGCTTCCAGGTGACATTTGTAAGACTTATTTTTGTTGTTTTGCTTGTTCTTTGATAATTGCAATGCAGTGCAAACCAACAGGAAACAAAAGTAACATATTAGGCCTTTATGAGAGTGTGTGTCTACTGGTTGCTGCAGATAAACCGACTGTGGTGACACAGCTGCTACAATTAAGGCAGCTACAGATGCCGTATTCAATTCACTCGCTGTCATTTAAAAGACAAATCAGTAGTTATGCATAGGGCTAGAGGATGAGATACAACATAAATCTAGATTTCCAGAGTTGCCTCAGAAGCAACTAAACACACAATATTTTCTATGAGATAACCGTGTGCTGTGAATCTTCATTGGTCGTGCAGTCATTGTCAGTTTAAAGAAAAGCTTTAGACCATTTTTTGTCCCAATTTCCTCCACTCGGTGAAATCAGAAGCTTTACATTCTTCGAATTTCTGCTTTTTTTGCTTTGTCCTTGCTTTCATTTCATTTAAAATGTGTAAGCTCGACCTGTAATTGAAACAGGCCTGTGAAGCCAAGTTTGAATGTTACAATTACAGATTAGAATTGACAATTTTTGCTTTTTATCTGCTGCAGAGATGATTGTAAGATTATTATTCCATTATTCCATCTTAAATCACTGCAGGTGTTCTCCTTTCACTTATGGTCCAAAATGTGGAGGTATAAAATTATATATAGCTTCATATATCAAAAAAAATTTCCAGACATTTATTAATTATTATTATTACTTAAAACGAAAAAACTGGAAAATATACTAAATATGTTAGCTAGCCAATATGCAGACTTTTTTCTGTTTTTTTTGTTGTTTTTAAATGTATCAGCCTGAAATTACAGATATTGATTCAAATTTATGACGGAAAAGTCCAGTGAGAATTTCAGGCTTTTATCGTAATTTGACTTACTTATGTTAAAATACTGCCTCATATTCCAATATGCGAGAAAAGGCCTGAAGGTATGTGGACAGGCCTTTTTGATACACATTTCAAAGCAATCATAATATGTCCAGAGTTTGGACCGTAGTATATTTTATGGAAAATAAGTAGAGCAGAAAAATTTCTAAAGATTTGATGACGAATCAGGGACGTTCAGCAGTGCAAGCCCCACTTTCAGGTAGGCTAATTCACCCCAAACCGGGTCTTTACAAAGGTTCTTAGTGCCTGTGGAAAATTCCTGCTTTAAGGGGACTCGAGTACTTATGTAATAACTGATGGATTTCGTGTCCAGCTTAATATAAAGAATGTGGAGCTGTACAGACCAATAAGTGGTTTGGTCTAGTTTTATTTGTGGGCTTTAATTCTTTCCCCGATGAAGACGACATCTGACAACTTCTTCTGTATCCATAAAGATGAGCTTTGGTAGTTCAGAATACATCAATAAAGATGTGCTTTGACGAATATTGGAATATTTTTCAGTTTTCCCAAATGTAGCTGCACAAGCAGAGCCCATCCTCACTAAATCCTGATGCAGTCATTTTGTTCTATAAGCAAGCCTGAAATATGAATGAAACCACTGAGTTCAGAAAAGAGCTTCAAGGGTTAGGCCCCCATTAAAAACTGATTTCCTTTAACCTGGAAACCCTGGAGTTAGATACCGTGATGCCAAGTTTCTTCCAGATCTGAGCAGGTGAGTTGGCTCACTCTGCGTTAAAATCTGCGCCTTCAGTCTGAAAATATCAATATTGGCCTTCACAAAAACAATTCCAGTTAATCCCACTATTTGCAACTGGTGCATAGCAACCAAAACACATCACCTACGCTTCTACACGCACACCCACCCACTCAGCAGCCCCCACAGAAACAAACGGGTGGCCTACCGTTGAGTATTTGCTGAACAGCTTCGTTTCCCATTTGAGCAGCGGTGAAGCCCTGCAGCGACACCAGCGAGGCGTCTGCCCCGTATCCTAGCAACAGCCTACAGGTCTGAAGGTGGCCTGCCAACGCCGCACGATGCAATGCCGTCTGACCCAGTGTGTCCAGGGCATTCACCTGCAAGAACAAAGACCTCAGAATAATGATTCAGAAAGGACGTCTGCAGTTACAGTCATTCAAAAAAATATCTGAATCTGTAATTTTATGACTCTCCTATTACTGATGAAGTGCTTACTAATAATAATGTTCCAAATAAGGTCAGCTCGTTTCCAAATGAGACACTAATAAACAACTGTACGTTAACCTCATCTCACAAAAGGTCCAGAAAAATATACAAAAACAAGACTTTTTTTGGTTTAATTATTGAAATATGTAAACAAATATGATAATGTTGACACAATTATGTGACAAGCCTCAGCACAACTGAATAACAAAACATGCCACAACAACCTTGGATCTTATTTGTGGGATTCAGGGTGAAATAATAAAGGGTGCAATATTATTCTGTGCATTGCAACAGAGTCAGTTGTATGAAAATGAGAAACTATTCATAGATAAAAATGTTTTTGAGCAATACAGCAAATCAAGGTGCATCATCACACTGATGCACACAAATATACCATTGAGCGCCTTGATTGTAGAGCATTCTCACAGTGACGCAACCACAAGTGCTGCTTAAAATCCAGTTCTTTCTCCAAACTGAATTCACAATGTATGACTGCTGAATAAAAATGCCATCTTTAGAAAAATACCATTGTTTTGAGGGTCTCACACCAGAATGTTCAGTTTGCAGAAACATTTACCCAAAACTTTGGGCAGTAACACAGTAAAATGCTTCTTTTTAGAATTTTTTTTTTTGTGGTGATTAGTGTGAAAAACAGCATTTTCAGCCACCAAACATTAGAAACTCACCGATCCTTTCTAACATTACCGGTGAACAACCACGAAATTAAAGCACTTTGAAATTGGATGATTCTTTTTGATACACTCTCTATACATGGAGGAAGAGGAGTAAGACATACCTTTGCCCCATGTTTCTGTAGCACCTCCATGATGTCATTATGCGCCCGCTCAGCTGCCACGTGAAGAGGAGTCATGAAACTACAGAGGAGAGGGAAGAGCATTAGGAAATAAATATAACTGCTCAACTTTAGATCGTTCAGATTGCTTGTAAAACAGAATGCAGTGCCCAAACGTTCTCAGAATGAGGTTGGATATTATCACGAGTCATCAACCCTGAGATGAAGTCAGCACTGTTTTTGCACTCCATGTACTATAGTACTGCATTTTTTCTGGGTTAAAAAACATAACAGAAATTTACAGAATCACCTATTCAGCAATGCGTTTATTCTAATTTCACTATAAGGTATCTATATGTATGTATTTATATATATATGATACATTCGTATGACATCATTTGTTGCATGGCCCGCTATCATTGTAAATGTAATAGCTTCAGTCCCACTGCTGTAAGGGCAGCTGGACTGGAGAGCCCAACATGTGAAGAGGCCCATTTCTAAGAAATTTCCAAAGAGAAAGCAGTGAATCACCAAGCCCACTGACCAAATCAGTTCTCATTTGTCACTAAGTACATCACTTCAGCTTAGCAGTACTTTATTCTTATACCTCACTTAGAAAGCTATTAAAGTGGATTCCTGTACTCTTCCTGGTTTCTGTCATGCAAATATACTGTTACAAGTGGTCACTGTTACTAAGCATGGTCAGTCAATCACACTTAATCAGGAGCCAGTCTATTTTGAACAGAAAACGTATCATAATCAAAAGGATTATTGAGATCTATGAATCAGGAAAGCCACCTAAGCCATCTTAGAAAAGTCCAAAAATGAAAATATGGAGCTGGAAATAAACATAATAGGTCACATTTTATGCTTTAAATGCTGGAATTATTCAGGATAGTTTTGTACTGAGCTGAAGCCCGAGGCTGGCAGCAGACTGAGCGTCTGAAGAGCGGACGATTTCTGTCGCCGCTGATTGTCAGGTCGTGTGAACAACGGTGCGTTCACCTACTGAAGTGTCTCTGAGCAGTGATGCAACCACTTTGCCTTGCAATGGCAATTCACATCAGCAAAGTGATTTGTGTTGTTCACCTCTAACATAAATCCACTGCTGGAGTCACCTTGACAAACATATAATGCTCTCACTTTATGTTTATGAGCTGTGCATGCAGCGGAAAACAACACTCACTCTTTATTCTTCTCGTTGACGTTGGCACCTTTCCTCAGCAGCAGCTCGGTCACCTGCTTCCTTTTGGGGTGAGGCGACGCTACTGCACAATGCTAACAAACGCACATAAAGCACACATGGACACGTCATCTCAACACGTCTGCACCAATATAAGAGCCAGTGTTTTAAAATGCATCCAAATCTTACCAGGGCAGTTTCGTGTGTGTGTGGGTGTTTAAAGTTGATGATCTCCAATGCCAGGGTCTTCTTAGCCTTGGCCATGTCAGCTTCTCGAGCAGCTTGAAGCAGCGAGTGGCCCTTAAACTCATCTGAAGACAGGCGCACAGAAAATGTCAAATTTTTTAGAAAGAAAGCAGCTTCAGTTGTCATTGTGAGGTTTCCTACGAAACAAAAGGCTGCAAATGATGTAGCTTGCCACCCAAAAACTGAATTATGAAGTTCTCAGCCACTGTTACAATATATTATTCTACTTGCAATGACCCTGCAGCATAACAATACTTCAGAAAGATAATTTCATTTTTTTCCCCAACCAGAGAGCTAATGACATATGATGCAACAGTCTCTGTGGTGGAGTTGGAGCGGAAAGAAGCGATTATTCCCCCGAGGTCTGGAAATTACAAACAACAAACTATTTTGCTTCAGAAGCATTTCAGGCTGAATAAAAGGAGCCCGTCCTATCTACGGACCGAGCCAACAGCATTCATGCATTTCTAATCAGACGTTGAGATAAATGGCGCAATCTTCAAGGGCACGTGGTTAAGAAAGAAAAAAAATTAAAGACGTAAAGTACAGCTGATGGAAGAGAAACAGTAGCGAGTTATGACATTTTTGTTCTGCAAAACCCAAACGAATTTTTCATAGTTGCTGGTCAGAAATACACAGAAATAATTTATTCAGAGAAAGAAGAAAAACACGAGATGAACTACACGTTTGCTCTTTGTATATGTAACCATATCTATAAACTGCTAAGAAAAGATGGACAGAGCCACTGGTTTGTCTCATTTTGAAACCATTTTTAGCAGTGTGTTTGTTGCCATCCTGTTTTATTTTCCTTTTCTGCTGTTTTCTGGACCCTGAGGCAAGGTGCAGGCATACAAATATCAATAATTAGTACCAAATAAAGCGTAACACACATTATTTGTCAGCTTAAATTAAAACAAAAGCTCCAAAAGGCACGGACACCGTAAGTATAACTGGGAAGCTCCGTAACTTATGGGAAGCTTAGCAGATAGTAAGTTGAACACTTAAGTGCCATAAACTGAAGTTCCTGGATTGGTTCACTTTAAAGTAGCTTCAAAAGCAAGGCGATCCAAGTAGATTTGCCCAACTTGAGCACATTAATGTTTTTATAGTAAGTTTTCCCCTTCATATCAACTGTACTTTGTAAGCTACTAACCAACTGGCTTAAAAAATATATCTGGAGCTGGCAACATCAGATCTGTCCAGGAAGTCTTTGTTTTTATATTTTTATATTCCTGTGATGAGTCTGCAGCAAAACGCCCAACTGAGATGCGTTTTCGACAACATAGAATCATCAAAAACGAACCGTCATCCCGCAGTTGTGAAAACATTTCTGATGGCTTATGATTCGCGTGGCATTTGATTTTTGTTTTGATCTGCTTCATTACAGAGATGAGGCAACAAGTGCAGCGAAAGAAAAAGAGAGCTGACCCACTAATTAACTCGAGTTGCAGAGGGCTTTCTGGCAAAAACAAAGGATTATCCAACCTTTTTACTCTGTGGTGGCTGCGTCCTGAAAGTACGATGAAAATTAACTTAATTATGGTGTAGTCTCTAATTAATTAACACATCACGGATCTCTAGTCAAATATTAGTTGCAGTGTAATGCGAACCGAACTAATATTACAAAGAAAACAGCTAATTTCATAAAGGACACGAGTATATAAGCAGATTATTTACATATTATAATATAGTGAATAAACCAAAATAAAAAAAAGAAACTAATTTAAAATCAGTAAGCTTGTTTGTGGAAATTTAAAGTAAAGAGTTCATGTTAAAACACAAATTGTGTAGTCCAGGTTCAAGGCATTTTTTTATAATGAAAAATAAATTTTAAAGTCAGGGATTGGATTAATGCACCCTGAAAACATGAATAAACACAATAAAATGTTTTATATAGCCGAGGAAATCTGTAATAATTCGAACCGTGGATGACTTTAGGGATGGGAATCGAGTCCAATTGCCATCCCTAGCTGACTTTCATGTTTTTTTAATCTGTGGCTTTTCCACTAGTCAAGTCCACATGAAGAAACAGGTGAATATGAGGCTCTTTCAAGAAATAATTCTACATCAGACTGCTGGCTATCAAAATAATCATATCAATCTCTCTGTTGTACTAATAATCCCTTTGTAATCCCCTGTCAAAAAAAAAAGAAAAGAAAAAAAAGATTGAGACTCCCATGTTCAAAATAATTTCAAATCAGCTGTTCCAAACATAGCCCGTGTAAATATGCCCTTTCTAAAACAAACAGACTCATTTAGCCGTGCTGTACTCTGCAGCTGCACTTTATGTAAATTAAGAGCCACACTCACATGTAAGTCTCTCCTTCAGCTCGGGAGTGGGTGCCATGTCCACAGAGCTTTTGCTGTGGCAGTTGAGCAGGGTCGGGTCAGCCCCGTGGCTCAGCAGCAGAGAGCACACCTCCACTCGGTTTTTAGACGCCGCTTCATGTAGAGGGGTGAACTGCCACAGATCCATGGCGTTCACACAGGCTCCGTGCTGGCGAAGGAAAAAAATAGCGGAAGAAAAAAAAAAAAAAAAAAAAAAAGTACAGAGGAGATTACTGACAGCAGTTTTATCATTATTGATTCTGGATTGCTCAAAAGGGAATGATGCCATCGGCTCTGGCGCATGTGTACAATGAATGTGTCACGTTTTTAATGAACTAACAAAGCAGGTCTTAGGAGGTCATTTATAGCTTCTTATTATGAATTATGTCCACCGACCCAGTATATTCAGAAACAGGATGTATGTGTGTTTGTACCTTTAGCAGCAGCTCAGTAACTTCATAGTGTCCATAAGAGCAGGCGTTATGAAGCGGCACCAGACCCCTGGAAAAAAAACAAAAAACCCAGAAGACTTCTCATTACAAACAAACATCAGTGTTAACAATTCTAAATACACACAAAATGTGTGCTGAGTCCAACAATGTGACACTTACACTAACATGCTGATGTTCAGTAAAAATACCATTTACCACATTTGATATCTTGGTCACATTGGCATGGTGACATCCTGCTAATCAGTGTTACACATCGAGTGCCTCAGATGTCAACATCATAGCGGCACTACATAAAAGGTTGAGGGTGTCTCACAGCTTTCTCACACAGAGCCCACGGTAGCAGACGTGCTCTCGCTACTGGATAATAAGTTTGGTTTTGTGGAAAGTGCAGCAGGCAATGACACTCATTCATCTACTTTGCTTAGACTGTTTGAACTGAGGACCATTTAAAGTCCAGTCCAGCTCTACTGCACATGTGCATTCTCGTGTCCACCTCGATCAGGTGAGATCTAAGTACCTTCAGGATTGGAGTCTATAAGGGGAAAAAACGTAAATGACATTTGACAACCTCCCCCGCACCCCTAGTGACAAGTTTTGACATCTCAGTTTACATCAATAAGTCGTGGTTTGACAGCTATTCGAATGGTTTCCAGGTTTTTTGTGTGGCTGCATAAGCAGAGACCACCCTCACTAACTTTTTATGCACGTCCAGTCATTTTAGTCTATAAGCAGGCCTGAAATATGACAGAAACTGCAGAAAAGAGCTTCAAGGGCTTCTGCAGAATGCAGTGCATCATACTCTGTGCACGCCAACAACAGAATGTGTATATATCCCCACCTAAATCTTATGATCCAATGAGATGGATTAAGGAGTCTCATCCTACTGGCTATAGCAAAATCTCATAATTATGTCTCATAAATAGCAGTGTAGTTATGATGTGTTACCATTAAGATGTTTAGTTTTTAAGAAAATCCTGAATTCAAGTGCCTTTTCCCCCCCACTTACACTCCCCTTGTCGTTTTCTCTGTACATACCCTTTGTCCTTGGCGTGAACATCTGCTCCATGCTGTAGTAACAACTGAACTATCCTCACCCTGTTGTATCCTGCTGCCAGGTGCAGCGGAGTGGACTAAAAAGGCAGACCCACAGAAACAGAGAGAGAGAGAAAGAAGGACAAATAAAAGCAAGAAGAGAGAACGAGGAGTCAAAGAGTGGGAGGGGAAAAAAAGACAGACAGAAAAATAAATGTTAGCCCACATGTTCGCTCCGCAGTGTGACAGCCTATCATCAAGACTTCATAACCATCATTCCTGTTTATGTATGTGTGGGTATGTTTTCACTGAGCATCTTACAGTCTTAAGGTAAGGCTTCGCAAGAAGAAATGGGCTGTAGCAGTCTGCCTATAATTTCCTCCATAACACTGATGAAAAGCTGCAGTTCTGAATGCATTAAGATCTGACTGAGATGAGATGGCTTTAGCTCTTCGTGCAGCACTACAGTCTTTCAGCAAAGGCCATTCTTCCTGAAAGCTCGAGTGAAACGCAGACTGGTGCCGAAATGTTGCGGCAGCAAGAATGTTCCCATTATTCAGTCAAATTGAACTTGTTACAGGGAAAAAAGTAATAGAAAACCTGCCTCTAAGTCATGATATAAAAGCCATTTCGCAGAACTGGATGTGCTACAGAGCAAAGTGTGAATGGACGTTGGATTAAAGCTACTAGATGCAGTAGGCTGATATAAAAATGACATATATATACACACACATAGATATATACATACACATACATACATACACCTATATATATATATAATATATATATTTATTAAAAAAAAAAAAACTTTTTTAGAGCAAACACTGAGATCACAAGAAATGTGTTAAATCTTGAGCAGCTCTACAAGCTTAATGTCCAAGTTTAACAAAGTCCCTTTCACACATGGTACCTGACTTCCAAATCCTTTGGATGCTTTGTGGTCATTTTCTTTATAGACAGGAATAAATCAAAATTCTTCAAAGCTGAATACTGATGTTTTCTTTAAAACCAACATACACCTTGCTACTAGAAAAGGTATATTATTCATGGGTCACAAGGTCAGTAAACTCAAAACAACATATTTTCCACTTTTACCTCCAGTAGAATCTAGAAATCAATCCAATGCTCTCACAAATCTGCTCTGCTATTAATCAGGCTGTGTCAATACCATACTCTCAGTTTCGCAGTCAGTTTGTAACATGGCACATTATCATGCTGGAAGCAGCCACCAGAATATAAGTACACTGTGATCTTAAAGAGCTGGTCAGCAACAATACTCTGGTAGGCGGTGGTGTTTAAATGATGCTCAGTTCGTACCAAGGGGCCCAACGTGTGCCAAGAAAATATACCTCCATATCATTACACCACCACCAGCCTGGACTGTAGATACAAGGCAGGCTGACTCCATGCTTTCATGTTGTTTACACCAAATTCTAACTCTACCATCTTAATGTGACAGCAGAAGCTGAGACTCATGAGACCAAGCAATGTTTTTCCAGTTCTCTATTGTCCAAATTTGGTGGGCCTGTGCAAATTGCAGCCTAGTTTACTGTTCTTAACTTACAGGACTGGCACACAGTGTGGTCTTCTGCTGCTGTAATCCATCTACCTAAAGGTTCTATATGCTGTGCATTTAACAAAACCTCTTCTGCATACTTTGGTTATAACAAGCAGCTTTATTGTTATTGTTGCAGTCCTGCCACTTTCCTCTGACACTTTGCGAAACAGGCTGAAAGAATAAATACATAATCTTGAAGGGATGCAGTTCTGATTGGGTAAAATTGGTTCATGATTACCATCCCACGTTTATGTTTATGTCTTTTTTTCCCATCTGTGTTTCTGATGAACAATGCTTGGTATCTTATTTTAGCATGGCAGATGACTCAGATTACAGTTACACTTGAAAGCCTTGGGCACCACTGCAATAGTGAGGTATTGGGGGAAACACAACACTTACACACATTGTTAAATTGTTAAAAAATGATCACCATAGTTGTTTAAATTATAGCAGAATGGAGTCAGCAGGAGGGCTTCAAAGCACAATTAAAATTCTGATATTTTATTATCAAGTCTAAAATTACTTGGAAACCAATATTTCTTTTTTTTTTAATTAATCTAATAAATGTAGGTTTGGATTTTTTTCAAATAATAAAAACCTTCATTTAGAAACTGCATTTTGTGTTTACTTGTGTTATCTTTGACTAGTTAGTTTGATGATATGAAACTTTTAAACATTCCAAAAAATTAAAAATCAAGAAGCAGACAAACACTTTTTCACACCATTGTACAAGTGTTCCCAATTGTGAGTGAGGCCAAACAGCTTTGCCTATATAATTTACTCCTTAACCAACTAATCTTTGCAGTGTCACTGGAACAAATTCTCCGCTCTCACTGAAGTCTGTTTAGAGTAAAATCTATGGATTATCCAGATTAGCCCAAACACAGTTTTTGGAAAAAGTTTGGCATTTCTTGGAATAAAACACTTATCACAGATTCTTCCATTGTATGATATACATCTCAAAAATGCTGCTATGCATGGTAAGAGGAACACCATCCTCCCACTACAACTAGAATGATTTGTTTGAAGCAATCCATAAAGTGCATTTGGAAACTGTAATAGGCAATCTGAACATTAGAGTGGCTGGCGGTTCATCATGTGGTATTTTACTCAAAGAATGAACAACTCTATATGGAAATTGTATAAATGTAAGCTGACAATGTGAATAAAGAAAATGTCAAAATGACTATAAGATAGCCTCATGTGGTCAACAGGCCTTCAACTCTCTTCTCAAGCCTGCTCACTTATGCATGTGGCAAACATATTACAGACAAGGTAGAAAGGCAGCACACAATCCTGAGAGCTGATGGCATGGAAGAGAGGTGCAATCTTCCCTGAATTACTGGCGACCTTTCTCAAGAAAGTAGGCACTCTGTCCTGAGACCCCATAGAACCTTTTGAAATACACTTCACTTCCATGGGGGATTTAGACTGGAGGTAAGTAAAAAGGTGCCACCAGCAGCCTTGTTTTTCCACATCTGTTGTTCACAAAGGTAAAAGACCAAAAAACAATTAAAAATAAATAAATGATTAATAATAAAAATAATAATCATCACTGCCATATGAAGCCACCGGATACTCTGACTGGTAAAATCGAGTTGCTCAGTGCAATCATCCGAAGGGATCAGGTGAGAGTGTGCACGCATATCTTTTCATCATATATTTGATCACACTGATGTAGATGATTCTCCTAGCTAACATTTTAAGCTCTAAAAGTAAAAATGGCAGGTCGTGACTGGGTAAAGGCGAATGGGCTTCACCACGGGCTGTGTTACTGTGGTATGATGGCTGCAAAGTGGCACACTTTATCCAGATTATTTTAATAAAAGCTTTGTCTACATCCAACAAAAATCTTTCAACCTCAAAGGACTGCATCAATCTGAGCTAGGAAAGCAACTTACCAGCAGTTTTTGAGATGTCAACTGCTAACACTGCAGATAAAACAACAAAAAGGAAAACAAGACTAATGCTAGTACTAACTAAAACTAATGTTTTGCTGTTATAAAAGCCCATTAAGAAGTAAATCACAGGCCACTTAGAGAGAAGAGGCTCTTTAAAAAGTCAAACTACTACATTATTTCAAAAGACTGTGATGAAACCCTTTGCAACATCTTAAATACAAAAAAAAGTTCGAAGTTTCTTCCAGCTTTTATAGCTGGTGTTTTCCACAAACTAAACAACAGCAACAAAAGAATGTTTCCTATGTCCCCCTCATAGGAAACTCATCTCAATTTCAGAGGACATACTGAAAAATAGATCATCTCTGGTGATCTCAACAGCTCACTCAGGAGTTCAGCTGAGGAGCAGCAGCAGCGAGGCAGAAAGGCAGAGTCGGGTGGACAGATGGTACACTCGTATTTACAGGATGTGACAGCGGCATTTGAAAGGAGCAGGACATGGTACACAGTTAGTCATCAGCCTCAGTTTAAATGCAGTGAGTGCATTTGTGTGTGTGCGCGCGCTTGTTTTTGCAAATTACATAGAATAGAAATAAACTGATGAAAAAAAAAAGGAAATATGTAAGCCTTAATCAGGTCCTCAGTAAATCTTAAACCGTTAGCTACTAGTGAGTCATCAGTTAGACACACATACACACACGTGCATGTACTGTTGCATCACCGTGATGTTGTTGCCAGGGTCGGACTGGGTAGTTTAAGCTCCACCTCTTCAATCTGTCAACCCTGTGTAAGGAATGTGCACATGCATGTGTGTGTGAGTGAGGCACGCATAAAAACCATCACTGGCTCAGTTGATCTCATATTGGATTCCCAGCATAGAAGTCTTAAAAAAAGAGAGTGAGAGGGGGGGGGGAAAAAAAACAAAAAACCCAGCTCCGGTTGAAATCTCTATCCTCAGAGCAGCCACAAGCCAATAGTGCTAATAATCATTTTTTCATCCACTGACCCATCCTTCATTCAGTGTCATCCAAGTACTCTCCACTGCAGCCCAGTTTTTCCCTCTAATGCTCTGAATTCAGAGAGCAAACATGTTTTCATTTCTTCTTGCCAGGCATCATCGACGGCAAAAGAGATGACATGTGGGTTTTTGTTTTTTAAATGAATGCTCTTCAAAACGGAGGAACAGCAGCGCAACAGCAGTACTGCGAGCAAAAATAAAGGTTTTTAAATGAGACTGTGTTTAGGGAAGCACAAAAATTCTGCTGGTGCAAATACTGCGAGCAAAGAGGAGGACAGATTAAGGTGTTTACACACTTGCCTGTAATGTTTATGCACCAGAATACGTACGCATTTATGATGCAGAGAAATGTGAGTCTCACGTGTATGTATGCCACATATTTTTAGAGGATTATTAGCTACTTTGATTTGGCATATGAGCGATGCTACACATTAGTGCCGGAACATCTGATATACCGCCTGTGATTTTCTTGCGTGAATATAGCTTAAATGCTAGCTGAAGCTTTTCAATGGGGGGTTCAACATGTAATAGTGTTTGCTGCCAGGAGTGCTGTGCTGCATAATGAGAGGGGACCTGTATTAACTTTCTACTCCCAGTTCAATCATATGATGAAAAAGTGAAGGCAAAAGAACACGAATGCCATGCTGGGTATAGTAGTATTTTGAAAGTTATTTTTCCAGACGAATAACTGGTGCCACCAAGTTTGGACCTTCTTGCAACCGTCTTGTGATGACAAGAAGAAGAAAAAGAAAGAAGAAAAAACACATTCTGCTGCCATCCTGCAGCAAGTTCATCACAACTTGTAGAGGCATTTCCTTTTCAAATCTGGTTGGAATCTGAATGTAAGTAGTCAATATGAATTTATGTTTAATGTAAATTTCTGTGTATTTTGATGGCAACAAAAGATGCGATATACGTACCTAACAGGTGACTGTCAGGGAGATATATACACATATACATACATACATATATATACACATACATATATATATATATATACACATACATATACACACATATACATCTCTATCTATATATCTATATATCTATATCTATCTATATCTATATATCTATATCTATATATCTATATCTATATATATATATATATATAAAAATAAACTTACAATAATAATACTTATACCTCAATATAAAATCCCATGTGCAGTACTACACATGGTAATTTCATGTGTAATCCAAAGTGACTGCTGCCATCTGTTACACCTTTTGACTTTGACTCTATTGACAGTCACTTTCTTTTCAAAAGCTACTCAATAAACCTTGTAAATAATTATAAACATAGTTGTTTTTGTTGCCGGGCCATTAATTCCAAGTTTTTCTCCTCCTTTGAGAATCAACAAAACGACCCACTATACTTTATTTCAAGAGAATCAACTGTCAGAGAGGCATTATGACGGTGAATAATAATGATGCTGGGGAAAAAAGAAATGCGAAAACAGAATACACTGTTGTGTTTTAATCATCTAAAAGCTTTTCCATGAGGTGGACAGGAGTATGGAGTGGAGGAGGGGAGGAAGATGAAGGAGGGGAAAATATGGGTGGAAAATGAAGGAAGAAGGAAGCGAGGAGAGATGTGGAGGACACGTTCAAGCTGAACAAACAAACTAAAGTAAAATAAGATAAATAAACAGTAATCTCTTTTTATAACTCCACTTGGTACCATTCTCTTTTTCCAGTTTAAATTTTGCCATTTACTAGACACACCATCTGAAAGGTAACCCCCAAGTGCACAATAAACTAATAGATTTTGCTTATTCGGTCAGCTAGGAGCCAACATTGATCTCAAAAAACTGTGCGGACAAAAAAGTCAAACTATGAAACACATTAATGCAACACACGAGCTTAAAAACACACGGCATGTGGAATTTGCTGCTGTGTTAGTTCCTTCTTTGTTTCCATTTTTCCCTAACCCTCTCCTACATCCGCCTCCCTTTTCCTCTTCTCTTTAGTAGCCTGTCAAGCTGTTCCCATGACAACAGTGACTGCTGGCTGTCAGCAGTTGCCATAGCAATGAGACATGATCTATTGGGGAGGGTAAATGGCCACATTTGGACCATTTTGTTTGGCGTTGTTTAAGTGTGTGTGTGCAGCTCTGATGTTATTCATCAACTTTGCCCTGGAGGTTCAAGACATGCTGCACTCCCCACCTATCGAATAACGCTGCCACAACTCTTTCTCCTAACAGCCCTGAAGTGCATCAGGTCAGGATCCTCTCGGAGGGCAGTGCACCACGTAAACTGTCTGCTGGCACAAAGAAAACTGATTTTTTTTTTTTTTTTTTTAATTTTTGCTACATCAACACAATTTTTGCCACCAACTGTGCTGCATGCCTGGCTGTGACTTCATCCACTTCCCCAAAATAGGAACATGACTTCCACTTCCTTGCTGCAGCCCTGGAAGTATTCCAGTACTACCCGAGGAGGGGACTTTAATTAAGGCAGCTGAATTTAATTAAGGCAATGTTTTCGCTTTTTATGAGCAGACTTGTATGATGTTATGATTCCGTCTCGTATAAACAATCAGCAGGTTGGAAAAAAAAAGAAAAGAATCCTGCAGAGTTGACAGACATATTCATGTACCTGTTACGTTGTACAGTAAAATCCTGATAATGGCATGCATGGCTGATATTTATAGTTACATACAGGGAGTGCAGAATTATTAGGCAAATGAGTATTTTGTCCACATCATCCTCTTCATGCATGTTGTCTTACTCCAAGCTGTATAGGCTCGAAAGCCTACTACCAATTAAGCATATTAGGTGATGTGCATCTCTGTAATGAGAAGGGGTGTGGTCTAATGACATCAACACCCTATATCAGGTGTGCATAATTATTAGGCAACGTCCTTTCCTTTGGCAAAATGGGTCAAAAGAAGGACTTGACAGGCTCAGAAAAGTCAAAAATAGTGAGATATCTTGCAGAGGGATGCAGCAGTCTCAAAATTGCAAAGCTTCTGAAGCGTGATCATCGAACAATCAAGCGTTTCATTCAAAATAGTCAACAGGGTCGCAAGAAGCGTGTGGAAAAACCAAGGCGCAAACTAACTGCCCATGAACTGAGAAAAGTCAAGCGTGCAGCTGCCAAGATGCCACTTGCCACCAGTTTGGCCATATTTCAGAGCTGCAACATCACTGGAGTGCCCAAAAGCACAAGGTGTGCAATACTCAGAGACATGGCCAAGGTAAGAAAGGCTGAAAGACGACCACCACTGAACAAGACACACAAGCTGAAACGTCAAGACTGGGCCAAGAAATATCTCAAGACTGGTTTTTCTAAGGTTTTATGGACTGATGAAATGAGAGTGAGTCTTGATGGGCCCGTGGCTGGATTGGTAAAGGGCAGAGAGCTCCAGTCCGACTCAGACGCCAGCAAGGTGGAGGTGGAGTACTGGTTTGGGCTGGTATCATCAAAGATGAGCTTGTGGGGCCTTTTCGGGTTGAGGATGGAGTCAAGCTCAACTCCCAGTCCTACTGCCAGTTTCTGGAAGACACCTTCTTCAAGCAGTGGTACAGGAAGAAGTCTGCATCCTTCAAGAAAAACATGATTTTCATGCAGGACAATGCTTCATCACACGCGTCCAAGTACTCCACAGCGTGGCTGGCAAGAAAGGGTATAAAAGAAGAAAAACTAATGACATGGCCTCCTTGTTCACCTGATCTGAACCCCATTGAGAACCTGTGGTCCATCATCAAATGTGAGATTTACAAACAGTACACCTCTCTGAACAGTGTCTGGGAGGCTGTGGTTGCTGCTGCATGCAATGTTGATGGTGAACAGATCAAAGCACTGACAGAATCCATGGATGGCAGGCTTTTGAGTGTCCTTGCAAAGAAAGGTGGCTATATTGGTCGCTGATTTGTTTTTGTTTTGTTTTTGAATGTCAGAAATGTATATTTGTGAATGTGGAGATGTTATATTGGTTTCACTGGTAAAAATAAATAATTGAAATGGGTATATATTTGTTTTTTGTTAAGTTGCCTAATAATTATGCACAGTAATAGTCACCTGCACACGCAGATATCCCCCTAAAATAGCTAAAACTAAAAACAAACTAAAAACTACTTCCAAAAACATTCAGCTTTGATATTAATGAGTTTTTTGGGTTCATTGAGAACATGGTTGTTGTTCAATAATAAAATTATTCCTCAAAAATACAACTTGCCTAATAATTCTGCACTCCCTGTATTAATGAGTTGGCAGTAGTCAGTGTTTTCTTGTACTGAGGCCGATCATGAAATGGCATTTGGAAATCACTTTAGAGAACCCATCCACCATTAGTGCATGAGGGTACAAGGGGAAGATATAGATATTTTAGAGCTGAAAGATATTGTAAGAAGCAGCAATGTGGCTCTCTAGCAGGAAGTGACTTAATTTCCTTCTATGTAAAATATCTGTGCTAGCTGTGTTAGCTAGGCCTTAAATGCATTCATGCATATTTTAAAGCTTGTTTTAACTTCTTTTTGAAATGT